>NC_143013.1:157332088-157634994 GCF_055824585.1 Amblyomma mixtum
CTGCCTCGAACGCATCCACGACCTCTCCTCCACTGCCCAACACCACCTCCTGTACTGCCAGTCTACCTCGTCACGCTCCCCTCCCTGGTCTCCGAGCAGAGCAATTCGAAACGCGCGTTCGTCTCTAACTCCGGGTCGCGGAATTTCGCTTGGGTCCCATTTCTTACCCCCCCCCCCCCCCGTGCCTACATAGCCGCTGCCGACAACGCCCTCCGTGGCATCATATACGACGCCGGGGACTCCCAAACTCAGGAATAAATAGTCCAAAACCTCCAATGCGCCGATGCGCGTCAGATGGGGCGCTCCAATTCAATCTTCATCACCTTCCACGGTACCATCGCACTCCTCAGTATCATCATTTTTAACTCCCGGGATCTTCCGATGCCACCCGTCCCGTCATAAAGCTGAAGCCTGTACGAACTGCTGGCTTCCAGGCCACCGTACTTACGTCTGTAGGAAGCCCAAGTATGCCCTCTGCCGCCGCTTCGGCCAGGCCCAGATGGCAGCCGAACCACCGGCCTGTGCGCCCTGCTGCATTTTGTGCAAGGTGCCCAAATCACGGGCTCGTGCTCGTTCAAGCACCGAATCGACCGGAACGGCCGGTCGACATCCCCTGCAACCTCCATGCCCCAATCTCCCCAATGTCTCTCAGCGGGCCCATCCTCCAGAACTCCCGGCCTCTGCCCCTTCCCCCCCGCAATCGCTCTGCCTCCCGTGGTGTCCGGTCTGCCAGCCGCCACCGCTGTGTCTCCTTACAGCCTCGGCAAAGTTCGAGGCGTCCACCGCCCTAGCCTCCACCAGCACATCAGCGGGATTCTCGAACCCTCAGCCCCACACGCCGGACCCCAATATCAGGGCGCTCGAGGCCACTATCGCTTGCCCAACAGCTCCCAATTCAGGAGCCTTTGCGTCAGCTGCAGTCCACCCTAACGCGTCTGTCCTCCCCTGCACCTCTTTCTAGTTTTAGAGCGAAGCTCTTTGGATACCGTTTCGCGGCATCGCCGCTGTCCATTGTAATCAGCAGTGGACACCTTAGTCGCACTTTAAGCTGCAAAACCAATGGTAGTGGTCGTGAAAAACTTTACTTATGAAGGCCTAACAAGACGAAAATTATGCAGCAGCATTGCGGGCGGCCTTCAGCCTGTCAGTTGTGGAGTCCAGGCCGTGCCTAGTCTCGACTCCCTAAGCCCAGGTCACCTGTCGAAGTTGGAGATTCGACTCGGTGCTAGAGAAAGCAGCCTCCCACTGCTGCGGACTGTTTAGGTGCCACGAGGCGGGGGGCAAGTGTGCCGGGCAGAGAATAAGATATTGCAACGGATAATCTTCGTGAAGACGACGTAGAGGAAGTGCCCGGTGTGTGCGCGCTTGCCGCTCGGGGCTAGCTGTGATCTGTACCCTGTGCTCCGGTCGTCCTTGTGCCGACATCTTGGGTCATGTCGTCGACAATACGGGGGTCCACCCTGACCCTGAGAAGATCCGAGCCGTCAAAGACTTTCCCCAGCCACGTTCCTCTAACGACGTCCGAAGCTTCTTGGGGCTCTGCTCCTACGTTCGTCCATTCGTTCAAAGCTTCGCCGACATCGCCCGCCCCCTAACCAACCTTCTGAAGAAAGACACCACCTTCATCTGGGGAGCCGACCAGGCACAAGCGTTTTCTAACCTGATATCGAAACTTACTACCGCGACAGTTCCCGCCCACTTCGATGTGACTGCTCCCACTGAAGTTCGCACTGACGCCAGTGGCTACGGCATCGGCGCTATACTCTCACAGAGACAATCCGGAGAGCACCGTGTGATCGCGTACGCCAGCCGTCTCCTCTCTGCCCCGGAGCGGAATTACTCAATTACCGAACGCGAGTGCTTAGCTCTTGTCTGGGCTGTTGGGAAATTTCGCCCATATTTATACGGCCGCCCCTTTACACTTGTCACTGACCACCATGCGTTGTGCTGGCTCTCTTCCTTGAAAGACCCTACAGGACGGCTTGGTCGTTGGGCACTGAGCCTGCAGCAGTACCATTACTCTGTACTCTACAAGTCTGACCGCTTGCACGCCGATGTCGACTGCCTTTCCCGTTACCCCGTTGGCCCGTGTGACAATCTTAGCACTAACAGCGAGGATACTCTGTGCTCCCTCTCTGTCCTCGCTAACATGGCCGAAGAACAGCGCCGCGATGCCGAGTTGCGCTCCATTATCGACCGCCTCAACACCACCCCATTCGACCCTCCGATGCGCCGCTTTGTGCTCCGTGATGGAGTTTTATACCGCAGGAGCCTTAGCCAAGATGGCCCAGACCTCCTTCTCGTTGTCCCCGAGCACCTTCGCACTGCTGTCCTCCAAAAGCTGCATGATCTTCCCACTGCTGGTCACTTGGGTTTCTCCCGTACTTATGACCGCGTGCGTCGTCGATTCTTTTGGCCGCGCCTCTACCGCTGTGTACGCCGCTATGTTGCTGCCTGCGATGAGTGCCAGCGCCGGAAACGCCCCACCACTCTGTCAGCCGGTCTGCTTCAGCCTATTGACGTCCCACCCGAACCTTTCCATCGCGTTGGCTTAGACCTTTTGGGACCATTTCCGGAATCCGCCTCGGGCAACAAATGGATAGCTGTTGCCACAGACTACGCTACACGTTACGCGATCACACGGGCACTGCCCACCAGTACGGCTACTGATGTTGCCGACTTTCTTTTGACCGACCTTATCCTACATCATGGAGCTCCCCGTCAACTTCTGACCGACCGAGGCCGATGCTTTCTGTCCAGAGTTGTCGCTGACATTCTTCGGTCGTGCTCTACGAAACAAGCTCACCACCGCCTACCACCCGCTGACGAACGGCCTCACAGAACGCTTCAACCGCACTCTCACCGATATGCTGGCTATGTACGTTTCTCCAGACCATCGCGACTGGGATACCGCTCTCCCCTATGTGACCTTCGCCTACAACTCCTCCCGCCATGACACTGCCGGTTACTCCCCTTTTTATCTTTTGTACGGCCGCGAGCCCCTGCTGCCTCTGGACACGCTGCTTCCCACTTCTACTGCTCGGCCGTCTGCATACGCCCACGACGCCATTACTCGCGCTGACCACGCTCGCCAACTCGCACGCTCCCGGCTCCTAGCTTCCCAGACCTCTCAGCAGGAATTCTACAACCGCCGTCACCGTATTATCTCCTTCACCCCTGGCTCCCTCGTCTTGCTTTGGTCGCCATCTCGCCGCGTGGGGCTCTCTGAAAAACTTCTGTCCCGCTACATCGGCCCGTACCGTGTCCTGCGCCAAGTCACCGCAGTCGCCTACGAGATCGCTCCGGCCTTGCCCGGTGCCACGTCCTCTCAGCATCAGACCGATGTTGTGCACGTTTCTCGCCTCAAGCCCTACGTCTTGCAGTCCCCCTCACTACCCTGATGAACACCGAGACGGTGCCTTTCCGACCGGGGGGCCATGCAACGGATAATCTCCGTGAAGACGACGTAGAGGAAGTGTCCGGTGTGTGCGCGCTTGCCGCTCGGGGCTAGCTGTGATCTGTACCCTGTGCTCCGGTCGTCCTTGTGCCGACATTGACTTTGGGCCACGTAACAATATGAACGTATTTCAAGAAATGCTTCGGCGCGGCAGACAAGGACAAAACGTAGAATAACACAACACAGAGCGGCATGGCACTCTGTGTTGTGTTATTCTACGTTTTGTCCTTGTCTGCCGCGCCGAAGCATTTCTTGAAATATGTATGACCAACTGGCCTACAAAACAACCCTTCTCAATATGAACGTAGTCGGCCCTTGGGCTGTTACATAAGCGGGAGGCAGGTGAATACGCTCCCGGGTCGAGGAGGGCAAGATGTGCGGCGGGGGGGGGGGGGGTAAGGTGTGGGCCTGAAGGTGACGCCACAAGTGTTGGTGGTGCTGGGAAAGGGATTTGTGTGGAGGGGCAAATCAGAGATGAGAGAGAGAGAGTCGGTAGTGTAACGTTATATCATGGTACGTAAGGAGCGCGTCGCGCGTATCTATTCGCGGCGGGGGCGGGCTTGCTTGGTCGGTCGAATCGCGAGCGATATAATTAGGCGCCTCGTTGCCAGTATGGGCCGCGTTAGCGGGCCCCCAGGTGATTTTGGATAGGGCGAGAGGGGACGGTGTGCCAACTTAAGATGCCGAGGGGCTAAGTAGTGAGGCTAAGTAGTGACTTTAAGGGCTAAGTAGTGACTGTACAGGGCGGCATCCACATAAGCAACGGCAGGTTTCCAACCGTACTCAAGCTAGAGCGCGGAGGTTCGCGCTGCTCTGCGGGGCGGGGAGGAGGAGGAGGCGTGTTCCAATTGCATGTTCTTAGGGAGGGTATGAACGGTTAGGAGGAAGGACACTTGGAGAGGGATGGGCACTAAGGTGGGAAGGAGGATAAGAGGGGAAAGCTTAAGGGTGGATAGAAGTACGCGACCCGGACGGGTGCGGGAGAGACGCCGTACAATGGGCCTTCGTCAGCTCCGTGAGGGAGTTGTGGACACCCATGGACAACAGCCGAGCCGTCGAGGTAGACGTTGGAAGAGATAGGGCCGACTTATACGCCTGGCGAATGCGGCTGTTGGCTTTGTCTTCCTCGGTATGAGAAAGGAAGAGATAATGAAGAAAATAGATGAAGCGGCTTCGAACAAAGACGTGGACCAAGTGGCGGAGTTCATGTTCACGCATGCAAAGGTGGCGGTTGGCAATGCGGTATATGAGGCGGATGTTTCGTGTACATTTTTGGAGTCGAGTGATGAGGGTGGTGTGTTTGCCATTGAAATGACGAAATAGTCCAATGGTGCAGAGGGTAGAGACAAGAGGAATGGGTGTGCTGTGGAGGTATACAGTCAGAGGACAAGGCGACATGGGGGCCACCCGCGAAGAAGGAGCATAAGCTCCGATTTGGATGGGGAGCAGCTCAACCCGAGAGCCCGGGCGGGAGTCACCACCGCGTCCACGCCCGCCTGGACAGTGGTCTCAATACGTCAAGATTGCCGATGGTCACCCAGAGTGTGATGTCATCGGCGTAGAAAGCATTATATAGAGTAGTGCGCAAAGCACGTGCCAGCGGTCAGGAGGTTATGTTGAAAAGAAGCGGGGGCAAGACAGAACCTTGGGGGAACTCTTTTTGCCAAGGCAGAAAGGAGAGAAATTGGGCCGTATGAGATTTCGGCTGTGCGGTGGGCGAGCAAAGCAGTGATGGGAGCATGGACATGGGGTCCGACATGAAGGGAGCAAAGAGCGTCCAGAATGGCAGTGTCTGAAGCTGCAAGACTGATTGAAGTTTGGTGGAACAAGATCCTTAAAAGGATTGTTGCTAGCTCGAGGAAGCCTAAGGAACAAGTGCGCAGCAAGGGTGGACTTGTGGTGATGAGGGGGGCTTCTATCCCTGCCAACACCTCGAACATGTGCGACAAGGGTTGAAAATTCGGTCTGGAACCTTCTGTGCCCCCCCATGAGCTCGTGGGCCTGAACCTGCGCATAGCCGAGAAGCCAGCTCAGGAAAATCAGGGACGTTTCTTTTTATATGGCATAGATGGTCGATCAAATAACATGAGGCTTGAGAGAAAAGACAATGCTAAAAGTTATTTGACGCGCATCGGGATTTTTTTCTTTGATAGTGAACTTTGCCTTTTACAGGCTGATAAAGTCACTGGTTTTGTTGCCATGACCAAAGCCATGCTTAATGAAAAGCTTTGCAAGCAGTGAAGAAAAATTTAGTTGCAGTCAAAAATGTGACACCCAGATTAAAGGCAAGTTCGCGGATTCTTGTCAGCGCTTAGAGCTACTGCCACTTGCTAAAGCAATCACAAATAGTGAAAGTTGTGGGTTACAAGTGTTCTTCACTGTGAAAACCGACAAACCTGATGTGCCGCTCCGTACAATTGTAAGTGAAAGGGGAATATTGCAAATGAATGTCAGCAGATTCTTTCTAACAGTGTTAATCAATTCAAGATTAATGACCTTTTTAAAGCAAGGAGTTCTATGGTTGTAGTTGAGTTATTAAAAGAAAACTATGTCTTTTCTGTTGACGCTGACGACGTTTTTTATTTTGTTCCACAACAAGAACTGTTTGCTGCTATCAAGGAATGTATTGAAGATAACGGGCCAGTTCAGTTTCAGAATGCGTCGGGGATGACTGTAGAAAACTTATAACCCTTGAAGAATTTTATTTGTGAAGTACGTTTATCACATTTAACAATAAGTTTTATCTGCAAAAGAAGGGGTTTGTATTGGGTCATGCGCTGCACACGTTTTAAGTGACATCTTTTTCGCGTGCATTGATCGCCATTTGCATGATCATTTTAATTATTCTAACAGTGAATGTGTTACAAAAGTGCTTCGTTACGTGGATGATCTTTTAATTGTTTTAAGCAAACATTGTGCAATTCTCAATGAGGATACACTTATGAGTGTACTGCATGACTTCGAAAAGCATGACACGGGGCTTACTTTCCCGTACGAGCTGTCGATTGAAGACAGCCTGTAGTTATTGGATTTAATAATTATGTTCACCAATAAGCATGTTGTTGGTTTCACTCGCCCAGAGCACAAAAAGAGGTACAGCCTTCTAATTCATCCCATTCGAATATTGCGAAGACAAGGATCGCTAAACTTTTCCTAAAGTCTACACTCCAGAAATCATGTGTGCATGATAAGCGATAGTTTCGGTAATGAATTGGTCAGGCTTGAGGCCACCGGTCTCCCTGGGTCGGTTGTTGTCGCTGTTGCAGAACTGCAGTTGAAGACGTTGAAGCCCGGAACTGGCATTGCGGCAGTAACCCCTTCGAAAGCTAGAGTAAGGCCTGAAGTGACGCCCTACACGCAAAAAGTGTCCAAAGGCATCAAAAAGGTGGCAAACCGGCACAACGTGCCATTGGTCTTCTCGGCCTCTCGGAAGCTTGGCCAGTTGGCCCGAACGCATCAGTGGTGAAAATGAAAAACTAGGTGTAAAAAGAGGCACATGAATCCCTTTGCAGAATGCGCCACAGGCGTTGTGTACGAAAGCCCCTTGACGTGGGGCAGGCCGTACATCGGGCAAACTGGTCGATGCATCACCAACCGGCTCAGGGAGCACGCAAGAGACCTAAAGAATGGTGAAGCGTCCCCGCCCTTCCACCACTGCCGTTGCAAATTCGTCCTTGTCCTTATACTCGGAGACATCCTTATACTCAGAGACTGCCCCTTTGAACTTCCTGTAATTAGCATGTAAAGCTCTTGCCTTCTCTGGCTCTTGCCTTCCAGCCATGCTCGTGATGTATCGGATGCAGATTTTTGTGGAAAGGTTTTATGTACAAGCCGTGTTCATTTCTCCCATCACCTGGATTTTCATATCCATGGCTGGAGCATAAACTCCAATGCCGATCCTTTTCAATATGTCCTTTCCAGCTGTGGTTTTTGAAACCCTACTGAGTTGCATCACCAAGTGCGCCTCCCGCAGTTCTTCCAGGTTATTGTGCACCCTAGTCCCAGCAGCCTTTCGATAAACGCAATATTAAGCAAGCCCAAGGGCTGCCTTATATGCTTGCCTAATCAGGGTCTCCACCTTGCCTTTCTCCATCGCGTCCACCTATATATAAGGCCTCGCATACACTTTTGATCTCAGCACAAACGCCTGCAGCAGCTTACACAAGCCCTTTTCCTTGACCCCTCGCTTACGATTGGCGATTCTCCAGATTGGCCTCACGGTAGCATTGACCGTATTTTGTAGCGAAAGCTACATTGGCCACGAACTTGCAATTTTGCTGTGGCGGTGCTCTGAGGAGCCACAGAGGCTGACCTTGAGCCGTAGCCTAGGAACCGCCTCATCTGGTGGACGCCGCGCGCTCGCCATGCCATTTTGCATGGCGTCACACCGCGCACCTCACCGCGGAGCCGCCGTTTGGTATGACGTAACACCGCTTACCTCGTAGTTGCGCGCGCTTTCGCGACATATATCTTGGCATAGAGGGGCTACGCCACTGCAAATTTTAAAGCCTTTCCAAGACCTCCTATTCTTCCTGTCAGTCTGCAGATACAGACCCAGGATCCTGACCATTTCGGCCTCAGCGACCGCTGCTCCCCCACTTTAACCTCTAGCGGGGGTGGTTCCACATAGTGCCTCGCATATATCCCTCTTGGTTTATCCCTAAGCAAAAAGAACTCGGACTTGCACTGAGAGCACGAGAGTCCTGCCTCCCCTGCTCTCTCCTCCACAATATCTGATGCCTGTTGTAGATTTTCCTCCAATCGCGCGTCGCTGCCCCTTGTTAGCCTTAGAGTAATTGCATCCGCATAAAACGTTTAAGTCGAGATATTCCTTCCAGCCTCGGCGGTATCTTGACTAAGGCGAGATTAAACAGGAACGGCGATAAAGGCAACACTTGCTGTGTCCCTTTGCCCCCCAACGGGAAGGGATGCGATTTATCTGCTCCGACTACAATCTCAGCATATGATCTTCCAGGGCCAGCCGAACCCACAGGCAGTCGCCTGTGAAATCGTCTTGCTTCACTAGCAAGGAATGAACCAGGTCGTGCGTGGCTCCAGTGTATCTCAAAGCTTTGCAAGACTGACCATTCACTTCTATGTCGTCCCATTATGCCCTAAGCAGGTCTCCTGCTTTATACATGCACAAGTTAACCGAAGACACTCCAGGAACACGACAACCTGAAGCCATATGTCCCGGTTGGAAGCAAAGAACAGGCTTTCTTGCTTGAAAACCACTTTGTTTTTAGCTTTTGACTTTAAGATCCAACGCTTGTTATGAAGGTGGAACATGCGTCGAACACTCTCCGTTTTTAGATAACGGACGAACCCTTCCTCGCTCGTTGCTTCGGACAAAGCTAGGTCCCATGTCTGGAGCAATACAAGTCTGCGTAATCAGCCGCCACGTTTACGGTTTTTAGACATTTCCTGTCCTGAATCCAATCCTACAGGGTTGATGGAACAGAACAGAAAAGCTGCACGAGTGCAATCTGCGCTGTCACCTTTTCGCGGTCCTCATAAGAGTCTACTCCACGGATCCAACTCTCTAGAAAGCCCATAAACTTGTAAGTGAACTCGTCATAGCTTTCTTCAGGCTTTTTGCTTGCCTCTCGAAACTTTATTCGAAAAACCTCAGGGGTCAACCTGAACTTCTTCAGTAGGGAGGTTTTTACGGAGGAGTTGCCATTCGCCTCTTTATAATCTAACCGTGCCAGAACGTCAGCCACTTCCGCTGGCAGCAAGCTCAGAAGTCTTTATGGCCAGCTCGACTCCACGAAGCGCACCCTTTCTGCACCCCCGCTCAATTGTTACTAAGTAGAGACCTATGTCTCCCCCGATGAAAAAGGGCTGAAAGGGGCTTCGCATGTCTAATTTTATCGATATATCGACCGCCATAGCTTCCTCGTCCTTCTTAACCTTTTGCTTAAGCATTTCTAGCTCAAGTTCTTCTTTCTTCCGTTTCCTCTCCACCTCGGTCCGAGATTCTAATATTTCGTCGGCGCCCGCGCCACACTTCTACTCACGACCTTCTCCCGGACCCTACTCGAACCCGGAAGAAAGGCTCGACTCGACGATGACCCACCCAATGGCGTCAGCTCAGGTTATCAGCGAGCATCCCCGAACGCTGATGGCTGGTTGCAACAGTACGGGCGAGTAGCAGATGTACGTAAACAACTGGGATTGTGCTATGAAGCTTGCGAAAGTTTTGTTTGAACTTGACGGGGTTGCTCGTAGGTGTTACGATAACCATGAAATCTTGTCCAGATGGGACACATTTAAGAATGAGTACCTGAGGACTCAAGCTGAGGCCGAGGACTCACGCTGAGGCATGAGAGTGGGGAATTCTGAGGATTGACGCTGAGGAGCCTGTTGCGCAAGAAAAGCGTTCATCTGTAACACAAAGATCAGAATGAAGCAGTATGAGCATACGTCGAAGAAATGGGGCGCCTGTTTCGTTGGGAAAATCCCGAAATCACAGAGGAAAAGAAACATGCAGGGCAGTGGCGTAGCCAGAAATATTTCTCCGGGGGATTTATACCCCGGATTAAAAAAAATTAAGAGATATCCTGCGCCCAAAGAATATCTCGGTCATTTTTCTTATTTAATAAAGTCGAAGGGCTAGTTGTTCGGTTCAGTGCAAGCCTTATACGAAAATACAAGTTCATACCAGGGTCTGAGTACATGATTCGTAAAGAACAATTATTCTCACAAAAAACACTTGCATAAGAAATCACGGCTATTTGCAATATTTTGCAGATAATATTGTCACGTTTTAGTGACGGCAGTCCAGTGATCAGGAAGACACCAGCCAGTCTTGGAAACGAAGCTCTTTATTTGGGCTGACTTGCGCCCGCAAAATAACTGAATGACTCGGCGGCGGCGTAAGCAACAAACGTGCTCGTCGGTCGTCGAACTACGAATGCGCGCCGCTCGCGGCATCGCTCAATTTAAAGCCGGCAAGGAAACTTCCAGATAACAGGTCAAGATACTCTACGGTAATCCGGAAAAACCTAGATGCAGCCTTTCATGGCTGCGAACAATCTAGATTAGTCTGGTCGCTTCTCGCGTCACGAACAAAAGTGATAACGACCCTTTCCTGCTGCCTTGAGCGTGAACGAACAAACACTGCAATGATACGTGGCAATATATACAAAATACAAAAGCTTCTGCTCTACAACAACGTCAGAACGTGAGAACAAATGGCACTTGTCAAAACTTCTAGCCTATGCTTGTTAACCTGCGCCCGACCGCAGCCTCGTTTTAAAAATAAAATAAAAGTACTTTTTATTTCCGCAATAGTTCATGATCATTTAAGGAAATGCGAAGGACGAAAAAGAAAGCTGACGTGAAAATTAAAATTACATGAATGCCGCATGTCATGCGATAGCGAAAGAGATTTACTTTCCTGCTTAACTTCCGCTTTCCATTACGAAACCCCTAATACGTACACCCGACCATATCTTTGACTGGCTCGGGTGTGTTATCGCTAAATGCACCTTGTAAAAGGTTCTTTTCGGCTACAGCACTGGCATATTCATGCTGTAATATGACGCGGGAGATGGCATTTCCTGGTTCCTTTTTGTTCATATAATGTCTTTGTGGAGTACTTGCGTATTGAGATCCAAGTTATCATAAATATTCATCGTCTGCCACTACGAACAGCCAAAACAAGCGGAATGTGCAGCAATGGCTCTGGTGGCGCATTTATGCTTACTCTGAGTAAATGGCTTGTCCGCCATGAAAGCAGTGGTAGTTCACCCAGAGGGGGAGGCCAAAAATCACTGCTGCGTATGCTGCTTGTTTTGGCTCGTCGCAGATGCGGACGATTCGGATTTCTAATAATTTGATCCAAGCAGGCAAGTACTCCACTCGAATATCACGTGAAAAAAAAAATGACTTTCGAATGCCACCTCACGCGTCAAATTACGGCATGAATATTCTAGCGGTTTAGACAAAAGCAACCTTTTACAAGGCGCATTTATCAATGCCACCCTCTAGCCAGTTAAAGATTTGGCCGGGTGTACATCAGTCTTTTCGAGAACAAACAGAGAACGCAGATATATCAGAACATTCCTGAATAATTAGTGAAGAACAAAAATAACGGACACTGCAGTTGAACACGGGACTGTCGCGAAGGAAAAAAGTGCGATTATATTACGGTCGCAGCACTGCATGAAACTTCTGTAAGTTCCTCCAAAAGCGAGACATTACTTAAAATCGTCCGTATACCTACGCGGCTTTAAAATCGTCAGTGTGAGGCGGAGCGGGGGGGGGAGGGTGTATGAAGTGCTCAGAAAATTTTGGGGTCATATTATAAAACCGAAACACCCCCCATGGCTACGCCCCTAATGCAGGGTGTCAAAGAGGAACTTTCTGCCAGAGTCGAGCGTAATTCCCCGACGACCGTAGCGGACATCTCCAGGGAAGCAAGCAGCATCGAGAAGACGCTGGATGCTCAGACAAGACCATCTAACGTCCAAACTTTGTACGGCGCACTCAACCCGCGAACATCTGCTAGTAACTGCAACTAAGAACTGCGCCGTCTTCTGTCGACAACAGCGCTGCCCCACGCCGCAACACTGAAGGATGCAGTACCTCAATAACAGCAGACAGGCTTCTTCGCATGACGGCTTTTACCCAAGAACCCAAGCCCATGACCTACGCTACCGCGGTACCTGCCACAGGGGTCCCGTAAGCCATCCCCAGGAGCCTTATCTGCCCCTACGAGGACATTAGCCACCCATGAGCCCTTCAGTGCATCGTGAATTTGCGCTAAGCGAAGTATAGGTATGGAGGACCCCCGCCGAACACCGTCTACTCTGCTTTACTGCGGTGAAGCTCGCCACATTCTTCTTCACTGCCCGTACAGTCGTATTAGACTCTGTGGCTTTTTTGGCACTCAGCTACAACGCTCCGGCCAGAAAGCACGGAAAAATGTCTAGCAAGCCTGTACCGGTAGCTATAGTCAGCAACACGTGTCCGTTTCTTGCAGATGGCTGCCCCGCTGTGCGAAAACTGTCATAAATGCGCCACAAATGGACAACGATTTGGAATGTTCTTCTATAGTGATTACTTTCGCAGATAGTTGAAATTTTGATGTTCCTATAAGCTTCTTTTGCTTTTCAAGTTTTGAACAGCACGTTTCTGTATTTTCTGTAACTATTTGTATTTTACTTTATGGCGCATAAGCAACTGAAAGCTTCATGCGCAAGTTAGGGTTGATGAAATGAATGCCGTGTTTCAATGAGCGGTAAAGGAGAGGAGCTTTTCTTGAAATAGTGTGAGATGCTTTTTTTAATAATTTCTCTAAGCCTTCTGCAAGAAAAAATTCAGGGGGCACTTTGACCGTCTAAAGTGCGTAGAGGCGAAAGCGTTTTCCGCACCACTTTGCCTATGTGACACTGGTGACTCACCTCTGAATGACGTCACACATAATTGATGACGAAGTAATGACAACTTACTAATTAATGCCCTGTTACTGATTGATCACTCAGCATTAATTGACTGCTAATTAATGGCGCTTAAGCTTCGCCTTTAGGAGTGGAACGCGACAGCGTGTTGTAGCGCTACCAGGGAGTCCACGGAACGCCCCCATCCGTTCGGCGCGATGCCTTGCCCTTTGAACGCAACGCTTTTTGAGGAAAGGAAATGGCGCTGTAATTCTTAGTCATCTCGGTGGACACCTTAACCGCACCGTACTGGAAGGGAGGAAGTGGCAGTGAAAGAAGAAAGAGGGGCTGTAATGAAGAAACTGAAAATCGTATTTCAGGAAAGGAAATGAAGCAATAACTGTCTCACATATCTCGGTGGACACCCGTCAAAACGCGGACACATCTGTCGACACGGCTGCCGACACGGACGCAGACACGGGTGCCGACACGGTTTGCTAACGACAGCATGAGGCATGAAAGGCTTTAGCCTTAAAAATTGGCCATGGTTTGACCAATGGCCTTCGCGAGTAGAATTGTGGAACCAACGGCGCAGCATCTCAGGGGAAAATTTGACTCTCTGAAGTGCGTAGAGGCGAAAGCGTTTTCCGCACAACATTTACTGCCTCTGTGGCACTGGTGACGTCACGACTGGATAACGTCACACATAATTAAGTACTAATAACGAAGTACTTACAAATTACTAATTAGTTGCTAATTATTGATTACTGACTAAATACTAATTACCAGCTAATTTATGGCGCTCAAGCATCGCCTTTAGAGGTGGAACAATACAGCGTGTGTTCGCGCTGCCATGGAGTCCACGGAACACTACCACCCGTTCGGCGCGATCCCTTGCCCTTTGAACGCAACGCACTTTGAGGAAAGGAAATGGCACAGTAATATCTGTGATCGCGCTGGACAACCGAACCGCAGCGTAAAGGAAGGGAGGAAGTCGGAGTGAAAGAAAAAAGTCAAAGTGAAAGCAAGAAGAGTAAAAGAGGTAGGTACTGGTGAAGTAAACCTCTAGAAATTTAATTGCTGCTTTTAGACCGCTGTATGAACGTAGTAAAGCGCATAATATTTTTAATTTGGTCTGGTCAAGAGTCCTAAGCATGAGAGGCATGAGGGAAAAAACTACAAAAAGCATTACATACAATAACACAAAGCGCTTGACTAGAGGAGTGCTTTCATGATGCCGGCACTACCTTTTCCCTTCCTCTTATTCCTCTTTCAAAAGATGCAAAATAAATGAAAGAGAGAAGGAGCCTGAACCAGAAGATTTTTGTCAGGCTAAAAGCAAATTAAGGAAAAAAACGACCGCCTGGGATACTCACTCGTGTGCCTATCCTTTTACAAGTGGCACATGCTTAATATCCAGTGTCCATGGCTGATAGGCTGCACCAGCAGGTCTTGGTACTATTTGCCTCAGGTTGAGGTAGCATTGGCTCGATTACAGATGAAAGCTGGTGCAAAAGTAGCGTGCTGATACAGGTGGAGCAGCTGTACAGAGCTTGACTGCGGGCTCATTTGAAGAAAAGCTGCATTAGAGCCATACTTTCAAAAACATCATCACAGAAGCCACATCCCATTACAACCTTTAGCTGTTCAGTCCATGTGTTCATGAGTGGAGGCTAATTATTAATTACCTACGCCTCCAATAGTTAGCATAAAAATGGTTTACAAAGCTAGTCATCTTTTTCTTAGGGCTATTATTCGCGAATCACGTTATAATTTATCGCATCAGATTGAAATTCGGGGAATGACATAAATTTAGTGAACGTAATTCAAATAAAATGACAACAAACCTTACACTTTGCGATTACCTCAGCTGCACTGCAATGGAATGGTTCTGCTGTTTTTAATCGTCGTTCCGTTGACCCGAGGTATTAAGAAACACAGCACTTGATATGACTGCGACGTAGAATGGGCAATGTTCCATGTCCAGTAAACAATCAGGCGGCACAATCAAACAACGCATGCCGCTACAAGCATTTTTCGTTCTTATGGTCTTCTTTTCACGCGCTGCTCTTGTTCAGTGGGAATAACGAATCAAGCAGCACCCCATAGTTCTCAGCGTGCAACGAAATTCTATAGCACTTCTCCGCCGAGGAGCTGACGAAAAGAGCGCAAGGCGGCGGGTTAAAGGTTCCATAGCTCGCAAGTGCGCGTGTCGGAAAACCTTCTTCCTGCAAACGACCGCTTGGTGCTCGCATTTTGCACCTCACTGAGAACAAGATCTGAAGACACACCCTACATGCATTCGCAGCCCTCCTGCATCCTCCCGACACATCGCAGAAGTCGTTTTCAAGCTCGGTACTTACATTTGTCAGCAATCAAGGCAAGCCGTTTCTTCTATCAGGCACCTGGCGATGGCTGCTCCAGCGTGGTCTTCAGTGCAGCACGCCAGCAGTTTTTGGAAACTCCGTGCGCGTAAGAACGTCTTCCGACGCGCAGGAGCCATCTGTAACCTTCGGAGTTTAGTCACACTACCACAACACTAACGAGGCCATACATACAACACAAACAACCTGCAGGCAGGCAGACACAGCTATTACCGTCCAACCTCGTCAACAAATAGTCGTTTCAGCGAAGTAAAAAAGGTAGTGTAGCGCGCGCCCAATAGTATTGCTGAGGCGCCTCAATCCGCCACCAGCGAACGGAAAAGGGCTGCTAAATTCGCCTAACGTTACACGCTTTAAAAACGCATTGATAAAGCTCTTTTTGCCACATACTTGTGCCTTAAACGACAAAATATTTTGTTTCAATTGCAAAGTCAGCAAGTTGATAATGAGTTAGGTGAAGAAATGCAACTACTCACAACCACCTGTTTCTGGCGGCGCTGCGAACGAAAGCTCGCAGAGGCGGGGCAGCTACAGGCGACGCAGCTGGGCTGATGCGGGAAGCCGCAGCCGCTGCATGGCTGCACTGTCTACCCAGTTCTAAGGCTATAACCGAGCTCCCCGTAACTGCGTCGCAGAATCAGGAATGATGATGATGTTGGCGAACGCTAATGGTTTCGGTTTTTATTTTCTCATATTGTGTTACTTAGTGTACACGGGTTGGCACATCGGTGCGATGCTAAACTTGCATTTTTTTTCTAGGTCTCGACAATAATCCCTCTGAAACCTCAGAGCGAAACTTTCTTAATACTAGTGAGTTTTAGCACCGTCGTACGATACATTACTGTACGACTGCACTTTAAAATATGACCTATGAAGAATTGCAACAATAGCAACACCAACCTGTTATCGAATTGGCAGAGCGGTGGTACAGCTCTGCTGAAACTCTTTGTTAGTTCTGAAATGTTAAATCTGTTTAATGACTGCCTGAGTACAGAATTTAAGGCCGAATACGCAGCAGAAAGCATTCTTTTCGTGTCGAATGAGCCATCATTGAAACTAATTCGCTGTAACAAAGACATCTTCGCACTTATGTAACACAATATGTCACTAACTCCTACTAATCAATTCGCGCTACAAGGAACATACTCACGCAAACACAAACGGACGAAGCGCATACTTTCAACTAGTTTACTTGACAGAAGCGTGTCGCTTTTATACAGAGTTGGATGGCACAAATGATCTACACACCAGATAATCAATTTTGCATCTCAACCGCAACCTTCACCTTCCTGTCTATAATCTGGCCAGTGACCTTAACCAGTCTAATTCTTTATCTTCGAGAGCTATTGATGGTGTGCTGACGCAGTTTTCTGTTCCAAAAGTCCTGATATTGAAGGCTTCAATTATTTCACGTTCAGTTTTTGTTTTCCCGTGACCTAGTATGGTGGTGTCATCCAGGTTAGGCTTGCATCCTTCTTCTTGTTTGGTATTGGCGTGGCCTTGGATGGCTGCGTCATTGTGATGAGGTTTCCATTTGCAATGGTTACAGTGGGAAGCCAGATTGCCAGGGTGCGTTACCTGGCCGCACGAGTTGGCGTGTTCTCTCAGTCTAGTGTTGAAAGCATGCGCTTCGTCCGTGTGTATGTTCCTTGTGGCGCGAATTGATTAGTATGAAGCACCAACTAGCCCCCGCTCTTGCATTACTAACTCCTATTTTTGCTTTGAAAGTTCTTTTAATTTCCGTGAAGTGCGGGGCGATATTACTTGAGTATTCTGTGAATTCATTCTATTTCTACCAAAATTATTTCAATTGCCGGTAAATTTTTTTGTGCAATACTTCATACAATCAAAAAGTTTCACTGAATGTCCTCAATTCAAGGCGCTTTTCTGAATTTTGGGGTAAATGCTCTGTTATGAACTTTGCCTTTTTTCCCGCATTCGAAAATGCGAAAGCAGTAAGGCTAGTATTGAGAAAATTGAACTGAGATTTCTAAAAACCACAGTGTGCTCAGCTATGAGAATGTGATTGAAAGTTTTCGTTTCGTCTTCAAGGTTAGTTTAGTTGCCGCTTTGAAGTTGTCGGCTAAAGTACTTGTTTATTTTAGGTATTTATTCGCATCACCAATATGTTTTTACGGTTTCTAGAATATTTGTGTTGACAGCAGGATATAAAGCAGTTAGAAAATTGTATCAATTTTCTATCACAAAATTTAATAAAATATGCCCGCCTATGATAAGGTGACTGCAAATGTTTGTTTCGCGCTTAAGGTTACTTTAGTTGCTTTCACATGTTAGGCTAGAGTACTTAATTTAGGCATTTATTCCTATATTAAAACGTTCTGTCGGTGTCTAGTATGTTTCTACTGACAGCAGTACATAGAAAGCAGCAAGGAAATTGTGTGAAGTTCCTATCAACAAATGTTATAAGAATATGCTCGGCTAAGAGAACGTGACTGTAATGTTTGTTTCCTGTTCAAGGTTGTTTTAATAGCTTTCAAGTGTTCGCCTACAGTACATGATTTGAGGCATCTATTCGCATGACCAAAAATGTTTTGTCAGTTTTTAGAGTATTTCCGCTCAGAACAGTACCTAAAGTACATAAAGTATTAAAATCGAATATATTTATCTGTTTTAAAACACACCCATACCCTGATTTGATTCCAAACACAGTTGATGCGAATAATGTTGGTCGCTTTTCGATATAGTGAAATTGTTGACTAGCTGCAACAGATTCCACCATGCAATCAGGCAAGATGTCGTCACGATTACGCGAACAAAATAGTGTTAATCACCTCAAACGCCATGCTGTTTGTTCATTTATTTCTCTCGATGTGTCAAACTGCACCCAGATTTTCTTGTAACTTTCTATTGACAGGAGTAAATACAAAGAAGTAACAGTCTACCAGCTTTGTATTAACAAAGGTGCATAGAATGTATCAATTATTTTATAGTAACTTTCTATTGACAGGAGTACATACAAAGAAGTAACTTCTACCAACGTTGTGGGGACAATTGTTGATAGAACGCAAAAGTTACTGCAAGGTTACTAGAGTCAATAGAATGTCAATACAAATTGTAAAGAAAGTTGATAGCCATTTTTGTAAGGGGGGGTCTAAAAGAAGTTTCACTTTGGCGGAAATAAAAGTATTGATGGTGATGATTCTCAGGCAAGTCGGCTCGTCGCGGTCGCCGCGCGGCGACTGCTCCTGAAGTCAGGCGCTCGGTGCGCCCTCTGTATGACGTCACACCCCACGTTCCGCAGCTGTCATGACCGGGAATATAGAAGGGCAGAGCTCGGGCAACCGCAGCCATCGTTGAGTCCCCAGTATGGATGGTGAGTAGTCTGCCAGCCTGAAGGAGGCCAGGGATCGCCGTGGCAATGAAGAGGAGACAGCGCACTGAAGAGACTCAAGAGGAGCGTGCCGAATGGATGGCCAAACGCCGTGAAAGCGATGCCGCTAGATGGGCTCGCTTAGCCTCTAACGATCAATCTGCAGGGCATACCTCTGGTGATAATTGCTATTCTTACTAGCCTAGGTTTAACCACAGCTAAACCACAGCCATTTTTTTATTTTTTTTATTACTGGAATGAAATAATCATCAAATTAACTTAGAATTTAATTGCATAAAACCTATGATTAGTTGCTCATTAATTAATCACTGATTATCGATCGACTGGATGATTAATTGTCGAATGATTGGTTGTATATTCCTTACGATTCTCGAATTTAACTCATCATTTTCTCAGTTTCTGTAATAATTACATTAATTAATCCCATTTCCACTGATTCTACTCTATTTTTATCTCAAACGCATTTTGGGCTTTCAACTTTGGCGCCATTGTTGCTTTTCCGCCCGCTTACTATATAGCCGTCCAGCCTAGTCAACCGTCTATTCACATTGACTGATTCATCTATATCAACCAAACTTTTTGTTCGGTGAATTATCACTCAACAAACACATTTTAATCTGTTTCAATCTTTATTTTGACTGACTTCTCTTCCACTATTGTGCCGTACACGCATGTTGTGCTTCCACCCATTATAACGACGTCCGCGCTATTTCGACAAATTGTTACATTATTTGCTTCAATTAACTAAGCATCCTCTTCTCATTAACTTTTTTGCGCACCATCCTCGCTTCGTCCTCTATCAATCAACTATTCGTTTCATGTTACCGCTTCTAATAACGTCACAATCACTGCGGACATTTTTTGGTGACGCGCTTTGGTGACACGCCCCCGTAGACGTAGCCCTGAAATGCTTTCGCATTAATAACGACACAAGGCACAAGGTTATCAGTTGAGGAGAGTAGCGTGTGCGCCCCAACGCGGATTGCCCCCACCACGCGGCACACAGCCCTTCAAGCAAGAGTCGCGTTGATGGCGCAAGATGGCGACCTTTGTCGGTGATGTGGCCAAAAAGCCGGTATCTCGGGACTAATGAGCGAGCGGGAGACGAAGCGTGCACGTACATTTCCCCAAACGCAGCCTAGCCGGCCATACAAATTTCATGGCCACGCCTTTTATGAACTACGCGAATATCAACACATGCATTACGTAGGCACCAGACACTCCCCTCATCATCTGCGGCAACATTAACGTCGACGCCAAGAAATCACACTGGTTCCATTGTAATGCGCGAAAGGCTCGGAGCAGCAATCGTTAACAACCCACTTCAAGCCACTACCAGAGCTGCATCTTGCATTGATTGCATATTTGCACGACACGTCGATGTAACCAGCAAGAACTATCTGCTTTACTTAGTAATAATGACCTTGATTAACGTAAGATTTCCACTGCAGCAATACATGCTAGGCCTCCCAAACCTTAAGAATCACATGCCGTTGCTCGCTGTCCTGCGCGACAGCACAGACCAAACGAGTGATTAAAAATTCCTGATAAACTGTACTTTGTTTGTGTCACCGGAACATGGGTCAGCACGCATGAATTCTTGAAGCGGAAAAATAGGTCGTAGCACGGATTAGACACGTATTTTTCTTGCTCAGCCGTACATATTAGGTGGAAATAGCGAGCAGCGAGTCTTGCACCAATTAACGTGTTCTCGTCTCTTGCACTTCGCGCAGGAACCGTGACTCAGTGGTTGTAGTGCTCGGCGGCCCAAAAGACGCGGACGCGATCAGGGCCGCAGCGGTCGCGTTCCGACGGAGGAAAAATACTTGAGAGCAGTGTATTTGCGAAATCAGTGCGTAAAACCCCAGGTGGTCGAAATTACCCTGAGCCCTCCACTACGGGTACGTCAGAGCCCCAGTCGATGTTGGACGCTAAACCCCATAAAACCAAATTTGAACCTCACCGCCGACAATTCGGCAACGCCACGTCAATAGCCGCACCAATGACTCAGTGGTAATGGCGTTCGGCTGTTGAGCAAAAAGCGCGAGATCTCGGCGCGACGGCTGCGTTTCGATAGCGCGGAAATTCACGGCCGTGGGTGGTGGTGGTAAAAACGTTTATTTCCTCTGAAAAGAGGGAGTTACATGGAGGTTGCTCTGGAGTCAGGCTTAGTGCCCTTCCCCTCACAAACACTAGGTGGAGTCCCTAGTACGGGACCCCAGTGGCTTCCGCTGCCGCCATAGCTCGTTCGACCATCGCCTTTTGGGCTTTTAGGTCGCAACAGGCGAGTAGGGTCGCCTCCCAGTCCTCCCGGGTGGGGTTTGGGTTTGGAGTAAAAGCAGGGTTGGAGGGGCACGCCCACACCATGTGGTAGAGGTCCGAGGACCTCTCCCCACAGTGCGGGCACTCCCCGGAGAAGGCAGGGTCAAAGTGCTTTAGCGAGGCCGGGCACATCATGGTGTTCGTGACAAGGCGGAGGAACAGGCGTTCTTCCGCGCTCGTTAATCATTTACACGGGTGGGGGTACAATTTATGTCTATCTTGGTATAACTGCGTTATTTCCCTGTAAGTGTAGGTCGGCGTGGCTTCCGCTACTTCTTCAGAGGAGGCGGGGGACGAGGTTGTCCGGTTAGAGAGCGCGCGGGCGGCTGCATCTGCTGCCTCGTTTCCTCCTAGCCCCGAGTGGGCCGGAGCCCAGACTATGAAGCGGTGGGATGGACCTCCTACGTACGAGCTGTTTTGCAGTAGCCGGTAGGCCAGGTACGGGACCCAGCCCTGTTGGACGTTCCGACACGCCCCTCGCGAGTCGGTTATGATTGTCTTGGAATCGGAGAGTGTTGCGGCTAATGCGATGGCGACTTCCTCTGCTTGAGTTACGTTTCGGGCTTTGAAGGTGAGCCCGTTCCCCGTTTTGGACTCGTGGATCACCGCCGCCGTGTACCACCCGCCTTGGTGCGGGCCGGATGCGTCCACGTAGTATAACCCGGGTTTCCTTCCGTAGTGGTTAGCTAAGGCCTCTGCCCTGGCCCTGCTTCTACCCTCGTGGTCGTCCCTGGACATCTTAATTGGGAGTGTACTTACGTGCAGGGCGTAACGCCACTTCTGAGGGAGTCTTACTCTCTCCTCGGTTAGAGTCGTGTGTTCTATGTGCAGACGGGCTAAAAGGCGGCGTCCCGA
Organism: Amblyomma mixtum; assembly: GCF_055824585.1. Classification (NCBI taxonomy): domain Eukaryota; kingdom Metazoa; phylum Arthropoda; class Arachnida; order Ixodida; family Ixodidae; genus Amblyomma; species Amblyomma mixtum. Next base: position 157,353,845 of record NC_143013.1, read on the forward strand.
CGGCGTCTGCGATAATCGCGTGTATTGACCTGTGAGGTGGGCTTCTCTAAGTTCATCGAAGGAGTTCGTCATACCCAGACCTTGGAGTCTCAGGTTAGATGTGGTTATCGGGAGGTCGAGGGCCTTCTTCGCCATTTTGCGTATTATCACCTCGATGATGTTCTGGTCGTGTTTGTTGAGGCGGAGATAGGGGGTCGAGTACAGGATTCTCCTTGTTACAAAGGCATTGGCCAGCCGCAAGGCGTCTTTGCTTCGCAATCCCCCTTTCTTGTTCGAGACTCTGCGGACCATTCGGCCCACCTGATCTCCCACCTTCTTTAGTTTGTCGAGCGTGGTCATCGCCAGCCTACGCTGGTGAATGAAAAGACCTAAGAATCTAATTTCTTTTCTTTCGGGTTCCGGTTCCGATCCAAGTCTCAATTCTATCTTGTTTGTGCATTTTTTGTTGGGGCGAATGTGCACGAATTCGGATTTTTGAGGGGAGCAATGAAGGCCACATCTTTTCGCGTACTCGTTCACCGCGGTGGCCGCCTCCTGCAGGCTGGCCTCCATTTCTCCGAGAGAGCCCTGCGTGGCCCAAATGGAGATGTCGTCCGCGTACAGCGCGTGCTGCACACCCGGGACTTTCTCCAGGTGGACCGGCAGGTTCTTCATTGCCAAGTTGAAAAGCAGGGGGGATAGCACCGCTCCCTGTGGCGTCCCTCTCGTGCCTAATAGAAAGGGGCCGTGTTCCGCGTTCTGGATCCTCACGTAGGCCTGTCTGTCCGTGAGGAAGCGTTTTATGTACTCGAAAGCGTTCTTGCCGCATCCCGCCTCTGATAGGTGCGTGAGGATCGCCTCGTGTGTCACATTATCGAAGGCCCCCTTCAGATCTAGGGCCAGCACTATCTTATCCCCGTTCGGATGTTCGATCGGGTTTAGTACCTCCCTGCTGAGCTGCAGCAGGATGTCCTGAGCCGATTTATTTGGTCTGAAGCCGTAAATCGAGTTGGCGAAGACTCGCTTGTTTTCTAGGTACTCAGATAGTCTATCTCTGACCATAGCTTCCATCAGTTTGCCCACGCACGAGGTGAGAGAAATAGGTCTGAGGTTATCCGTATCTATGGCCTTGCCCGCCTTGGGGATGAAAGTTATCAGCGCCGTCTTCCACTCCGTGGGTAGTGGCGCTGCGCCCATCCAAACCGAATTAAAGTGTTCTCGGAGGGATTCGTATGCTCGGTCCGGCAGATTGGCTAGGAGTTTTACCGAGATCCCGTCCCTTCCTGGCGCGGTCCCGTGTTTCATCCTCGCTAGAGCGGCCTTGAGTTCGTATATTTTGAAAGGTTCGTCCAGCTCAGCATTTTGGGCTCCACTGTATCTGTAAGCTTCTCCCCTTAGATCTTGGGTCGTGCTCAGGTACTGGTCCCGAAGCTTCAGTGCGAGCTGTACCGTATTTCCTTGAAATGCATGTACCGCTCTCTGCAGGTGCTTCTGCGTCTCGGTGCGCGTCTGGTTTGGATTTATGAGCGCCCGGAAGAGGCGCCACGTGTTTTTGCTAGACATCTGCCTAGCGGCCGCGTTGCACCTATCTACCCAGTTCGCGTCCGCGAGTTGCGCCGCGTACTCCGCCGCTTCTTTAGTGATTGCAGCGATCCGAGCTCTTAGCTTTCGGTTATGCTTCTGTCTACGCCATCTTTTGACCATGCTGCGTCTGGCTGCCCAGAGGTGGAGGAGGTGGGTGTCCACGTCCGTCACCGCCTCTGAGAGCTTTACCTGTGTCTCCGTCGAACGCAGGTTGATCAGCAGCTGTTTTGTCCAGGCTTGATATACCTGCTCCTGGATGGAGCTTACCTCGTATTCCTTTCTAAATTTCGTCCAGTCCAGCAGCATAGTGTGCCCCGTAGGCGTGGTAAGGGGTTTCGTACGGATCGTTATGGTGATCAGGCAGTGGTCACTACCGAGAGTTTCCTCCGTATTCGTCCACTCCACTCGCCTCGCGTTTTTCGTGAAGGTTAAGTCGGGACACCTGTCCCTTTGCACCGAGTTCCCTATCCGCGTGGGGCACGCCTGGTCAGTGTGTAGGGTTAGACCTAACGCGGACGCCGCCTCCGCTAGCGTCCGTCCTCGTATGTCTTCTCGATGATAGCCCCATGAGGGACTCTGCGCGTTGAAATCTCCCATTACTAGTAGCGGGTCTCGTCCCGCTTCCCTGATAGCTCTGCTCAGGAGTGTGGAGAAGGTTACGTTTTTTGCTTTAGGTGGGCAGTACACGTTCAGGATGTGTAGCGGTGAATCCTCCTTCTTCAGTGGCAGAAGACTCACCATCACGTGCGAAAAGCTGGTTTGTAATTCCAGATCTACCAAATTTGCAGTGAAATTTTTGTGCACAAAGATGCAAGTTAGGGGGTCGAGTTGGAACGTTTTGTAGTTTGTGAGGCTCACGTTCCCGCCAGGTTCCTGTACGGCCACTACTGCTGGAGTATGCTCGTACGTAGACAGGTGCACCCTAAGATCCGCTCTCTCAGTCCTCGATTTCAAGCCTCGACTATTCCACTATTCCACTATGTTATGGAACTCTCTTCAGTTTGTCTCGCCATGTTGTATCTGGAGATTGTTGTTATTCTGGAGGGGAAATTGCTCCTGGTGGTCTTCCTCCTCGTCCTCGCTCAGCACCCTGCGCATCCTGTAGGCTCGGGGATTCTGGAGTCTCCTCGTGTTAGCGTATTTGCGAACCGTCATCGCTTTCGCTATCTGTTGTGAGACTATGGTGGGAATGGATTCCTGGACCCTTCTCATAATAGCTTCTAGTTTATTTTCAAGACTAGGTTCCGCGTCGCTTTCCATCGCCTCCTCTTGCTGAGGTGGCTGGGTTTTAACTAGCGCACTTTCTAGTTTGCTCGTTAACACCTCGATCTGCGCTTTTAGGGCTGCTATCTGGTTTCGTGACTCGGTTTCTACTGGGTTGGGTGTGGGTGGAGAGGAAGGTTTGGGAGGAGGAGGAGGAGAGGCGGTCCCACTCACCTGCTGCTTCCCGTTCTGGACTATGCTGGCCCAGGTCCTCTTTTGCCTGGGTTGATCAGAAGTCGACTCCCTGTTAGGTGGAGGGGGCGGGAGATTTCCGCTTCCTCCCTTTTTCTTCTTGTTTTTTTCCTCTTTTTCTCCTGATTGCTGGGTTGTTGCTGCGCGTTCGTGCGGAACTTCGCCGTGCAGTCTCTTGAGTTCGTGGCGTGTTCGCCGCCACACACCGCACATTTTAGTTTGCACACGTGAGGGGACCGCACCCCCTCCACAAACGGAGCTTGTGTACCGCAGAGTCCGCAGTTTTCTTGTCTCGGTGTCGGGCAGGTATCTGGCCTATGTCCCACTGTGCCGCACAGGTTACACGCTGGTATGGTGCGGCGGTACGTTGCTACCGGTATCACTTGCGCGTTGTACAGTACAGCTCTGGGCTTGTACTTGCCTTCGAAGGTTATTCTGGCTTTGTTCGAAGTTCCGAACTTTCGGATCTCCAGGATGGTGCTCTCTCCGTGAAAGCTTTCACCTTCCCTCGCAGGGACTCGGTAGTTTCCAGATTAGCCACTGTGATGACTCCGTGAGCCACGTTGTCTTCGCTCTGTTTTACGTGCCCGTGCAAACGGAGGTCTGCTCCTTCTTGGAGTTGTATCGCAAAGTCCCCGACCAGTTTGTCTGCCGCGTGGATGCTCGACGTGCCCACGATGATCAGGTTTTGATCGGGGATATTGTGAAGTAAAAGTTGTGCGCTTCGGCCTCCCCGACTCGCTGTCGTAGGGCTAGGCCTAGCTCACCGTGTTGTAAGTTCTTCAAGCTTGTCGCCGTTAATGGCTTGATGATTAGCACCACATCGTCTGGTTTAAATCTGGAGGGAAACTTGGGTTTCCATGCAGCTTTGACTTGCCTTGGGCCTCCGGCTGCGCGCTCATCGGATGCCTTGTCGGTTTGCGCATGGTGGCCACCGTGGGCTGACGTGGCCTTCCCTTGCGCGCAGGCTTGGAGTTTCTGGGCTCTTTTTTCAAAAGCCCGGATCACATTAGCGTTGCCGGCTTGGTCCCGACTGGTCTGCGACACAGTTGACCATGCCATGCCTTCCGGGTCGTAGCCGCGTTGCTGGTTTGCGCTTGCCATGTTGGCTTGGAGCGGCCTCCCCGCCGCCGAACGCCGGCGTTCAGCCGTGAAGCTGCGTCGCGGCGCTATGGTGGATGGGAGGAAAAACGCTAAAACAAAAGTCAACAAATCGGCCAACCGGGTTGGGAGTGGTCTCCCTGCGTGCCGTCTGACTTGCTGGTCCTGTCAAGTCCAATATTGTCGGCATCGAACGCGTTGGTTCGCCGCCAAGGTCGAAAATCGCCGGAGCCGATGTCCCATGCGTCCGCTCGCTACGCGCGCTGGTAGCGCCCCCTCACGCCCTTGGAGCCTCAGTGCTTAAGGCATTCGTGTACTGAGCCGCAAACCTGTTCGAAGCCGATCGCGTCGGCCGCATTTCGATAGAGGCAAAACGCAGAAGGCGCCCGTGTGCTGTGCGAATGTCAGTGCATGTTAATGTTGCCCAGGCGGTCTAAATTATTCCTGGAGAGCTCCATTACGGCACCTCTTTCATCTGTTCTATCACTCCCTTCTTCATCCCTTCCCTAACGGCGTGGTCGGGTGTCTACCGAGATGCCACTGAGTTTCAGTGTCAATTCCTTTCCTCTAAAAGTAATTTCCAAAAATGCAGCCGCAGAAGTCCTGTGCTATTCTGCGGACGTAATTATCCGCGGCGCCCTTTACAAAGACCCTGCTGTGCCCGGCGGTTCTCAAGCACTTTAATCCTTCTTTTGACGGCCGCTGCTCATTCTGTAGGGAGGTGGCCGACACCTTCCACATGGTTTGGGCATGCAGAAAAAATCCTTCTCTCCCCCCAATCACCCCTTCCCCTACCCGAGAGGACTGGGAGGCGGCCCTGCTCAGCTGCCAGGAACTATCGGCCCAGCAGGCCCTGGTTCGGCGGACGTGTGTAGCGGTCTCGACCAACGGGATCCCGGAATGAGGGACTCCGCCTAGTATTGTAAAGGGTGAGACCAACTAGGGGCCTCTCCCCGAGCACCTCTCTGTACATTACTAAATAACTGCTTTTCTCCTCCTCCTCCTGCTCCAGTATTGCTGCTCTTTTGCTCTTTTTTGTAGCCATAGCTACACTGCCCTAACAACGCTAGCCGCTTCGCCTCTTCACCATGGTCGCACTTCCACCGTGGTGTCACCTCGGCCGTGGTCGTACCGACCTTGAGCCGTTGCATAGCAACAGCCGCTGTGGACACCCGAACCGCATCGTACAGGAAGAGAAGTGGGAGTGAAAGAAGAGAGAGAACGAGGCCGTAATGAAGAAAAATTGAAAATTGCATTTGGGAAATGAAATTCGCATATCTCGGTGGCCACACGTCCGCCTTTTTAATGACGTCAGAGATACCCAAGTAAATCATCAGTAGCATTACATCGCTTAACCACAGCAAAGCCTAAGCTTAATCATGGACTACTCGCTAATTAATGACGCAGGAATCCTCTGTCCTCTCGGGGGACACCCGAACATCACCGCACCGGAAGGAAGGAAGCGGGAGCGAAAGAGGGCCCTTAATGAGGAAAAGGAAAATTGCATTTCAGTAAAAGGAATTAGTAACTGTCGCACATATCTCGGTGGACAGCCGTCCGCCGTTTGCAGAGAGAGGTAGGAAGAGGGAGGGAAAGAAGGAACAGAAAGAGGGGCTGTAATGTACTATCAATAACCATCAATGATGTTTAGACGTTTCTAGAAGTTTCATAAAAATACACAGACGTTTCATAGACATCACTTGACAGGTCAGTCAGAAGACATGATGTATGGCAGTACAACAATGGTAAAGACCAATTAAGCCCAGTTCACCTTTCTAGTCAGACCAGATGATTAAATAAAACCTAGTACGAAAGTGTTCGAATTGGGGATTCGAACCAGGGTCTCAGGTGTGCGAGACGACCACGCTAACCACTCCGCCATGCCAGCTTGATGGTTTGAAATGAATAAAGGAACGTCTAGCTAATACGGCGTCTTTGTTCACTCCAATCTTCCTCTTTTACTTACGGCGAGGTTCAGCTGTCCACCCTGATATGTGAGACAGATACATTTCCTTTCCTCAAAAACCAATTTACTGTTGAGAAAGGCATAGAGTGAAAGGGGCGACGGCGTTCTGTGGACACCCTGGCAGCGTTCCATGACGCTGTCGCGTTCCGCTCTTAGAGGTGAAGCTTAACGTCTTAACATCACATCAGTGACAGAAGCAGCACCACTGCGCTTGAGGCTTTCGCCTCACTGTACTTTATGTCAACAAAGTTCCCCTATGAATTTTTTATTGCGAAAGCAATACTAATTGCACTTTCAGCCCGTGGCGTAGCGAGGCCGGTAGCTACCAAGCGCGGCCTAACTCCCGCTCCTGCCACGCGCGGCGCGCTCAGCGGTGTGACGTCACAGCTGCAAGAGCGGGATTCCAACTCACGCCGTCGCGTTGCGAGGCCGCAGCTAACAAGCGCGGCCTAACTCCTGCTCCTGCCACGCGCGGCGCGCTTAGCGGTCTGACGTCATAGCTGTAAGAGCGGAGCTCCAACTTGCGCCGTCGCGTAGCGAGGCCGCAGCTACCAAGCGCGGCATAACTTCCGCTCCTGCCGCGCGCGGCGCGCTTAGCGGTCTGACGTCATGCCATCTGCCGCAAAACCGGGCGCGCAGCGCGCCGGCGACCAGACGTTGCAATACCGCCTACCGCGAAAGCCGCTCGGCAGAATGCAAAGACGAAGCAACAGCGAGCTACGGAGACTGAAGAAGAGCGTGAACAAAGACTTTCTAAGCGGCGTGCCCAGTATAGAGCTCGGCGACAACGTAGAGACTCTGTGGAAGAAGCTATGGAAGAACATCCTACTCTTATGAGTATGCTCAACGCCATGGATGACGATACAGAAGTGAGCAGTGTATCTCTAGCTCCGCGGCAACGTGCAGCCCCAACGGCAGAATCTACTGAAGAAGCTATGGAAGAGCGCACTGACTTTGAGTATGCTAAACGCCATGGATAGCGATACCGCAATGAGTAGCGTATTTCTCTCCAGTGCAGAACGCCGGAACGCGACTAAACGGCAGAGACGTGCCCTAGAAACTCGAGAACAGCACCGCCACCAGCTACACTACCAGCTGAACCATGGCGTAGCTACGAATATTGCTTTCGCAATTACCGGGCTTAACCAAGCTAAGCCAAAGCCATTTTTTGGGTTGTGCAAGGAGGCTAGGGGGTGCCGGGCGAAGACCAGAATGCAGCGGCAAGGCAGCGATCAAGGCAGTGTCAGTGCGACGTCGAATCAGTTGAGAACGGCGGTTCAGGCAACTGGTCTCATGCATTGGTCACAACCGTCTTTTACCTCTTCGGCAGTTGCCTGCACTACGCCCGCGATGACCTGCTGTATTACAATAGACACAATCGTGCGAACATGTTTTGAAGGCACATAGCCATCTAATTCTTTCCTATTACTAAACAGGGGGAGAGGTTGCTTTGGGGGGCAAGACAGTTGAACCCGTCGCGGTGGCTCAGTGGTTAGAGCGGTGGTCTACCCAACCAGAGTACCCGGGTTCCAACGCAGCCGCCGCGGTCGCGTTTCAGTGGAGGCGATACGGAAAAGTACACCGCCAATTTTTTCGTTTCCCCTCCACCGAAACGCGGTTGCTGTGGGAGGTAGGGTTCGACCCCTGGTACTCCGGCTCAGCATACGAGCGTCCTAATCACTGAGCCAGCGTGGCGGCTAGACATGAAGGATCATGGCGCAATTTGTATAGATAACTTACTAAGTTGTACCTGTCGAAGGATGTGAGCCTCCCGCACAGAAACACTAGGATTAGGGTGACGGTAGAGTTTACATAAAAGCGGAGAGCGTTGTAACTCTCATTAATGGTAGCGTAAAGGGACAGCCTCGACCCGCCCTCCAATGGCCGTGGCCAACGGATCTGCGCTGCCCGGATAGCAGTGTTGCGTGCGAGCTGGTTAGCCAGCTAATTGCTGTCAATCTCTTAGTTTACAAGAGATTCATCGCAGGAAGACAGGGCAAGGCAGAAGCGACGCAAGTGTGGACTCGTGTTCCGCGCAGATTTGAAGGCAGCGTTTTCACACCCTTAAACCTTTCCCTCATGGTGTGGTCCTTCACCTAGCAGCGAGTTACTGTGCCTTACATTTCGCGCTAGCCACCCAGCGCAGAGGTGGCAGAAAAATTTGGTGACGCTTAATCTTCGCCCTTAAAAGATGAGCACCGCAGCGCGTTGCAACGCTGTCAAGAAGTCCACGGAACACCATCGCCCGTTCGGCGCGACGCCTTGCCTGTTGGGCAAGTCGTCCGGAATTCAGGAGGCCTCTTTTCAGCACAGAGGCTCCTCTACACTAGCCCTTATAGGTGACGAGAAATAGACGAGAACGCGCAAATGGTACCGGACGCGCTTTTCCTCTTAGTTTTCCTTTCTGTCGCGCGGAGCTTGTCGATGAGTAATGCCCTGCTGAGAGGCTTTTCGTAAAAATTTTGCACAATTTGTCCCTGCACATTTTGTTTCAATTGGTGGGTTGGGCACAAATATTGGAATCGCATCTTCGGTGCTTGAAATGGCTCAAAAAAATTCCGCCCGGCGCGTGGAAGATGAATGCTCAGGAGAGAGATGTGATGTTCGGTCTGATGCCCCTTGAATGAGATCATTTATCCTGTAGCGTCGAGGTAGTGTCCAGACGTCGCGTTTAAATACATTGTACCGAGAGTCGCTGCTTGGAACCGAAGGCTCGCATGAAATGCGACTTCATCACTATTGCTCGACAGCAGTGGTTGGAAAGCCTCCTTTAACAGCACACTTGTTTCGAAATAGTGTCTCCACTTTCTAGGTTTGTTAACGAACGCAGCACGTACAGATACGAGCAAGGAAGGCAAAGACGCACTTAAGCCTAGCATGTCTGACCGCTCAACCGACATCTTACAAAGATGGGCGAGTGTCTGCAGTATCCTGTAATGCGAATAAGGAAAATTCACAGAACCAAAAGCGAAAGAAGGTGCGCAACTGCACATCGAAACAGGAATGGCCGACTGCCCTAAGTCTAGCTACGCCTAACAGGGAACCGATACGAAGACTAGGAGGTATATGGGTGAGCGGTTGAATTAACTACGCACATGACAATTTTTTTAAGTACGCAACTCAACATTAGCGAAAAAAATTGAGCATCGAAGGCATACGCGGAAGCAAACAAATCTGGCTGGGACCACCACGTTTTTTATGATTCTCTTAAACCACTTACAAAAACACGAAGCTCAAAGGGTGATTATCACCATCTTGCCTTAAAAAGCTCCAAGTGGCACGAGATTTATAAAAAACGAAGGGCAACGAAAGCACATGCACGGCTACGTAGAGAACAAAAGTGCTTGCTGGCAGGGTAAAGGGCCGCTTTTAGCCTAACAAGGTCAATTCGTCAACCGATGCGGCCCGAAGATGCACGGTTAAGTGCGCTAGCATGTCGTCCGAAAACGACACCTTGTGAAACAATTTACCGCAACACATACTACGCAAGAAAATAGGAGCTACGCAGATAAATGCAGGGATAGCCAAGATACATGGAGCTGACCGGAAGGGCAAGGACCCGTTAAGCCATAGCTCGGAGCAGCACCACTCAACCATTATGTTACGTATTTAAAGGTAGGCGACGAATACAAATTGTACCAAAACCCACGTAGCGAAATAACAACGGAAGCAGGAACGCTGCTAATGAAAACGTATTGAAGGTGGTAGGGTTAGGAACCCCTTCAGCCTTGCTAGGCTGAAGGGGATTTCTTAACGAGGCTTAGCTAACAAAAGCCTCGGTTAGTTCAAGGTTCCTTAATTTTTGTCATCTGCCCAAGCTTGCGCCGCTACGAACGCAATCAAGAGCTACATGAACGCAGAAAGGCTTCGGGCGGAGGCAAGACTAGAAAAATTGCAGACTTCCTACAGTCATCAGTTAGTCCTCGCAACGCCTCTGCCTAGCTGTCGCTGGCGAAAAGGGCAGAAATGGCTCTCCGGTGCCGCGTCGCCATCTGCGCTAGCCAGACCAAAGCACCCAGGACAGGCGCAGGCCACAAGAAGGAGGGCCGCCACGGAGGCCAGCAACCGGGTCAGGGTAGGAGCTCAGGAGCGCAGTAGTCTTTTACAGCCGTGGACCAGTTTCGTCGGTCTTCAGCGTGCTGCTGGCGCGGCACAAACCAGCTCGACTCTGGTACATCGGGAAAGCGAGTTCGAGAGGAGGCGCGCGCTATGCTGTGGTTGTTGTTGTTGTTGCCTTGGTGGCATGGCACATACCCACGACGGGGGATTGGCCAGGGTTTAGTGAGGAGCCCAAAGAAGGTAAATTGGTACCAAGCTAATGGATTACCTTTTGTTGCCAAGCTAATGATTTAACTTTGGGTACGTATTCCGAGAAATTAAAATGAAATTATAGATAAGGAGAAATTATGGGAAGAAATGAATGAAAAAAACAACGGGCATAAAGATTAGAGAATTGAACGTAAGAAAAATGCTGAATGATTTTGCAATGCGGACATTTTGGGTACCATTAGCAAGAGAACCAGCCGGTAGCAATTATATGATTTTTGAGGAAATTGCAAAGTGGATGCAATGCGAAACCTTTGGCGCTAGCACCGAAGGAGAGAAGAAGCGGAACCGACAAAGTGAGTTCCATTCGAGAAATTGGAATTTCGAGATACGTCCTTCTCTGAAGTGCAAACCTCCGGCAATAGAGTAGGAAATACTCCAGTGTTTCCACCTCTCCACAAGTCGCACAAAGGTTTGAGGGACTGAACCCGCATCTGCGTAAATAAAGATTTAAGCGGGGAATTCTACACCGCCGGAGTGTCATTGCAACCCCACACTGCCGGGATTTACATGCACGAACCTTCCATGCGTACGTGAGATGGCGGTAATCAACAGTAGAGAGCAAGGGATCGTTGCACAGAGTGCTAATATACTGAAAGCGCTGAAAGCGAGACATTCCGAAAAGGACCACATTAGGGACGCTACAGGCGACCGGTGCATTGAGAGCAGATTTTGCTAAAAAGTCTGCTGCATCGTTTTTAAAAATACCGCAGTGACCTGGGATCCGAACGAAGCGCACCTCTTTCACCCATCCAGGAATGAAATACTTTAATGAGCGGCTCAATAGATCGTTCCATTTAGAATCCAGCGCCAACAACACACAGAGGCAATCTGACAAGAATATCACCTAGGAGAAACTGGGGGAATCTTTAAAGCAGTAGTGTCCTGGACGGGAGATGCTTTGCATTAGGTGAGAAAATATAATCAAAGCCATATCCACAGGGGACGTTGCAGAACCTACTCTAAACACAAAACTGATATCTATACCAATGATCGATAAAAGGTTTTGCGTAAAAATGACCTGAGGAAGGCGGAACCTTGGCCAATGATGACTAAAAAAGAGAGCCGGGTGGGAAACAAAAAAGGTGTAGCCACACCAGAAACAGACTCAAATGCCCGTAAGAAAGTGCTGACAGTTAATAGCTGAAAAAGAGAGTTAAGGTCGGGAATACGAGCCTCCAGGTACAGAACTGCTCTGGAAACTGACTGAGGGAGACCAAGGCAGAGGCGCAGTGCACGCCTTTCTAACGCGCAGCAACGGACGGAGCTTGTATTTGGCCGACCCAGAAAAGAGTATGCAGCCAAATTCCAAAATGGGTCCGACATGGACTTTGTAAAGGAGTAGGAGCGTGTCCCGACGCATGCCAAATTTCCTATTGCTTATTCGAAGTAGCCGACCGAGCGCACGCTCTCCTTCCTCAACGTTACTCTTGATGTGGGGCCGCCAGTCCACACTAGCATCATAAATTACGCCTAGATACCGCAAGGATTCCACCTGCGGTATATTGTCCGTGCGATAGTGTAACGATATATATAAAGGCATGTTGGATTGAAAAACTAACATACTGCTTTTATGCACATTTAACACCAGATTAATGTTATTAAGCCAAACCTCGAGAGCATTAAGGTAAGCCTGAAGACAACAATACAGGGCATGAATGTCGGTTGCCGAGGTAAATAAGACATGTCATCTGCCTAAACATAAACTGTAACATCAGGGTGGATGGGAATGTCACACATCAGAATATTGAAAAGAAGTGGCAAAAGCACAGAACCTTGTGGTACACCTCTGGTCTGGGCGTAGGTGTCTGAAGTGAAGGAGCCGTCAGTGCAAAAAAAAAAATAACTGCCGTCCGCTAAAAATTCACGGATCCACGCATAAACGTAGTACGGCGGGTGTAGTGTTGACAATTTCGTAAGAAGGATAGAATCTTCAACACTGTCATATGCTTTAGCGATGTCAAGCGTCACTAACGCTGATACTTCGTTGTTTCGCATAGCAAGGCGGATTCTGCTCTGTAAATCTACATGGGCAGCCCAGATTGGCTTTCGCCGCGGATGCTCAACATGGTTGATCATCCGCGGCGAAAGCCAATCTGGGCTGGACACAGTGCGTTGATTTCTGAAACATGCCTTGACAGGCGGCTGTGCACAATTCTTTCCACAAGCTTTACCAAATTAGATGTTAGAGCTATCGGCCGAATGTTATCAAGATGGAATCCTTTCTTTGAATCTTTTAAGAGTGATACCATTTTCGCCACCTTCTAGGGGTGCGGCAGCCATGAAGCTTCCAATGAAGAGTTGACCAGACCGACGAAGTCCTTATTGAATTCTTGAGCTAAGATTTTCAACATACCGACCATAACACCGTCCGCACCCGGAGCCGAAGATTGCATCGAAGAAACTACAGTTAGTAGCTGTGATTTATCAACCGCTACATAGTCTGAGCAGGGGAAGGGGTCGAACAGGGGCACTCTGCACTGCTCCTGAAAGTGTAACGCGAGCCCTTGAGCGATTCGCTCTAACTCATCTTTCGCCTCATGTGGAGACAGTACAGCCGAGCTTGTTAACTGCATGGCTGAAGAGTGGATATTCCATTCCATAAAACGGTACAAAGCCTTCCTATTGTTTGGGGCTGACAAAAGGTATTCAAATTTTGATTGTAGTCATCCTTCACCTTTGCTATTGTTCTTTTGAACGAGGCTGCGAAAAATTTATGGTTGATACAATTAGAAGGGCTCTGGTTATGCGAAAGGCTCTTCCATGCTGCTTTTCTACGGCGGAAGGCTCTTTCACACGCAGCGTTCCACCATGGTCATGGTGATTTATTGCTAACAGCAGACCGCACAATGAACTGTGAACTCTCTGTAGCCTTCAAAACAGAACGAAAAACTCGCTGAGCCCTGTCGTTTCCGCTGGAACAAACATCAGATGAAAGGGAAGCGCGTAAAGATGATTTGCAGGCTGCAAGATTAACTAACTTTCGGGCAGAACCCTGATCACGGAGTGAGCGCACCAAGATGGTGAAAATAATTCGCAAGTGGTCACTAGACGTACCACTGTCAACTGTGGACCATGACCCTATACCTACCCCACCTGCTGCCGAGGACAAATCGAGAACTGAACTCGAATTTCTACGGATGAAGGTTATGGCCCGAGAATTGCAGCAGCGCACATTATTTGCCGACATCCATGTCCATAACATCTGACCATGAGAGTCAGTGTAGGTATCCCAGACAACGTGATGTGAATGAAAGTCTCAAAGCAATAGTGACCCTATTAGAGTTGCCAAGCAAGCTGTCTGGGTGGTCTGTTCTGTTTACTCCTGCTGGATAATATACGTTAGCAACTGTGACAGGAGCACAGTGCGTCAAAGTAAGATCAACAGCTAAGAGCTCGCAGTTGGGAAGGATAACCTTTTTATTAATTGATGCGCGGTGACACAGTTTTGAAGAAAGCAGCGTCACTAACCCACCGCCCCTACCATGTATGCGGTCGGCTCGAAAAACACGAAACCTATTTAATGAAAACGATTTTACAGAGGAGAGCCAAGTTTCTTGTTAGAGCACTATATCTGGATTATGGGAAGATAAAAGAAGTTTTATTATGTAAGAGAAGAAGGAAGAGATCGGCAATTCCATTGTAGAACCTTTACACCAGCCATGATAAGTAGTCGAGAATCGAGGCTGAAACAGCCTCCTTTAGCATATCAGACTTTGAGGAGACTTTATGAGGCCCTTTTCTAGTCTTGAACTGGTGGACGGAGGACTTAGAGGGAGAGGTGGAAGCACGACGCTTCTGTGTAGGGCAGGTCATTTCCACATTAGTAGTACAGACACTGCTGCGAGGAAGACTAACTGGGACGCTATCGAGACGTGGCACGGGAGCCGGTATATTGGAAGATGATGGTCCAATCGAACTTTCACCACAGCGTTGAAGTGAAGTTGCCACTGGCGGCACTGCAGGTGGGGGATGACAAACTGCCTGACTCGCAGCAATCTCAGGCAAAGCCTGAGTAAAGCTGCTGAGCATACGCTCTACCACAACTGACAGTGCTTTTTCGACGCTTGACCCAATCTTGGGAGACAGCGTTGCTTCAAGGTCGGGAGCAGAGCAACGCACAAGGCTGGCGTAAGAGTAATTTCTGCGGTTAAGGAGCGCATGAGCGTCTGCTCGGGAACATCTATTTTGCTCAATTATTTCCAATAAACTCTGCTCCTGTGACCGTTTTTCGCAAGTGGCATCATCAGCACTGTGGGCGTTACTGCAAAAGCAACAGATGGGTTCACCAGCAGTGCAGCTGTCGGAAGAGTGTCCTTCACCACACACCCAGCATCTAGTCGCCGAATTACAGGCTTTACCACTATGTCCAAATCACCAACAGTTTGTGCATTGCAGAGGACGAGGATGCAACGGGTCCACGCGATATACAATACGCCATATTTTCAGCTCAGAGGGGCAGGTGCGACCAGCAAAAGTTGTAATTACTAACTTTGTAGCAACACGCACTCCTGCGAACTCGCGCGTCCCTTACAAAAATTTTTAGTAACATTCATTACAAATTCTTTAGACGAATGTTAATAGAACCTATCAACTTTGAACAGAATGTCTTTTGAATGTCTTTATAATCTGTAGTAACAACCTATCAACCGTCTTCCGACAATTGGTCACCGATATCCAAAAGACTGAAAGCACATAGAAAGTCTTCAGACTTCCTATGATCCCCTTATCGACTGTTTCTATGCACTTCCTATTAACCCCTTACCGACAATCTCTACCAACACCCTATCGACGGTCTTCCGACAATTGGCCACCGTTATGCAAAATACTCAAGTACATAGAAAGTCTTTACACTTCCTATCAACCACATACCAACAATGTCTACAGCACCCTACGAACAGCCTTCCGACAATTGGCCACCGTTATTCAAAAGACAAAAGTACGAAGAAAGTATAATTGCTACATCAACTTATCAAAATTGGGAAAACTGTGCGTTAACTACACTGTACGACTTTTATCAACATTGTTTCAACCCTTCAAAATCATTTTGTGAACACTGTATCCTAGACTGCTTAAAAAATAATAGAAGCAAAATACAAATCATTACATCCGTTTATTGCGCACAAGGATACTTGCGCACAAGCATACTTAAGCGCTACAAGACGGGCGTGACACATAAAATTTTTACAGAAAACAATAGATCTCGAGGAATAGAAGATTGCCTTCTGCACAGTTCGTTTCAGTTCCCTCTTAGTAACAATGACTGACACATAGAAACTGATAAACATAAAAGGTTTTAATTCACGACATTTCGGCTGGAGCACCACCCTTTTTCGAGTATACTACAGCATTCGAAACAAAAGCTGGGTGCTTCAGATGTAGTACACTTGAAAACGGCTGGTTCTCGAATGAAAGCATCATGAATTAAATCCTGCTAAATTTTTTATACATATATAGGTATATACCAGGTGTTTCAGGGAAGACTAAGCAATTTTCAAAATATAGGTTTTTTAGATAAATATATTGCTTTTTCAGCATAGAATCACCAGTGGCGGCGGGCACCAGAAAACTGGTGAATTGTCTTACGTAGTAAGCTCGTTAACTAATTTTTTTAATGAACCTTTTAAATATCAGAGTTAGGTGTCTAGTTCCAATTAGAGAAATTTGCAGCAGTTACGTGCATTTAAAGCGCTGCTTTGCCTGTATGCTTTCAAAAGCGTATGTATTTTCGCACGATGCAGCCAAATTTTGTCAACTACTAATGACCAGCTATAAATCTCTAATTTCAACCAGTTGCAAACCTGTGTTAGTTAAAAAGTTAACTAGATGAAATTATTTAACCAGCTTACTAAATACAACTCGCCAGCTTTCTGGTGTCTGCTACCACTAGTAATGCTATGCAGCAAAAGCCATATTTCTGAAAGCTACGTAGTCTTCCCTGAAACACCTGGTGTATATAAATATTGCTCACTTTCCTGTACAACCCAGAAATGAAATAACTTCTTCTGTAACATGAAAGTTCCATGAGCCACATAACAAATCTGTGGAAAAAAACAGTGCATGCTTGCAAACACACCTCTCTAAAATTGCTAAAAATCTCACAGTAAAACAATGCTTACAAGGTCTTAAGACCAACATTAGACGCTGCAAACACTAGTGAATTAAAACTCAAACAGGATGCCAAACATATGCTAAATGTCTACATCGATGTAGATATCAAGCTTTGAGCTGATTTTAATAAACATGCATCAGCACAGGAATGCATAAGTGACTTTGTTGGTGCGCTATCCTGACACTTGTCCTCAATATCAGGCAGCGTGCTTTTCGTTACTTCTCTGCATCCCCAGCAGGAAGCGGTAGCGTCCTAGTGATGCAACGTGTGCATCAACAGCCCCAACAGGTAGCCTCCTCCACGGTGGAATGCAGCAGCAAGAGAACTGAATAAGAAAACGATACAAGATATAGAGTTGGTTGGTTGGTTTATGGGGTTTAACGTCCCAAAGCGACTAAGGCTATGAGAGACGCCGTAGTGGAGGGCCAGGAGAGTTAACAATCAGTTAAATATGCACAAAAACGTAGCACTCCGAGTGAGTCTGATAAGGTTACTTAGTACCAGCATAAGCAACAGTCACAAGACGAACTAAATGCAATGCTTCCTTGAACAAGAAAACGCTACAACATGCTGTTGTGTTCAATTCTAGACTAACATTCGAAGACTGAATGATATTCACAGGAACTGACATTACCATGTTATGCCTAATTAGCCAACCACAAAGAGATATTTAGCCATTCCAGGCATGTGACGATAACATGCAGGCCATCAAATATGAAAATTATTTCGTGTTTCTTGCCTTCTCTGTACAAACATTAAGCCAGCTTTTGTTTTCAAAAGCAGTGGCACAAACACATTGCAATATAACGTGCACATTTCTTTCTCTTAGAGCAGCTAGGAAAGAGGAACTTAACGTTACTAGATAATGTAGCATCACTTGAAGCTATACCAGGTTTTGGAGGAAAATGTAAGAACAAAGCGTACAGAGGTGAGCAAGTTGGTTAGGGCACCAGAGTGGCACACTATAAAGCAAATGAATCAAAATATTAAGGCACTCACTGCCTCAGATGCAGCAGTTGCAAGTAAAGATGCATAGAACTACAAGCGATAAAAGCCTCAGCAACGTGCCCCTAAGGGAACAGCTGGACAGGTAGTTTTTTTTATTTGTACCGCAGCACATCTCTCCAGTGCTGAGGCCTGCTCATATCTTCTTGTGTTCTTTATAGGCAATTACCTGTCACTAATTGCACC
Source organism: Amblyomma mixtum (assembly GCF_055824585.1). NCBI lineage: Eukaryota > Metazoa > Arthropoda > Arachnida > Ixodida > Ixodidae > Amblyomma > Amblyomma mixtum. The sequence continues at coordinate 157,371,559 of NC_143013.1, forward strand.
AATAAATGTATCGAGAAACTAAATGAAGTGATTTACACAGCTTATTACAAACCTTGATGGCACAGGAGACAGGCAACATCAAACGCATCGGTTCAAGTAAAGCAAGGGGTCTTGTTAAGATCACAGCAATATTTGTTGACGTAGGCTGAGCTAGTGTTATGCAACCAGTAACTGAACGTCGGTATGAATAAAAAACAATGTATAAATATTCAAAATATTCCAAATGCATTTAAACTGTACAGTGCAGTGAGTTGTGACAAGTGTCAAAGAAAACCTCAGCAATGCTCATGACAGCTTCAATATAAGTTTTACACGGTTTCAGGTAATGCAAGGATAATCTGGTATGGTACCAATTATTAATGCTAGCCACATCTATGCTTCTAAAGCAGAGTGCTAAACTTGAACATTAACATTCAATTATGTATTGCCCATTCGGCTATGTCTGCCATAGAGTTATCATACCACTGGTTCGCTTCAAACATGCCATACCTTGTATGAGGTAGTTACGGTTGATGTAAACCTATAAAAATTAAATTGCTGCTCTTAGACCGCTGGTTAAACGTCGCGAAGCACATAATATTTTTAATTTGGTCTACACTGAGGTCAAGATTTCCAAGCATGAGAGACATGAGGGAAAAAACTATAAAAAAGCATAACACACTATAACACAATGAGCTTGACTAGAGGAGTGCTTTCAAAATGCCCGCAATATCTTTTCCCTTTCTCGTGGTCCTTTTTCAAAACATGAAAATGAAAGAGAGATTGAGCCTGTACCAGAAGATTCAGGCTAAAAGCAAAGACAAGGAAAAGAAACAAAAGCCTGGGATACTCACCCGTGTGCCCATCCTTTTACAAGTTGCACATGCTTGATATCCAGTGTTCATGGCTAATAGGCTGCACCAGCAGGTCTTGATGCCATTTGCCTCAGGTTGAGGTGGCATTGGCTCGATGACTGATGAAACCTGGTGCAAAAGTAGCGTGCTGATACAGGTGGAGCAGCTGTACAAGGCTTCACTGCGGGCGCATTTGAAGAAAGGCTGCATTAGAGCCATGCTTTTATAAACATCATCACAGAAGTCACATCCCATTACAACATATAGCTGTTCAGTCCAATGTGTTCATGAGTGAAGGCTAATGATTAATTACCTATGCCTCCAATAGTTAACATAAAATCGGTTTACAAAGCTAGTCATACTTTTCTTAAAGCTATTATTCGCAAATCACGTTATACTTTTAACGCTTGAGACTGAAACTGGGGCAATGACATATATGTAGTGAACGTAATTCAAATAAAATGACAAAAACCTTCCATTGTGCGATTACCTCAGCTGCACTGCAATGGAATGGTTCTGCTATCTTTAATCGTCGTTTCGTTGACCAGAGGTATTAAGAAACACAGCACTTGATGTGACTGCGACGTAGAACGTGCAATGCTCCTTATCCAGTAAACACACTCCGGCAGCAGAATCAAAAGACGCACGCCGCTACAAGCACTTTTCGTTCTTATGGTCTCCTTTTCACGCGCTGCTCCTGTTCAGTCAGAATAACGAATCAAGCAGCACCCCATAGTTCTCAGCGCGCAACCAAATTCTATTGCACAACTTCCCCGCCGAGGAGATGACGCAATGAGCGCAAGGCGGAGGGTTAAAGGTTCCATAGCTCGCAAGCGAGCGTGTCGGAACGCCTTATCCCTTTTATTGTAAACTCTCAAGAAATGAAATAAAATAAACAAAAAAATTGGGGAGGAAGCCCGCACACAACCAGAGGTTATCGCAGGCGATCCAATTAAACATAAAAGAAAAGGGGCCAACGCCCAAAGGAAAATTTAAGAAGAACCAATTACAAGAGAGGAAAAAAAAAATAAGGCACAAATTATGGTCCCTGCAAACGATCGCGTGGTGCTCGCATTTCGCACCTCACTGAAAACAAGATGTGAAGACGAATCCTAAATGCATTCGCAGCCTTCGCGCATCCTCCCGACACATCGCATGCTCCAGCTCTGTACTTACATTCGTCAGCAATCAAGGCAAGCCTTTCTTCTATGAGGCCCCGGGCGATGGCCGCTCCAGCGTGGTCTCGTGTGCAGCATGTCAGCAGTTTTTGAGAACTCCATGCGCGTAAGAACGTCTTTTGCAGCGCAGGAGCCGTCTGTCCCCTTCGGAGTTCAGTCACACTACCACAGCACTAACGAGGACGCACTTCACTTCACTTCACTTCACTTTATTACCTTAAAGGCCCCCAGGATTGGGGGTATTACATAAGGGGTGGGTTACATTGAAAAATCAGATTGAATAAACAAAGAAAAAACGTAAGATACAAATATTATTCGCTGATAAAGGTAGAAGCTAAACAGTTCGCAAATGTTGATGGGCAGGTGATTGCGGCGATGTCGTGTGGAAGGCTGTTCCAGTCCTTGGCTGAGCGTGGAAAGAATGACGATGCAAATGTAGTTGTACGCGTACGTGGCCGGGCTACTTGAAGGGGTGACCAATGCGAAGGGAAATGTGTGCCGGCGGATTGATGAAGGGAGGAGGATGAAGTGAGCTGAAATAAAATTTGTGAAACAAGCACATACTAGTAATACGACGCCTACAAGCCAGGGATGTTAAGCCTGCCTCTGCTTTTAGTGCTGATATACTGACATTATATGAATAGCACGAATGTATGAATCTTGTGGCTCGATTTTCTACTGATTCTAGGGAATTTATTAGATAATTTTGGTTAGGGCTCCAAATAGCAGAGGCCTATTCTAATTTAGAACGGACAAGTGATTTGTAGGCAATTAATTTTAGGTTTTTTGGCGCATGACGTAGATGTCGTTTTAAGAATCCAAGGCTTCTGCTAGCGGATGATATGATTTTAGTGACATGCGCGTTCCAGGTTAGATCATTAGACAATGTTACTCCGAGGTATTTGTAAGTCTGAGCTAATTCTACCGTGACGTGCGAGATTTTATAGGAGAAGAGGACAGGATTACGTTTTCGATGAAATGACACGAGTTTGCATTTATTGGGGTTTAGTTCCATGAGCCAGTTGTTACACCCGTCCTGTACGCTGATTTAGTCATTCTGGAGGGCGAACTGATCAGAGGCGTTGTTGAGAGTGTGATAGATGACACAGTCATCGGCAAAAATACGTACGTTACAAGATACATGCGTTGGAAGTTCATTAATGTGTATTAAAAATAATAGCGGACCAAGGACTGATCCTTGCGGGACACCTGATGTTACCAGAACAGAGCTAGAGGCTTGATTATTAACGTTAACAAACAGGGTGCGGTTAGCGAGGAATTCGCTTATCCACTGTACTATGTTAGGATTAAGGTTCAACCAGGACAGTTTTAGTAGTAAGCGTTTGTGTGGTACTTTGTCAAATGCTTTCGCGAAGTCCAGGAATATTGCGTCAGTTTGTAGGTTAGAGTCAAGGTTCACATGCAGGTCATAGATGAAAATAGACAACTGTGTATCGCACGATAGGTTCTTACGGAAGCCGTGTTGACCAGGATGAAAAAAATTTATAGAGTCAAGAAAGTTCATTATATGAGAATAAATGACATGTTCCATGATTTTGCATTGCACACTTGTTAGAGATGGGACGGTAGTTAAGGGGTGATTCTTTGTTCAACACAATAACACATTCAACACAATAAGCTGAAGAAAGGCACCCACAACTATAACCGTCGAACCTCGTCAACAAAGAGCAGTTTCAGCGTTCTGAACAATGTATTGTAACGCGCGTCCAACAGTATTGCTGAGGCGCATCAATCCGCCACCAGCGAACGGAAAGGGGCCGCTCAATTCGCCTAACGTTCCACGCTTTAAAAAAAACATTGGTAGAGCTTATTTTGTCACATACTTGTGTATTAAATGAAAAAATATTTTGTTTCAATTACAAAGTCAGCAAATTGATAATGATTTAGGTGAAAAAATGCAACTACTCACAATCATCGGCGTCTGGCGGCGCTGCGAACGAAAGCTCGCAGAGGCGGGCAGCTACAGGCGACACAGCTGAGCTCATGCGGGAAGCCGCAGCCGTTGCATGGCTGCACTGTCTACCTAGTTCTAAGGCTATAAACGAGCTCCCCGTAACTGCGTCACAAGGCGTCGCAGAATCAGGAATGATGATGATGTTGGCGAACGCTAATGGTTTCGGTTTTCATTTTCTCATATTGTATCGCTTAGTGCACAGAGCTTGGCTCATGCTATCTAGTATAAGTACGTCTGTGTGCCTTCGGAACGCGAGCGTTCGCACGCCGCTCTAGCGTTACATGCGAAACTTTCAAGGCCGCGCTGCAGCATCGCCTCTGTTTTGTGTTTGTTTGTATCAGGCCATTGGACACTTTGCACGCGCTTTCCTCGAGCGAGCCCCGCCGACATTCGCGCTACCGTAGTCTTTTTGCGTGCTACCTTGATTGATTTTTGCCTCTGACTTTCGCGGTCCTCGGCTCGGCCTCACGTCCGTTGATGCCGGTAAGAAAAGGTGAAGAATGAACACATGCTTTCGCGCGTCTGCTCAGTATGAATACGTTCAAACCGGACATTTTATTCCAGGGTTCCTTACTCATTAGATTACGGGAAGATAGAAAATACAGCTTTCACCACGTCTTCCCTCGCCACAGCTTCGTATCGTGTTTGCGTTGAAGGAGATGCAAGTGAAGATACAGAAGAGGCACTGCGCCGATTTTTTAGCGGTGCTCAAAGCGGGGGATGCTCTCAGCCTAGCTTTTTCCATACTGGAAGCTCCTCTGTGGCTCAGTACTAGTGAAAAATGTAACAAGTCAGGAATGAGGGCTTATAGTGCTCCAATTGCCGTGCACCTTTCTCTAGCAAAGCTCTTGTTACCGGAGTTGAGTACAGGGGGCCGCTGTTACCTGTTTTGTTTCTCTATACTTATCTTTATAGTATCGACCGCCGAACATGAATCAAAACTAATACTGCCTTGCCCGAAATTTCGCATGTACAGTCGCTGAGGAACGAAGCAACTTGAGTTCTCGAAGCTGTAAGCCTGCACACGTTACACAGAATTTACTCTGAGCGCGAAGCGGGGCGGCCCTTTTCGCGCGGGGTTAATCAGTCCCGTGCGATCAGCCATTGCTGGTCGCTCGAGGAGGAGAGCAGTCGAGGGCTTAAATTGGGCGCTCCCACGTGGAGTGGCATAGTGTACCGGGCACTTTTGCATGGCGGGCAGTGTGCTGGGAAAGTGTGCTTGCGGTGCAGGTTCAGGAAGCTGGTGATATAATTTGGGCGCCATTTGGGCTAGCGAGGATGTGTCATTCAATGCGTGTGGAAACACGTCGGTGCAAGGCTAGACTTGAATTTTTTTCTAGCTCGCAACAATAATCCCTCTGAAACCTGAGAGCGAAACGCTCTTAACACAACTGTGTTTTAGAACCGTCGTACGGTACATTACTGTTCGACTGCACGTTAAAATATGACCTATCAAGAATTGCAACAATAGCAACACCAACGTGTTATCGAATTGGCAGAGTGCGGGTACAGCTCTGCTGAAACTCTTGGTTAGTTCTGAAATGTTAAATCTGTTTAATGACTGCCTGAGTACAGAATTTAAGGCCGAATACGCAGCAGAAAGCATTATTTTCGTGTAGAATTAGCCTTCACTGAAACTAATTCGCTGTAAGGAAGTCATCATTGCGCTTATGTAACACAATATGTCACTAACTCCAATTTTTGCTCAGAAATTTCTTTTAATTTCCTTGAAGTGCTAGGCAATAATAGTTGAATATTCTATGAATTCATTCACTTTGTAACAAAATTATTTCGTTTGCGGGTAACTTTTTTCGTACAATACTTCATACAATCAAAAAGTGTCACTAAATGTCTTCGATTCAGGGCGCATTTCTGAATTTCGGGATGAATGTTCAGCTATGAACTTTGCCCTCTTTCCCGCACTCGGAAATGCGAAAGCAGTAAGGCTAGTATTGAAAAAATTGAACTGAAGTTTCTAAAAAAACACAGTGTGCTCGGCTATGAGAATGTGATTGCAAATTTTTGTTTCGTCTTCAAGGTTAGTTAAATTGCCGCTTTGAAGTTGTCGGCTACAGTACTTGATTATTTTAGGCTTTTACTCGCATCACCAAAATGCTTTCTCGGTTCGTAGTATATTTATATTGACAGCAGTATATAAGCAGTAAAAAAATTGTATGAATTTTCTATCAAGAAATGTTGATAAAATATGCTCGGCTAAGAAAACGTGACTGCAAATGTTTGTTTAGTGTTCAAGGTTACTTTAGTTGCTTTGACATGTTAGGCTAGAGTACTTAATTAATTTAGGCATTTATTCCCATGATAAAACGTTCTGTCGGTGCCTAGTATGTTTCTACTGACAGCAGTACTTAGAAAGCAGTAAGGAAATTGTATGAAGTTCCTATCAACGAATATTAATAAAATATGCTCGGATAAGAGATTGTGACTGTAATGTTTGTTTCGTGTTCAATGTTGTTTTAATAGCCTTGAATTGTTCACCTACAGTACATGATTTGAGGCAACTATTCGCATGACCAAAAATGTTTTGAATGTTTGTAGAGTATTTCGTCTTACAACAGTACGTAAAGTACATAAAGTATTAAAATGGAATATATCTTCTGTTTTAAAACGTTTTCCCATATCCTGATTTGATTCCGAACGTATTTTCTGCGAATAATGTTGGTCGCTTTTCGATATAGTGAAATTGTTGCCTAGCTGCAACAGTTTCCACCATGCAATCAGGCAAGATGTCGCGATTATGTGAACAAGATAGTGTTAATCACCTCGAACACTATGCAGTTTGTTCATTTACTTCTCTCGATGTGTCAAACTGCACCCGGATTTTCTATTAACTTTCTATTCACAGGAGTAAATACAAAGAAGTAACAGTCTAACAACTTTGTATTAACAAAGGTGCATAGAATGTAAAAATTATTTGTAATAACTTTCTATTGACAGGAGTCCCTACAAAGAAGTAACTTCTACCAACGTTGTATGAACAATTGTTGATAGAATTTAAAAGTTAATACAAGGTTACTAGGGTCAATAGAATGTTAATACAAATTCTAAAGAAAGTTGATATCCATTTCTGTAAGCGGGGCAGCGGCGGTATACAGAAATAACCCTGGTTCCTGCGTCCTGGAATTCCTCCACAATTTCTCGGGCGGAAGATGAGTCCACTCCACAGACAATACCCTTACTACACGCATGCTGTTCCAAAATGAAGGCCTTAACCGGAACTGCAGTAAAAGTACGACACCGGAGCAGATCCGATACACACTCAATGTTTCCCGACTTGCAATGAATACCACGCCTTCCGAAAGGTCGCACTTCAGAGCTGTCGAGATAGTGATTCGACAGACTCTTCAGTTTGTGCTGGATCGCTTTGGAATTCATTTTTAGTACTCCGTCACCTAACGGACAAGCGCCACCGGAATTGCATCTGCACCATTCCTCCCAAACGAAGTCAGAGGCAAGCTTTAGACCGGCAGGCTGGCGAACCAGGCTGCCGAGCCCCCACCCGGGGAGGTGAAAGCCATGCCTACAGCCAGCGCAAAGGCAACCTCACATTACTCACATCTACAGTGCTACCCTAAATCCTGATCAAAAAACCCCCCAACGTGGAACGGCCTCACCAAACAGAAACGCCCGGCACCACCAGGAACCAAAGCAGACAGGCAGGCAGTCCGAGAAGATGCAGTCCGGCTAAGCAGTAGCAGCAGGCACGTTCCCAAGGTGGCGGAGATGCCTGAAACCTTTTCTTTTCACGCATTCTTTTTGTCGTCAGTTTTGGTTTGGTTGGTTGGTTTATTGGGTTTAACGTCTCAAAGTGACTCAGGCTACGAGGGACGCCGCAGTGAATTGGTCCGGAAATTCTACCGCCGGAGCCCTTCACTACACCAATTTTAGAGCGGAGCTATTTGGCTTCCGATTCTGAGTTTCGCAGCGCCGCCGCCGTCGCCGTTGTAACCAGCAGTGTACACCTTAGTCGCGCTTTTGTGATGCCAAACCAATGAAGCGGGAGCTTGGCAAGCACAGGAAAGGCGTATAACTGCCCTCTTGGAACAGTGGGCACCTCAATCATGATTTAACCTACGTGGCGATAATGACAGATGTGCGCTGCGTGCGTTGGCATTGGCAAAGTTGTGTTATTTTAAGGAAAGGCAGTACAACTGGCTCCTTGGGTTAGTGGACGCCTGAATCGCACTTATTGGTACGTGGGGTGTTGAGAAAAATTTGGGGAGCAGGCACTGACAAGGTTCTGCCAGCCGCGCTGAAGCCATAGCCTTTTGGCTAAGATCAAAGTGTAGTCGCACTTTGAAGCTGGTGACTACACTGTGGGCCGGACTGGTTTTCAGAAGCACGGGTCGAGTTAGGTTTAATAACTGTCTAACAGGAGGCGGATCCTTCGGATCCACCTCCTGAACGGGATGATCGCTATGCGATCCTCCCGTTGGGCATAGGGACTGGGGAAGGCTGTTGTGCGCTTGGCCTGGATGGCTGGCTTGGGGACGCCCTTGCCGGGCGCTACGCCTGAACCGCCAGCCTGCTCTGCCGGCGTGTCCCGGACCGTAGGCGCTGTGCGGCGCCGAGACCCTTGGTTTGACCGTGTCCCCCGCATGGCGATCCGTCTGATCTTCGCCAGCTTTCCTAGCTGGGGTAAACCTCCGAGCGGCTGACGATGACGCTTCGGACCATAGGCGCTGTGCGGGGGTGCGGCCCTGCGCTGGGTCGTGTTGCTGCGTAGCGATCCGTCCACGCCACGACAGTATTATGTTGTCCTTCCGACTATAGGAAGGTCACTCTTCTGTTTTTCAGCTGCTCATTTCCCTGTTAAATGTCCCGGAACATTTGTAAACACTCTGTACTTATCAGCTTAATATATGTCGACTCTCATGTCCCCCAGCAGTCGGAAAAGTGGCCGTTTATTTCTGCATACTAACACCACGGGCCGCTGCACCCTGAACTCCCCCTCTATTTCTTTTCCCCTTTCCTGCCTCGCTTAGCCGCACGCGTCCAAACGGGAAGGAACACCGCAGCGGTGTTGGGCGGTCGGCTTAACCTTTGTTCGGACACGGCCGGCCTCGACGTACGCGAGCGAGAGAGCGCGCGCGTCGATACCGGCCGTGGTTCGGATTACCTTCAACACTGTGGGAGGAGGGGAGAGCGGGCAAAAATCTGCGGGTGAAAGAAAAGTATCAATGCAGCGTGAAGGCTTCTCTGCGCCTGACGACGCATGCTAAGCATTCGGATATTGAGAAAGGCGCTTATAATCCGCCTCACAAGATGTTTGCAGCACTACGAAAGGTAGAGCTCTCTCGTCCAGTCAAGATGGCACGCACTACACTAGTGTGTTCCTACGCGCCCTTCGCCCTGCCAATTACTGACAAGTGGCTCCATCCATGTGAGATCAGGTATACTAGCCGTTAGCTTCTTTCTACCTCTAGCACGTGGCGCTTGATGTCTTTTTATCATTTCACCTGTTTGTTTCTGGAAAGCCGGACGCCCGTTCCAAAAAGACTGGCCCATTTATTTATTTTTTGTCGCCACCTGTTCGTATTCCTGAATTGAATGGAAGGAACGCCGACCAAAAGTTATTAATATGAAGACGAAGACGTTTCGGCTTCCATACGGAAGCCTTCATCACTGGGCGGAAAGACCATCGCTTAAGTACGTTGCAGTAATCGCCCAAGTATCTTGCGTACGTAGGCGGGAGATTGCCTGCGTTGTGGTTAAGAGTTTTTCCTGTTTGGATTTTTAGGGATTCTAGATATCGAAGTGACAGCCAATTCTTTTCACTTGCGATGACTGATGCTTCATGCCAGGCCATTCTGTGCGTCGCGGCTTCCACGTGTTCCGCAAGTGGATTAGATGCAATCCTCTTGCTCCTGACGTCGTTCTTGTGGTCCCTAATCGTCTTTCGAAACTCCTGCTCTCGGCGATATAGCAGTAGTCGCAATCTGCGCAGGGAATCTTGTAGATGACGCCAGGAAACTTATCTTTCTTTATCTTGTCTTTGATGTCAACCAGCGCGTGTTTGAGCTTGCACGCAGGAATGTGAGCGACGTGCACACCGTAAGTGCGTAGAACGCGAGCCAAAGACTCGCTCACGCCCGTTACATATGGGATAACTGCTCGGGCTCGGCACGGGGGACCAACTGGTTCTCACGGCCGTGATGACCGTTGAAGGACGGAATGTACGAAGTTCTTGGGGTAGCCGCATTCACTCAGTTCTCGGCGCACTTGGCGTAGGTCAGCAGCCCGATCTTTTGGCTTTGGGCAGGTGTTCTTGGCACGTCGGGCGAGGGAAGCCACGACGGAGCGTTTGTGGCAAACCGTGTGAACAGAAATAAAATGAAAGTACCGGCCTTGTGGGTTTCCTTTCTATAAACTTTGAAATATAGGCGGTGGTTACGGCGTTAAACCAAAACGTCCAGGAAAGGGAGAGCGTCTCACGGCGTTTACTTTTCTTGTTTGACTTCTTAGTCATGTTTAGAGCCATTTGCATTATTAAGTGGACTTTTCTGCAAGACATTCGTTCGCCGAGTTAATGGGCTGTACCATAATGGCACAATTTTATCCGGCGCTAACCAACCTTCCACAGCGGTTATTCAGCGTATGTGTTGCCGCTGTAATGTTCAACACTGGAGCGGCTACGCCCAAAGTCAGAGGTGAGGAGTCACCAGGACACTAAATCGCCCTGAAAAGACAATTGGTCCCTTCCAGTCGCGAAGCTCTGCAGAACGCCAAGTCTTTCCCACACATGTAAAACTCGGGCAGTCGGATTTAGCTTCCGTTACAGCTTGCGGCATCGTGTGTCAGCTCCCTTAAACTGTGGATGCGTGTTTCAGACAACTTTTTTTCGCGATGGTTGCTGCTTCGTAGTTTAGCGACCCGTGTCCGTAACATTGCTCTCTGACCCACACGCTGCAAACACGACTCTTCAAACTTACTTTTTTTCCCCACACCAGCGCAAATAACCGCTAGTAACGACGCTACCAATCTTTCGGGTCAATATAATAGTTTGCATTTATCTCGGTCGCGTACGTCTGAAAATGAGGTCCTAATTGACTACCGCTTCAAAAGTATAAATAACGATGCGCTGACGAGACATAATCACAGTGTACAAAGCAGCAACAGGGTAGAAGGAAAAAATAAAGAAAATAATATACCTGCCTTTTTAAAGCACAGAACGCATTTCCAGCAAGCTTCGCTCCCGTGGCAACAAGAGGCCTGTGGCGCAAGGACGACACTAGGGCCGGCAAGTGGGGGAGCTCCCGACCAACAGCTGTCTGTTGCCCTGATCGGTTGAAAATAAAGCACGAAAGTCCACTCTCAGCCTGACGAGTCGTTTTTATCGTCAGTGACTCTACTATACTTATTTACTTCTTACGCTTGGCTTTGTGTAGGACATATTTTCCCCAAACTAACTCAACTTTCCTCGTGTGCTTTGGAGACAGTTTTTGCGGCTCTTCCTGACAGCTTTTTGGAAACTGCTGTCACGAGGGCGTTAAAAGATAGAGACAAGGACGATCACTCGTCCTTGTTTGTCTCTCTCTGTGTCGGTGTTGACTGCAGTGCTTCGAAAAATGGCGTTCAAGCACAACTCAGCCCGATCCGTCACCCTCCTTGATGTCTCCTAGCTTTGTTTTAGTGATTAACTCTGTAAATCCCATCGTACCAACTGTAGTAGAGGTGTGAAATGTTTTGTTATTTGCTACCCCAGATGCACAAGGTGGCGGGCCCATGCGGGTCCGACATGGGCAATGGGGCTGGTGGCCGCCCGCAGTAAACCCACATGGGTCCCCCGTGGGTGCGGTGCTGGCAGAAAACGCTTGGGCTGCCCTATTCGTGCCTGAATGGGACCCTCGTCGGCTAAGCATAGGCTTAAGCAGACTGAGCAGCCCACCTACGCGTAGGTCCAACCGCGGATACATGCGGGCAAAACTCCGGGCTCTATCATGGGGAAGTGCGGGCAGCCCCTTTTAGGGCTGCCCACGCAGCACCCTGACGGATCCAAGGTGGCTGGGTGTGGGCAAACATCCAGCATTTCCGCCTGCAGCCTACAAGGGTCCTGCGTAGGAAATACATGGGCTGAACATGGGCACATCTGCCGTTCCCACATGTTCTCCACCTGTATCCTACATATCGGAAATAGAAATGCTAAGTGTGGGCTATGCAGTGGCAAAACATGCAGTGTGTGCATGAATGGCCCGGGCTACATGACGGTGAAGTGTGGGCAACCCCAATAGGGGCTGCCCACGCAGCACCCTGATGGATGCAAGGAGGCTGGATGCGGGCAAACATCCAGTATTCCCGCCTGCAGCCTGCAAGGGTCCTGCGTAGGAAATACACGGGCTGCGCATGGGCACATCTGTCGTTTTCACATCTTTCCCACCTGTATCCTACATATCGGATACAAAAGGGCTAAGCGTGGGATAGGCAGTGATGAAACATGCAGTGTGTGCATGAATGACCCGGGCTAGACGACGGTGAAGTGCGGGCAGCCCAAATAGGGGCTGCCCGTGCATCACCATTACGATGCTGTGAAAACAGCTAGTGTATTTCTGCCTGCAGCCTTCATAAGTCCTGTGTAGATTACTCTAGACTTCGCAGTGCAGGAACATCACATGCAATTTTAGCGATCATTGCTCGGCCGACACCTATTGAAATATATAGTCCCATGTACATTAATTACCTGTATAGGGGAAGCGTTGACATTATATCACTTTTAGGCTGGCTGCGTATTCTGCATCACATGTAAAAGCTGCGTGGGTGCTAGTGGAGCACGGACGCATGAAAGATATAGCAAGTCATGCAGTGGAGAAGTGCAGGCTCAGTATACGGGCTTGAATAAATAAATAGCAGCGCAAGGAGACAAGGACAAGAAGAGACAACAAGGACGGCCCATGTTCCGCGTTAATCAAATTTCCGCGTTATACGGGCTGCCCACTTGATCAGCATGTTAATAAACCAAGACAGATGTGGGCAAATAGCTAGCATTCCCATGTTCAATCTAAATAGATCCTTCATAGGATATAGAATGAAACTTGTAATTTAAGTTATATGCACTCCAGAATGAAAAGGAAAGGTAGACGAATTCCGGCTGCCAGCAACAACTTCGCCGGTCCAATAGACCTCTTCCGGCCTGTCATCTGCGCATTATGTGTCTAGCCCGATGCACCAAAGATGCCGCGCACCGAGGGGGCTATATAAGGCTATAAACACAAGAAGAATGGTTCCGACACATAGCGATTGGAATTTCTAATTGGGAAAAACAAGTGGTCAGGGGAGCAATCGTCCGAAGCAAAAAATGTTCAGAATTAAGCGAAAGTGGATGGTTTTACCCAGTGGGACGCCCCTTTGATGTCAGGATATTTACACGTACCAGGCAGAGGTCTATTGAATTAGCTTTACGCAGGGAGTGCGGAGTTTACATTCCATCAAGCCTGCCTTTTTCACAATGACTGCACGTCAAATGAGCAAATAACAGATGAATAGATGAAGATAACGTGCTACCTGTGGTGGCACAGAAATTCCCTATCGTATAGGTGACCCTTCAAGCCGCTTACAAATGCCTCATGGTAGGTGGCAGTTACTCTTAGCAGCTAAAACTTTGAAGGTATAGGCCATAAGTGCATTAGGTAGGGCAAGGACATAATTAGTTGCATGGGTTGCAGCACTGTATTATGATACTTGTACATGCCACATTCGCAAGCTGCAATCAATGGTTTTGAGAGCTAGCATAGATAGCTAGTATCTAAGGGTCTATCAAAAAACACACTACCACACTGCATTTCATTTCATTACCCTACCTAACCCTGCCTAAAACAACTTAGTCATGCAAACTTCACTGTAATGGAGTGTTCTTGAATCCTTCAAAATTTTGTCGTAAGTTTTGAAATGGGGTTAAAGCCACAAGGCAACCAAACAAGTTCTTCCTATTAAGAGCCCACACCTCCGAACTGAAAACTGATATGTAACTAACTGCTTGAGGTGCTTAAAAAATGATGTTGGATGCAAGAACAATGACTACAAATGCACGCATATTGCAACCTCCCAATGGTGAAAGTTCGAGTAGTGATGAAGAGAACTGGAGGTGTTGAAACGGCTCATTCCTGCTTGTCTGCTCTTTCACTTCAAGGCCTGCTTGTCATAAGTTGAGTCAAGCCAAGGAATTCATTAAATCTTTGGGAATAATGCTGCAGTTAAATACACTGTAAGCACTGGCTCCAAAAATTCAGACTGGGAGATCTACCTTTGTTATGCACACCACAGTCATCGGGCATTTATGTGTTGGATAATAAGGCATTAATGGCAGCCATAGACAAGGACAGCAGGCAATTATATGGTGAGCTGGCAATACACTTTCAGGCTTCCAGTGAAACCATCACAAGCATTCTAGCTAAGCAAGAGGGTACCCCGCCCACAGTAGGATGCCAACAGGCAACAACGAGTGACACCTGTTAGCTGTAATTGATACCTGTAAATGATACCTGTTAGCTGTTAGCTGTACCTGTTAACTATACCTTAACAATACTGCAGATTGGGCGAGTTGGTTAACATACATCTTGCAAAATTTTTACGCGAAAAACACGGACAGAAAGAGTAGACGACACGAGCGCTTACTCGTGTCGTCTACTCTTTCTGTCCGTGTCTTTCGCGCAAAAATTTTGCAAGATGTAACTATAACTGTTGGCTGTAATTTTTCTTGCACTGCAGTTCATTGATTGTGGGCTCAATAGTGATGAAAAGTGCTTCCTGTATGAAAGTCCAAAGCATGCCTGATAATGACTGTCACCATGAGATCTCCTTGCTGTGAACCTAGAGAATTCTACACTGTCTCAAGAGCTCCGTTTCTCTTTGTCATTGCTTTATCTATGACTGCTGTTAAGGTGCAACATATATTAGTCATGCCCAACGTTCCTGCACACACTAAAAATGCTTATTCAGCTCAGGAGGCAGTTATTTTCATATCATTGTTAATTTTTCTAATGTGACAAAAAAAACAACATTTCTGTTTGCTTACCCTCTATATTTCGTGACATTTACTGGAGCACCATGACTGCATAGAAGCGCAGTAAGAAGTGCACAAAGCACCAAATTACAAAGGTGCCTTCAGACCTTCCCAAATACGCATTAGTCTTCGAGGCTCACCTTCCAGCGTTAGCCATACTTTACGGCACTGGATAAGGCATCTAAGACTCAAAGTGTATAGTAAGAAAACCATTACATGTTCATATCAGCAAACCTTATTAATAAAGCCGGCCGAAGACACAATACGGCCACTATTATTGCTGTGAAGCATACAAGAGACCATAACAAGTAACATAAAATATGTATACCCATAACTCACAGCACTTCACCATACATTATAGCAGTTCGAGGTAGCAGATGCTAGCAGTTACTTGCATGCCTTGCACATTGCGCTTGAGAACATGTAACATATTACTTAGTTTATTGCAACACATTACATGTACTGTCAACGTACATCCATAACATTAAAAGTTTGAGTTGAAAGATAATGCAGTGCTGGCAAAAGCAAGTAACCAAGACCCCACCAGTCTTTCTGCCTTCAATACCTTCTTTGTAGCCTCATCTTTTTTTCCTTGGAACATGTGCTCATGAAGCAGCACATGTAGCAAGGAATAGCACAATCCCAAATCTCAACATTAATTAGCAGATAAGCCTATTTGCACATTACTCATCATTATGACGCTTCCATTCTGCACAGTGATTTTTTAACTCCATCTGCTCATTCGTAAATTACTCATCAAGAGGGTTCCATTTTGCAGTCATTTTTTTTCACTACATTGGTTCATTTGTACTTCATTTTTTTTTACCAGAATACCAAAGTACCCAATAAGCACTGTGGGCGTGTGCGACTGGAGGACTTCAGATTTTGTTGCAGTCACTTGGTTGTATGTATGTTTCTACAATGCTCGATGTCTACTTTGGGAGCCTGAAGAAAGCGGCGGCTGAGGAAGAGCTGAAAAAGGAGCTTTTAGCATTGGTCTTTCAAAAATCCTTGTTGACAAAACACAAAATGATACAGCTGTTTCCCCCTTTCTTAACGGCTGCTGTAAGTAGACAACATATAGATTATACCTTGTTGCATACTTTCCTGACCATGATTTCAAAGAGAAATGTCTGTCTCTGGTATGGGCAGCCTGGTTCATACCATCGAGATTACGAGAAGAGGGATGCCAAACTGTATAACTCAGATTATGTTGCGACATGTAGGTCCTGAGAAGAAAGGAAAGTAAAGAAAGAAAATAGTAATTTCTGGGGTTAATGACCCAAAGCAACACAAGGGCTGTGAGGGACGCGGCAGTGGAAGGCTCCAGATCAATTTAGGCCATTTCAGGTTTCTTTAACGTGTCACACTGGGACTTAAACCCCATAATTTACAATTTATTTCCTTTTTTTGCCTTCCTTGTTGTCATGGTCTCCATACCATAGCATACATTAAAAGAAAAGGCCACGTAAAGGATGAAAAAAAAGACTTTGTTATAATGGTTGAGACAAGACGTTGAACTGCTGGATGCAATAGAAGTAATGCATAATTCCACTCATTGAGCTAGACAGCACTGAAAAATGAGATTTTGCATTAAAAATCAAATCATGGGGGCGAGCACAACAAATGATGGCTGGCGACTGCTCGCAAACCATTGCTTACAACCATCTTTTTTACTGAATGTGTACATCTAAGCAAATACCCATGAAGCAAACAAATGTAGCAAGTTTGTGGGCTAGGTTATATGATCACTTTTCATGTTGTGCATACTTTTCTTTATTTCATTCATTCTTAACCCTTTGTCGGCCATAGACACATATATGTCCCGCCCGCAACCCCAACCAAAAACTGCCTCCACTGCTCAGTGGGAAATATGAAGAGTTTTTTTTCGAAATGAGCCAGATCCACCAGAACAGAAACTTAGAACAAGGCCATAATTTCTTGTCTGAAAGGATTCCGCTGCTATTCAACCTAGTACCTCACAAGTTTTATGGGGCAGATAGAGCAGTCGAACAGCATTAATCGCCAAAAATTTACGTGCATAGTTTGGCCCATACAACAATGGAAACATTGGATTTGGCTCATATCGAAGCGAAGCATTAGATTTGACCCAGCTTTCTTCTCGAAACTTTATTATTACTGCAGTATGTTTCAGGTTACATTCAAAACAATATGGAAAAATGCTCGTGCTGTGACTTCAGCAGAAAAAAAAAAATTACAAGTATGCGTCACCCGCTTTACACTCATACATGGATAGCTGGCCTGTCTTCCTGGCAGCATAAGCAGCCTTCTTCGCAATCTGCCATGGGCTCCTTTTCTTGACAGCGACGAAAGGCTTCGTTTTCTTTCCATGACACACCAAAGTGAGTCACCAGAAGGTTGGTCACGTCTCTCACCTTCAGTTCGTTGAGGTGGTGTGCATACAGCTCGCACTGTTTCGGTGTTTGTACAAGGGTCTTTCCCCTCTTTAGGACCGATACAAAATTAGACACCGAAACGCTGTAGTGGGGTTCGGCTCTAATTTGAGGGCTTCGGCCTGTCACATTTCTCTAAATGTAAAAAACCTTCGTTTCAGTAATCTTGAAAGGCAGGTTGGACATTGATCTCATTACTTCCGTACAGTACGCCTTCAAGGGAACGTTCACCCACCTCTTCATACCCGTCGCAATCCATGCGGAACTAATTCCGTCAAAGCAAAAGTCTTGAAAAAACAAAGGAGCTCGCGAAACAGACCACGCAGTCCGCGCTATCCACGCAGTCCGCGCAGCACCGCCGGAACGAGCCTACAAGGAGGCTGCCATGTTGGCTGAATCACGTGGTCTCCGGGTCAGTCTCCTAATGGTTGAACGGATTTGGCTCATTTCGATCCACGCAGTGGAAGGATTTGGCTCGTTTTCGATTTGAAACGTGATCTGCGGGCTAGCTCAGTTGGTGTGATATGACCCATTTTGTTCTGATGTGTTTTTTAAAGGAAAGTTGACTGGCTTAGCTTGCCACTACAGTTGGGGTTGTGTTACTTTCGGTTTGTGGATTTGGCTCATTTCGAAAAAAAATTCCTCATATGTAGACCCACAGACACGGGTAGCGCCATCACGTAGAAGATAGAGCAACTATTATTTAAGTTTTTGCTTCATTTGGTAGGTGGCGCTAGCAGCTCGTGTTGTTTTTCTGTTGCCTTGTTTTTTTCGGTGCCGTCGCTCCTGAAGTTCGTGAATTTGCTTGCTCCATCACCACAAAAAAGATGTCCGGTAAGTGCAAAAACTGCATCTTGCACTCCTGTAATGTGCTTAGATCAACTGTAGGCAGGTTTGACATGAGACTAAGGAATTTGTTCGAGCTGCATGCAAATATTCCGAACGTAGTGGTGGGAGGTTAGGCCTAACAACCCCCTGAGAGAGAATTTTCATGCCCAGACATTTTCAAAGTCGGTTTTGCTATTCTCGTTCATATTTTGTGCTGCTATGTTTCACCAAAACACAAATAATTCGACAGAGCGTGCTGCACGGTTATTAATAATGTGTAACCATGGGGCCTATGTAAATTGTTGCCGGTTGTTTCTGCAGGAAAGAAGAGGAATCTGACTGCAGAGGAGGCCCTTGATCTATACTTCAGCCTTCCGGATCTTGAAAGTGCAAGCAACGATGATAGTGAAGAATCTTGTGAAGAGCTGCCTTGTGATCTTCAAAGCGAAAATGACAGTGAAAGTGATGATGTTCAGCCTCCAGTTCCTACTGTAAAACGTAAGAAAAAAACGCGGAGAGTGTATACTGGCAAGCAGAAGAAAAGGCGTTGCGGCTCAACTATAGGCTCGTCAGCTGCTGCAGATGATTCTGTATTAGAAGGCGAGTGGGAGACGACACCAGCAGATGTTGTGATGCCGACGGACACTGAGCCGACTTTTTCTGCGAAGCTATCGTCGGAGAGCACGGCGTTGAATGCCTTCGAGCTCTTCTTCACCGACGAAGTGGTGAATCACATAGTTCATCCTACCAATCTTCATGCCACTCAGGAAAGAACACGGAGCTGGATACCACTCACTCCCGAGGAACTAAAGTCCTATTTTGGCATGCTGGTACTTATGAGTGCCAATCCTATGCACCAGGTACATCTCTATTGGAGTTCTGACAGCCTATTCTGCGTGAAAGAAATCGCTGCGGTCATGCTGCACAAGAGATTTCAACAAATCACAAACCATTTGCACTTGAATGACAACACGCAGACGCCAAAGAAAGGTTCAAAAGAGTATGACCGCTGCTTCAAGGTTCGGCCGCTCATCGAGAAGATGAATGAAAATTTTCGTAATGAGTACACGCCTTCATCTCATCTCGCAGTCGACGAAAGTATGATTTTCAAGGGAAGATCCTCTATGAAGCAGTATACGCCTATGAAACCCAAAATAAAACGCGGGTACAAGGCGTGGTGCATTGCGGGCTCGTCCAGAGGATACCTATGCTAGTTTGAAATTTACCAAGGTAAGCACCAGGAGCGACCAAGCAACAGAACACTTAGAGAACATGTTGTCTTGTCATTGTCAGAAGGGATCTCAACACCAGGAAGTCAACTATTTTTTGACAATTTCTTCAGTTCAACCTCTTTGCTACAGCAGCTCCGTGACAAAGATGTTTTAGCTTGCGGTACATGTCGCACACATCAAAAGGACCTACCAGCAGAAGTAAAGGTGAACAACAAGTTTGACCTTGGTGAATACATCTGGAGGAGAAAAAAAAAATGCTACCGCCCACCAGTGGCGGGACACGAAGCACGTTCACATAATGTCGAACTATCACGACCCCTGTCAAGACGTTCAAGTCGAGAGAACTACACCACAGGGACATAAAAACGCCGTGAAGTACCCCGCAGCAGTGCGCGACTACAACATCTAGATGGGAGGGGTGGATCGCTTCGACCAAAAAAGAAATGCGTATCCACTAGACAGGCGCTGCAAGAGGTCGTGGAGTCGCATTTTTTATTTCATTCTTGACGCAGCGATTGTCAACGCTTACATCCAGCATTGCTACAAGAACACCATCGCATACCCGTTCTTTCGGGTCATGCTGGGAAGACAGCTCATCAGTGGAAGGAGCTTTCGGAAAGGTCGGCGCAGCCTAGTGCTTCACAATCGAGGAAGCAAGAACTGCTCAGTTATGAGCGTGGTGCCGAAAGATGTTCGCTTCAATGGCCAAGGGCACTTCCCATGCACCACCACTACGCGCAAAAGGTGCCGATGGTGCTCGACGGTGTCACAGGAAAAGCGCACAAAGCTTCTATGCATAGCCTGCCAAGTGCCTCTTTGCATTACTTGCTTTGAGCCTTTCCATCGGCAGGGATAAAGCTGACAGACAGAAAAGATCGACGCCAATGTCTGCAGAGGGACAGCGCATGTCCCACCTTTGCTAATGTCGCCAAGTTGCCAGTGGGACAAGTGTGGTCCCGCCCATTTTTCTGAAAATATTGTTTTGGTTTGGTTTGGTTTATGGGGTTTAACGTCCCAAAGCGACTAAGGCTATGAGAGATGCCGTAGTGAAGGGCTCCGGAAATTTCGACCACCTGGGGTTCTTTAGCGTGCACTGACATCGCACAGTACACGGGCCTCTAGAATTTCTCCTCCAAAGAAATTCTAGCCGCCGCGGCCGGGATCGAACCCGCGTCTTTTGGGTCAGCAGCCGAGCACCATAGCCACTGAGCCACCGCGGCGGCGAAAATATTGTTTTACTAGCAATAATAAATTTTTTGGTGGCTCATACATGTTGTACAATTTATTTAGGAAGATCTTGTGCACAAACCACCAGTAGATTTTTCACGCCTCATAAAGGGTTTTAAACGCATATTACACAACAGGCGACTACAACTGGTACAAATCCGTATTTAATATAAGCAGGAACAGTGAGCACAGACACTACAGATAGAGATCTATAAAAAAAATGAACACACAAAAAGACGTCAAGGAACAAAGCAAAAACACAGGAAAAAGTATATTGTCACGGAACCAAGGCAGGAGACACCGTTCGCCAGCAGCGCTAACAGAATCAGCCCTCAGGGCGCGTGAGCCAACTCTCACCTCTTTTTCTTCTGATGCCACCAGGGGCCACCTGGTGGCATTACTCTCCCTCCCGTAAAAAAAAAAAGAAAGGGGATACGGAAAACCACTACGACGCCACGAGCTAACTGAGGGAAGTAGGGGAACAGCAATCGAAGGGGCAAAATGACAGGGGGAAAACGGGCCTGTGCGAAAAAAACAAAAACCGAAACAACTGTGCAAGCGCTGTCTGTGCGTGAAAAAGGGCTTCATACGCAGAACGTGCACTACTTCTGACTGGGGTCGACGGCGCGCACTGTGCACAGAACCGTCGGACAGAACTTCATAAGTCACATCTGTTATGCGACGCAGCACTCTGTATGGGCCGAAGTAGCGGCATAGGAGTTTTTCCGACATGCCTGGGCGACGGACAGGGGTCCACACCCACACTTGGTCGTCCGGTTGGTACTCGACGTGGCGGTGTCGCTGGTTGTAGCGGCGTGCATCTGAGCCCTGTTGCCTCCTGATGTGCATGCGGGCGAGTTGGCGGGCTTCCTCCGCGTTTTGGAGAAATTCTTCGGCGTGTGGCGTGAGCGCCCGGTCGTCAGTAGTGCATGGAAACATGGCATCCAACATGGTGTGCACATCGCGCCCATAAACAAGGCGAAATGGCGTAAAGTGAGTGGTTTCTTGTACTGCCGTATTGTACGCGAAAGTCACGTATGGAAGGATCTCGTCCCAAGTCTTATGCTGGACGTCTACGTACATAGCGAGCATGTCTGCTATAGTTTTATTGAGTCTCTCGGTGAGCCCATTGGACTGCGGGTGGTAGGCAGTAGTTTTGCGATGGCTGGTATGGCTCAACTTGAATACCTCGTGCATGAGCTGCGCTGTGAAAGCCGTTCCCCGATCGGTGATTACGCTGGACGGGGCGCCGTGTCGCAGAACAATGCGATGCATAAAGAACTGCGCAATTTCAGACGATGTGTCACGGGGCACCGCTTTGGTTTCGGCATAGCGTGTCAGGTAGTCTGTGGCGACAATTATCCACTTATTGCCGGCCAACGATAGGGGGAATGGGCCGAGAAGATCCATGCCGACTTGGTCAAAGGGCGTACGAGGAGGTGCAACTGGTTGGAGTAAACCCGCAGGCTTGAGGGGAGGCGACTTGCGGCGCTGGCACTGACGGCAACCTCGGAAGTAGCGGCGGATGGCGGCAGCAAGTTTAGGCCAATAATAGGCCTTGCGTACTCGAGCGAGAGTGCGTGTAAACCCCAAGTGACCAGAGGTGGGCTCGTCGTGAGAGGCAAAAAGGATGTCGGCACGGAGGTCTGCCGGCACGACGAGGAGATAGGCACGGTCGCCGTGGCTCGAGTTTTTCTTGAACAGTATGCCATTGCGCATGCAAAATGAGGAGAGGTTCCGGGAAAATTCCCGGGGTATGGTAGCAGTGCGGCCCTTCAAATGGTCAATGACGGGTCGTAAGGTGATGTCATCTCGCTGCCTCGCCATTACGTCGGAATCGCTGACCACTCCAAGGCAACGACTGTCGTCCTCTATGCTGTCATCGGCTAGGTCGATTGGTGCGCGGGAGAGCGTGTCGGCATCTTCGTGCCTGCGTCCAGATTTACAGGCTATGGTGTAGTCAAATTCCTGGAGGCGAAGGCTCCACCTTGCTAAGCGGCCCGATGGGTCCCGTAGATTGGATAGCCAGCACAAGGAATGGTGGTCTGTGACGACTTTGAAATGGCGGCCGTAGAGGTAGGGTCGAAACTTCATCGTGGCCCACACAACCGTGAGGCGCTCCTTCTCCGAGGTAGAGTAGTTAATTTCAGCGCGAGACAAAACACGACTCGCATATGCAATCACGCGTTCCACGCCATCTTGGTGTTGGACTAAGACAGCCCCCAGGCCGATGCTGCTGGCGTCTGTGTGGATTTCGGTGGCAGCCTCCTCATCAAAGTGAGCTAGAACAGGGCTGCTGTGCAGGCGTCGGCGTAGCTCTATGAAAGCCTCCTGTTGTTCGGTAGTCCACACGAACGGGGTATCGTCCCGCGTCAAACGGGTCAGGGGTTCGGCAAGCTGGGAGAAGGCGGCGATAAAGCGACGGTAGTAGGCGCACAGACCAAGGAAGCGTTTCAGCGCTTTCTTCGTGGTAGGAACCGGAAATTCGGCCACGGCGGCAGTTTTGTCGGGATCGGGTTGGACACCGGCGGCGCTCACAACGTGGCCTAGAAACTTCAGTTGTTCGTAGCCGAAGTGGCATTTTTCTGGCTTGAGAGTTAAATTGGCCGACTGAAGGGCATCTAATACAGTCCTCAAGCGTTTAAGATGTTCGTCAAAGGTTTCGGAGAACACGACCACGTCATCCAGGTAAACTAAACAAGTTTGCCATTTGAGACCAGCGAGAACTGTGTCCATCATTCTCTGAAACGTTGCCGGCGCTGAACAGAGGCCGAAGGGCAACACCTTGAATTCGTATAGACCGTCGGGAGTAATGAAAGCTGTTTTTTCCCGGTCCCGTTCTTCAACTTCAATCTGCCAGTACCCGCTCTTTAAATCAATCGAGAAAAATATTTGGCGCGGCGAAGGCGGTCGAGCGAGTCGTCTATGCGGGGCAGTGGGTATACGTCCTTTTTAGTTATGGTGTTAAATTTTCTGTAATCGACGCAAAAGCGCAGCGTTCCATCCTTCTTCTTAACTAAAACAACAGGCGATGACCACGGACTCTGAGATGGTTGAATAATACCGTCAGTGAGCATCTCCTTCACTTGTGTTTGGATGGCCTCGCGTTCTTTAGGTGAAATACGGTACGGCTGTTGGCGTATGGGACGGGCGTCTTCACTCGTGATGATACGGTGTTTCGTAATGGCTGTCTGTTGAACTTTCGAAGTAGACGCAAAGCAGGCTGTGTATTGGTGTAGTAAGGTACGGAGAGCGCGGCGTTGAACCTGTGACAACCCTGAGTTGATGTCAATGTGATCGAGAGACATGTTCGGAGATTCCACGGCTGTGCACGCAAAACATTCCGAAACATCAGCTAATTGGTCGGCGAACGCAATCGCTGTGGCGCGGAAGAGGTGCCGAAGTTCGTGGCTGAAATTAGTAACCAGTAATTGGGTCCTACCATTGCGTATGTGGACGAGGCTTCAGGCCGTACAAATGCCGTGTGTCAGCAACATTGAAATATTGCCTTCGGCGACTGCTGTTCCGTCACGGAGCCCATCGCAGTCGACAGTAACAAAAACACTGGAGCGTGGCGGGATGAAAGCACTCTCGGAGGAAATGCGAAGGGCGGAGCTACATGGGCGAGTGTGGGAAGTGTCATCGGCGTTGTCTGTCGAAAAAGTAACTGTGCGCTGACGGAGATTGATTATGGCCCCATTTTCACGGAGAAAGTCAACGCCCAGGATCAGGTCACGAGAACAATCACGGAGAACCAGGCAGCTGACAACGAACGTGGAGTTGCGGATCTGGACGCGAGCTGTACACTGGCCAAGCGGAGTGACGATGTGGCCGCCAGCCGTGCGGATCTGCGTGCCAGGCCATGGTGTCGTGACTTTTTTGAGGAGAGCTGCCAATTTGCCGCTTAAAATGGAAAAATCAGCTCCGGTGTCCAGCAGAGAGCTAATCTTGTGACCGTCAATAAGTACAGTGCAATGAAGAAGGCAGAGCGCCAGCACCAACGACGACGAAGCGATTTGTGCGTCCTCCGATTCCGGCGGCCGCGCGCGTGGAGAGCTCGAGCTCGCTCTTGGTTCTGTTCTGGTGCCGCCGCTACTCGAACAGCCTGTGCCATCGTTTCGCTGCCAGTCCTTCGAACTTGCCAATAAACCCCTCTTCATTTGGTGGAGGTGCGGGTTCGCCTAGTACACTACCAACGTGGAGCTCCGCAGCCGCACAATTCCGATGGCGACGACCAACGAAAGCTAGCAGCCAGCAGTCCCATCGCAGCCCGTCATTTCCTCCGGTGCCGTCCGGCAGAGAGACCCCGTCGTTTTCAACGGACACTGCGACCAGGATGTCGAGGATTGGCTGGCTTCGTATGAGCGGGTGAGCCGTCACAACAACTGGGATGACCGAATGAAACTAAACAACGTAATATTTTACCTGAGCGACGTCGCGAATCTCTGGTTTCGCAATCACGAGGCTGATATTCCAACATGGGCTACTTTCAAGACAACGTTTGCCGAAGTTTTTGGCCGTCCCGCCGTGCGTAAACTTCGCGCTGAACAATGCTTGCGCGCTCGTGTTCAGTGTGCGGGTGAAAGTTTCACCGCCTACATCGAAGATGTGGTCGATCTATGCAAGCGTGTCGACCCGTCTATGCTTGAGGCCGACAAGATCAACCATATTATGAAGGGCATCGACGACGACGCTTTCCATATGCTGGTGGCCAAAAGTCCCACAACCGTCGCCTCCGTGTACAACCTGTGCCAGAGCTTCGATGAGTTGCGCAAGCAGCGACTTAACGCTCGTTGCCCGCCCGCACCTGCAGAGTCCATCTCCGGCTTGGCCGTCAATAGTGACCTTTTGGATCACATCAAAGACTTCGTGCGTCATGAGGTGGCCCGGCAGCTTTCGCTCATCTCTGGCGCGCACTCTACGCCCCACACCCTGACCCCTGAGATACGGCAGACCACAGCACAGGAGGTCGCCGATGCGCTTCCCGTTCGTCGGCAGCCGGCTCCGGCTCCACTGGCTCCTGAAGTCAACCTCCTCTCGATGCAGACCGCCCCCGTCGCTGCACCTTTGAGCTACGGCACTCCTATTGCTACGCCGCCTGCCCCTATGCGTGCGCCTCTCACGTATGCCGAAGCCGTCGCCCTACCACCGCAACCGCTGGCCTTTCCATACGTCCGGACAACGCCGCCTACACCTCGTGCTCCCCGGCTCCGACCGGCGCCTACTTCCTACAGTTCTTGGCGCACTGCTGACAACCGGCCGATTTGTTACACGTGCGGTCTCCCAGGCGACGTCGCCCGCCACTGTCGTCAGGTTCTGGCTGCGCCTGTGCCCGCTGTGCCGTACTACTACCCGTCTCGCGCCGCTCGCACACCTTCAGGGCTACCTGGGGAGGCTTTTGCTGACCACTTGCCACGCCGGCCCCACGTCTCTTCTGATCGGTCACCTTCCCCTCGTCGTCGGTCCTTGTCACCTATGCGGCGTCGTAACATGACCGACAACCCGGAAAACTAGGAGCCGCAGTTCTGGGGGCACGAACTGCGCACACTTCGACCTGCTCAAGACCTCGCCTTTCACCACCGAACTTTTTAGACGTGTTAGTTGACGGCATTCGAGCACTTGCGCTTGTGGACACTGGTGCTTCCGTTTCCGTGATAGCCGAAAACTTCTGCCGTTCACTTCGTAAAGTCACCACTTCTACTTCTGGACTCTCTCTTTGCACCGCTAGCGCCGAGCCCATTCATCCTTCTGCCGCTTGCACGGCACGTGTCGTCATCGCGGACGTTTTATATGTCGTCGAATTTTTAGTGCTCAGCTCTTGCTCCCATGACCTCATCCTTGGCTGGGATTTTCTATCCCGTCACCATGCCGTCATAGACTGTGCCCGTGCTCACGTCTCCTTTTCCATGCTCTGCGATGCGCCCGTCGACAAACAGCCGCCTTGCTCTGGTACCAAATGCGTTGTCGCCGCCGACACCGATGTTCCCCCCGGCAGTGCCGTGCTCGTTCCCCTTTCCTCAATTTCTGGTTCCTGCGAGCCTGTACTCTTCGCCCCTTCGCCTATCTTTGCTTCTCGCCGACACCTTCCTCTTCCGTTTGCCGCCGTCGACATGCGCCAAGGTGCCGCCGAGATCGTCGTCTCGAATCCCTCACCCTCTGGGTTCAGGTTGCTCCGTGGAGAGTGCCTTGGACATGTTGAACCCGTTGACCTGATCGCACCCTTCGACGATGATGCTCTTTCCGAAAGTACACCAATCGCCGCCCTCACGCTGCCTAACGCTACCTGCGACCCGCTGTCCTCGGCGATTTTTCACCGCTCAGTTGCCAGCGACCTCGACCCACCTCACCGCGAGCAGCTCCTCGCCCTGCTTAACAAGTTCCGCTCATCATTCGACCACCAGACAACTTCCCTGGGCCGCGCGACCACTATCGTCCACCACATCGATACCGGAACTCATGCCCCTCTACCCCTATCGTGTGTCGCCTCCGGAGCGCCGCGTCATCGCTGAGCAGGTTGACGACATGCTGCAGCGCGGCGTTATTCAGCCCTCTTCTAGTCCGTGGTCGTCTCCCGTCGTGCTGGTCAAAAAGAAGGATGGTTCGATTCGATTTTGCGTTGACTACCGCCGCCTGAACAAAATTACGCGCAAGGACGTCTACCCGCTACCACGTATTGACGACGCCCTCGACTGTTTGCAAGGCGCCGAGTTCTTCTCTTCCTTGGATCTCCGATCCGGCTATTGGCAAGTGCCCATGGCTGAGTCTGACCGCCCGAAAACCGGTTTCGTCACACCTGACGGCCTTTATGAGTTTACCGTCATGCCATTCGGACTCTGCAACGCTCCCACTACGTTTGAGAGAATGATGGACAATATCTTGCGTGGACTTAAGTGGAATATTTGCCTATGCTACCTAGACGATGTTGTCGTTTTTTCGCCCGATTTTCCGACTCATCTCACGCGGTTGCACAAGGTACTGACCTGTCTCACCGGCGCCGGTCTCCAACTGAACCTAAAGAAATGCCGATTTGGGGCCCGCCAGCTGACCATACTCGGCCACGTTGTCTCCAAGGATGGCGTCCTGCCCGATCCAGAGAAACTACGTGCTGTCATGCACTTTCCCAAGCCGACTTCTGTTAAAGAGCTGCGAAGCTTCGTGGGCCTGTGCTCGTATTTCCGCCGTTTTGTGCGCAACTTCGCCTCTATCATTGCGCCGCTTACAAAGCTTTTGAATGGTCCCACCAAGCTATCTGCTTGGAACTCAACCTGCGACGATGCTTTCAATACGCTCCGTCGTCTTCTGACTTCACCACCGATCCTTCGCCATTACGACCCCAGCGCGCCTACTGAGCTCCACACCGACGCCAGAGGCATCGGCCTCGGGGCAGTCCTTGCGCAGCGTAAACCGGGCTTTTCCGAATACGTTGTTGCTTACGCCAGCCGTGCACTCACCAAAGCGGAAGCCAATTACACTGTTACAGAAAAAGAGTGCCTCGCCATAGTGTGGGCGTTAACAAAATTTCGTCCCTACTTATACGGCCGCCCCCTGGACGTTGTTACTGATCACCATGCCCTCTGCTGGTTGGCTACACTGAAAGACCTTTCTGGACGCCTCGGCCGCTGGGCCCTTCGTCTGCAGGAATATGACATTAACGTTGTGTATCGGTCGGGCGGCAAACATTCCGACGCTGACGCCTTGTCGCGCTCACCTTTGCCATCTCCTGCGCCCGCTTCGTCCATATCCGACTCGACGCTGGCCGCTCTCACCGCCACGGACCTCACTTTCGAACAACGACGAGACCCATGGATTTCTTCACTCCTCGACCTCCTCAGCGCACCGTCTACGGCATCGTTCCCTCGGTCACTTCGTCGTCAAGCTTGCCATTTCACAATTCGAGACTCTCTACTGTATCGCCGCAACTATCGCCCGGATGGCCGCAAATGGCTCTTGGTCATCCCTCGCCACCTTCGCTCTGATGTTTGTATGCATCACCATGCCGACCCACAATGTCCACATGCTGGATTGCTGAAAACCTACGAGCGTCTGCGTCAGCGATACTACTGGCGCGGAATGTACACTTTTGTCCGCCGCTATATACGCTCGTGCACTGCCTGTCAGCAGCGGAAATCACCTCCTCGTCTTTCCGCCGGCCCGTTACAGCCATTGCCTTGCCCAGCTCGTCCCTTCGATCGCGTGGGCATCGACCTGTATGGTCCGCTCCCGTGCACGCCTGCCGGGAATCGCTGGATTATCGTAGCTGTGGACCACCTCACAAGATACGCGGAGACGGCCGCCCTGCCCTCGGCTACTGCTCGCGACGTCGCATCCTTTTTCCTTCATCACTTCGTCCTACGCCACGGGGCCCCTCGGGAGCTACTCAGCGATCGCGGCCGCGTTTTCTTATCCGAAGTCGTTCACGAGGTTCTGGATGCGTGCCACACCGTTCATCGCACGACCACCGCCTATCATCCCCAAACGAACGGCCTCACTGAAAGATTCAACCGGACTCTTGGTGACATGCTCGCCATGTATATTTCCTCTGACGCCACTAATTGGGATCAAGTCCTACCATTCGTAACTTATGCATACAATACTGCTTCCCAGGCCACCACCGGATTTTTCCCGTACTTTCTTTTATACGGCCGTGAACCTTCCTGTCTTCTGGATACTATCCTTCCTTACAACCCCGACAGTTCTGAATGCACCTTTTTCTCCGACGCTGCCCGTCATGCCGAGCAGTGCCGCCAGCTGGCTCGCTCGTTGACATCCGCCAATCAAAGCCTCCGCAAATATGAGACTGACCAAGGCAAGCCCACCCATGTCTTTTCAACTGACTCGCTCGTCTGGCTGTCTGTACCGGCTGCATCCAAGTTTGCGGCTAAGTACCTCGGTCCCTACCGTGTCGTGCAGCGCACTTCACCTGTGAACTACACAGTCGAACCGGTCACGCCTTCCTCGGACCACCGCCGTCGCGGCCGCGAAATTGTTCACGTGAGCCGGCTAAAACCCTACTACGACCCCATCGTCACCTGCTCGCTCTGAGTCGCCAGGATGGCTCCCTGTTTTCGCCGGGGCAGTTGCAATGAAGAAGGCAGAGCGCCAGCATCAACGACGACGAAGCGATTTGTGCGTCCTCCGATTCCGGCGGCCGCGCGCGTGGAGAGCTCGAGCTCGCTCTTGGTTCTGTTCTGGTGCCGCCGCTACTCGAACAGCCTGTGCCATCGTTTCGCTGCCAGTCCTTCGAACTTGCCAATAAACCCCTCTTCAACAGGTATATCGAGTGAGAACCGGTCCTCATGTTCTGAAGCTGTGGGCGTCGATGTCGTCACGTTCCTGCCAGCCGATGTTCGCGTTGTGGGGGGGACTGTAGAGCGTCGAGTTCCAGCGACCCCGCCCCCGGAGCTCGCTGCCGTCAGTTTTCCCGGCGAGGGCTCGGCGACCGGCCTTGCGCTGGTCGTGAGAATTGGTGGCTTGCCGATGATGGTGACGGTCGGCGAGGTGACGGCGATCTTGACTGCCGTCGCTCGGAGGGTGGCAAACGCTGCAGAGACAAGTATTCTTCAATATCGCGGGGTCGTTGACCAAATGGAGGTCTGGGCGCGTCGGCGAGGAAGCCCTGCAGGCCGAGCTCACGATATGGGCACTGGCGGAATAAATGACCGGGCTCTCCACAGTGGAAGCACAAACGCCTGCGGTCGGGGCCACGCCAGACGTCCGCCTTGCGCAGAGGTGGCCGATCATTCGGCAAGTACTGCGCTGGTTGCACGGAAGGTAGCGGGACGTGATGGTCAGGAACAAATGACGCAGATTCTGGGGCAGGGCGTCGCAGGGCCTCAGCGTATGTCGGGTGGTGGCCAGGAACACATGACTCAGATGCTGGGGCAGGACGTCGCAGGGCCTCAGCGTATGTCGGGTGGTGGAAGTCATTCCGTTAGGGCTGAGGTTTGTCACCCAGCAACGGAGGTCTGATCACTTGCTGCACCTCCTCGCGGATGACACTAGCAAGAGAGCCGACCGCTGGCTGCGACGCACCGCAAATTTTCTGGATCTCTTCACGTACAATAGAGCGGATCATGTCCCGTAGGAGATCAGGGTTTTGTCCGAATGCCGGGAAGGACTCTGTCACGGAAACAGCAAGTACTGGCCTCTCGTATACGGTGGACCGCCGCTGAAGGACCTGCTCCATTGTAACCGCCTCCTTCAAAAACTCAGCGACAGTACCGGGGGGGTTGCGTACGAGGCCAGCGAAGAGTTGCTCTTTGACTCCACGCATTAAGTGGCGGAGCTTTTTGTCTTCCGACATAGCAGGGACCAGCTCTCCGGAACAGCCGCGTCAAGTCTTCAACATACATGCTGAGTCTCATTGGGCATCTGTATACGGGACTGCAGAGCCCGCTGAGCTCGTTCCTGACGATCCATGCTGGTATATGTGTCGAGCAGACGACGGCGGAGCTCATGCCATGATGTTAGAACTTCTTCACGATTCTCGTACCACGTACGAGCGCCGTCTTCCAGACTGAAGAAGACATTCGAAGTGTTGCGGTGTCCTCCCACTGATTGAAAGTTGCGATGCGTTCAAACTGCATGAGCCAGCCCTTACAAAAATTTTTAGTAACTTTGTTTAGAAAGTCTTTCGACAATTGTTAATAGAACCTATCAACATTGAATAGAAAGTCTTTTAAACGCATTTGTACATTGTAGTAACCACCTATCAACCGTCTTCCGACAATTGGCCACCGATATCCAAAAGACTCAAGTACATAGAAAGTCTTTATACTTCCTATCATCCCCTTATCGAGTTTGTATACACTTCCTATTGACCCCTTACCGACAATGTCTACCAACACCCTATTAACGGTCTTCCGACAATTGGCCACCGTTATCCAAAAGACTCAAGTACATAGAAAGTCTTTATACTTCCAATCATCCCCTTATCGAGTTTGTATACACTTCCTACTGACCCCTTACCGACAATGTCTACCAACGCCCTATTAACGGTATTCCGACAATTGGCCACCGTTATCCAAAAGACTCAAGTACATAGAAAGTCTTTACACTTCTTATGAACCACATACCGACAATGTCTACCAACACCCTATTGACGGTCTTCCGACAATTGGCCACCGTTATCCAAAAGACTCAAGTACATAGAGAGTCTTCACACTTCTTATCAACCACATACCGACAATGTCTACCAACACCCTATCAACGGTCTTCCGACAATTGGCCACCGTTATTCTAAAGACTCAAGTACGAAGAAAGTATAATTCCTACATCAACTTTTGGAAAAGTGTATGTTAACTACACAGTACAACACTTTTACCAACATAGATTTATCACTTCAAAATCATTTTGTGAACACTATCCTGGAGTGCTTAAAGAATAATAGAAGCAAAATGCAAATTATTACATTTATTGTGCACAAGTGTACATACGCGCTACAACACATGCATGATGCATCAAAATATTTTATGGAGAACAATAGAGGAACAGAATATTGCCTTCGGCACGCTTCCCCTCAGTTCCCTCTGAGTAACAATGACTGACACACAGCAATTGAAAAACATAACAGGTTTTAATTCACGATGTTTCGGCTGGAGGACCAGCCTTTTTCGAGTATAGTATAGCATTCGAAACAAAAGCTGTGCGCTTCAAATGCTGCAGTACACTTGAAAACGACTTGCCCTCCAACCAAAACATCGTCAATTATATCCCGTTAGGTTTTTCTTACATATATACGAGGTGTTTCAGGGAAGACTAAGTAATTTTCAAAAAACAGGTATTTTGAGGTGAATGTATGGCTTTTTCAGCACAGTATTACCAGTGTTGGCAGGCACCAGAAAACTTGTGAAGAGTCTTACGTAATAAGCTGGTTAGCTAATTTTTATTAATGAACCTTTTCACTATCAGAAACTTTGTTAAAACATTAAGTTGGGCTAGTTGGTAACGGCTTGAAGGAATGCATACTCTTAGCGGTAAGAACACACACAACACCAAGACACACACACACAGGACACCCGCTAGACTTCAACTATCTTTACTGGACACTTGTACGACATAAATATGTATCACTGAGCACACGCAGGTGCCTCGTCATCGGCATCAGGTCTAACTACGACCTCCCCTCTCCTCCAAGGCATACGGTTGCGCCGATAAAATATCCCTTTTTCTGCCAATGCCAGGGAGGGAGTGCTTACACACGTCACCCGCCTCTTGAATACGAAAGGCCTGGGAGCCGAGAAAAAAGAAAGAAAAATTATCGAAGTCTTTCGTATTCAAGAGGCGAGTGACATGTGTAAGCACTCCCTCCCTGGTGTTGGCAGAAAAAGAGATTGTTTATCGGCGCAACCGTATGCCTTGCTGGAGAGGGCAGGGCGTAGTTAGACCTGTTGCGGATGACGAGGCACCTGCGTGTGCTCAGTGATACATATTTATGTTGTACATGTGTCCAGTAAAGATAGTTGAAGTCTAGCGGGTGTCCTGTGTGTGTGTGTGTCTTGGTGTTGTGTGTGTTTCTTACTGCTAAGAATATGATTCCTTCACTACCAGAGTTAGGCGTCTAGTTGCCATTAGAGATTTGTAGCAGTTACATGCACTGGAGGGGTTTCTTTCCCTGTGTGCTTTCAAAAGCGCATGTATTTTCGCACGATGCAGCCAAATTTTGTCGAGCCACAGCGGCGAAAGTAATCATGTTTTGTACATTCCAGAAACTGATATGGCTGCTACGAACATGTTAGTTAAAAAGTTAATTATCAGAAATTAGTTAACCAGCTTACCAAATACACCTCAACGGCTTTCTGGTGTCTGCTAACACTGGTAATATTATGCAGCAAAAGCCATATTTTTGAAAACTACTTATTCTTCCCTGAAACACCTGGTGCATATAAATACTGCTCACTTTCCTGTACAACACAGAAACAAAATAGTTTATTCTGTAACATGAAAGTTCCATGAGCCACATAACAAACCCGTGGAAAAAAACTGCATGCATACACACATATCTCTCCAAAACAGCTAAAAAATCCCACACAGTGAAACAATGCTTACACTGTCTTAAGACCAACATTAAAGGCTCCAAACACTAGTGAATTAAAAGTCAAACAAATGCCAAACATATGCTAAATGTCCCCATGGATGTAGATATTAAGCTATGAGCTGATTTTAATAAAAATGCATCAGCACAGAAATGCTTAAGCGACTTTGTTGGTGCACTATCCTGACACTTGTCCTCAATATCAGGCAGCCTGCTTGTTGTTCATCATCATCATCAGCCTGACTATGCCCACTGCAGGGCAAAGGCCTCTCCCATGCCTCTCCAATTAACCCTGTCGTTACTTGTCTGCATCACCAGTGGAAGAGATAGCGTCCTAGTGATGAGACGTGTGCACGAACAGGTAGCCTTCTCCATGGCAGAATGCAGCAGCATGAGAACTGCACAAGAAAACATTCAAAGTATACAGTTATAGTAACTTCTAATAGAATCAAACACGGAGCAGCAACAATCAGTTAAATGTGCACTAAAATGCAGCACTCCGAGTGAGTTTGATAAGGCTGCTGAGTAATAGCATAAGCAGCAGTCACAAGACTAGAACTAAATGTAATGCGCCCTGAACAAGAAAAAGCTATAACATGCTGTTGTGTTCAATTCTGCCCCCACATTCGAAGACTGAATGATATTCACAGGAACTGACATTAACGTGTTACACCTAATTAGGCAGGCTCGAGACAAGGCGGTAGGTGACTATGGCATAGGTTCTAGGAACAGTAGGGGAGAGTTATTAGTAGAGTTCGCAGATAGAAATAGTTTACGGATTATGAATACCCTCTTCCGCAAACGAGCAAACAGGAAGTGGACGTGGAAGAGCCCCAATGGTGAGACTAAACATGAAATAGACTTCATACTGTGTGCACACCCTGGCATCGTAGAGGATGTGGAGGTCCTCGCTAAGGTCCATTGTAGCGACCACAGAATGGTAAGGTCTCGTGTTAGCTTAGATTTGAAGAGGGAACGGAGGAAACTGGTGAAGCGAAAGGCTATTAACGAGTTAGCATTAAGAGGGAAGGTAGAGGAATTCAGACTGTCGCTGCAAAACAGATTTTCCGCTTTAACTGAAGAAGACAACCGCAGTGTTGAAACAATGAATGATAATCTTACAGCTATCGTTACAGAGTGCGCCGCAGAAGTAGGTGGTAGGATGGTTCGACAGGATACCAGCAAGCTATCTCAGGAGACTAAAGATCTGATTAATAAACGCCAAAGCATGAGGACTTCTAACTCCACAGACAGGATAGAACTAGCAGATCTATCGAAGTTAATAAATAAGCGCAAGGTAGCCGACATAAGAAAGTTTAACGTGGAGAAAATCGAGCATGCTCTAAGGAACGGAGGTAGCCTAAAATCAGTGAGGAGAAAACTGGGCATAGGTAAAAACCAGATGTATGCGCTAAAAGACAAACAGGGCAATGTCATCAGCAATATGGATAAGATAGTTGAATTAGCCAAAGAATTCTACACAAATCTATACAGTAGCGAATGTATCATCAAGTTACTGAGGGAGGCAGTCGAGCACAGCAATGGGACATCCTGCCAGTAACGAAGGAGGAAGTAAAGAAAGCCTTAGGATCAATCCAAAGAGGGAAAGCAGCTGGTTAGGATCAGGTAACAGCAGATTTGTTGAAGTACGGAGAGATTGTGCTACAAAAACTAGCCACCCTGTATACGCAGTGCCTTGTGACCTCGAGAGTATCAGAAGCTTGGAAGAACGCTAACATTATCTTAATTCATAAGAAAGAAGACGTCAAGGACTTGAAGAATTACAGACCAATCAGCTTATTGTCCGTTGCCTACAAGGTATTTACTAAGGTAATCGCTAATATAGTCAGGACAACCTTGGACTTTAGTCAACCAAATGATCAGGCAGGCTTTCGTAAAGGATACTCGACAATAGACCACATTCACACTATCAATAAGGTGATAGAGAAATGCGCAGAATATAACCAACCCCTATATATAGCCTTCATTGATTACGAGAAAGCATTTGACTCAGTGGAAACCTCAGCTGTCATGCAGGCATTGCGGAATCAGGGTGTGGAAGAGTGTTATGTGAAAATATTGGAAGATATTTATAACGATTGCACAGCTACTATAGTTCTCCATAAAGTCAGCAATAAAATTCCAATACGGAAAGGTGTCAGGCAGGGAGCCATGATCTCGCCAATGCTCTTCAATGCCTGCTTACAGGAGGTATTCCGGGGACTGGAATGGGAACAGTTAGGGATAAAAGTTAATGGAGAATACCTGAGTAATTTGCGATTCGCTGATGACATTGCCTTGCTAAGCCACTCAGGACAAGAACTGCAAATCATGATCAACCAGTTAGGCAGGCAGAGCAGAACGGTGGGGCTAAGAATTAACATGCAGAAAACCAAAGTAATGTTCAACAGCCTAGCAAGGGAACAGCAGTTCGCAATTGGTAGCGAGGTGCTGGAAGTAGTAAGAGAATATGTCTACTTAGGGCAGGTAGTGACCGCAGATCCGGATCATGAGAGGGAAATAACTAGAAGAATAAGAATGGGGTGGAGCGCATATAGCAGATTCTCTCAGATCATGATTGGTAGCTTACCAATATCCCTGAAGAGAAAAGTATACAACAGCTGTATCCTACCGGTACTCACCTATGGGGCAGAGACGTGGAGGCTAACAAAGAGGGTTCAGCTTAAGTTAAGAACAACGCAGCGAGCTATGGAAAGGAAAATGATAGGTGTAACGTTAAGAGACCGGAAGAGGGCGGAGTGGGTGAGGGAACAAACGCGGGTTAATGACATCTTAGTTGAAATCAAGAAGAAGAAATGGGCTTGGGCAGGGCATGTAATGCGAATGCAAGATAACCGCTTGTCCTTGGGGGTAACGGAGTGGATTCCAAGAGAAAGCAAACGCAGCAGGGGACGGCAGAAAGTTAGGTGGTCGGATGAGATTAAGAAGTTTGCGGGGATACAGTGGCGGCAAGTGACAAAGGACAGGGTTAATTGGAGAGACATGGGAGAGGTCTTTGCCCTGCAGTGGGTGTAGTCAGGCTGATGATGATGATGACCAAATTAGGCTACCACGAAGAGATATTTAGCCATTCCAGTCATATGAAGATAACATGCAGGCCATAAAATATAAAAATTATGTTGTGTTTCTGATTTGTCTGCACAAAAATTCAGGCAGCTTTTGCTTTCAAAAGTGATGGCACAAAGACATTGCAATATAATGCACATGTTGCTGTAGAGAATGTATCATTTGGAGCTACACCAGGTGTTAGGGGAAAATGTATGAACAAAGAGTACAAAGGTGAGCAAGTTCGTCAGGGCAAGAGAGGCACACTCTAAAGCAAATGAATCAAAATATTAAGGCACACACTGCGTCAGATACAATACTTGTAAGTAAAGCTGCATAGAACTACAAGCGATAAAAGCCTCAGAAACGTGCCCCTAAGGGAGCAGCTGGACTGGTAGTTTTTTATTTGTCCCGCAGCACATCCCTCTAGTGCTGAGGCCTGCTCATATCTGTTTAAGTTAAGAATACATGGGAAACAAGCAAACAAGTGTTGCAAAGAAGATAAAAATGTGCACTTAGGTTGTTCTTTAGGAAATTACCTGTCACTAATTGCAGCAATAAATAACTCGAGAAAGAAAATAAGTTATTTACACAGCTTATTACAAACCTTGATGGCACGGGAGAAAGGCAACATCAAATGCATCGGTTCAAGTAAAGCCAGGGGTCTTGTTAAGGTCACAGCAATATTTGTTGACTTAGGCTCAGCTAGTGTAATGCAATCAGTAACTGAACGTCGGCATGAATAAAGAAAACAATGCGCCAGTACTCAATTCCAAATGCATTTCAACTGTACAGTGCAGTCAGTTGTGACAAAGGGAGTGTGAAAGAAAACCTCAGCAATGCTCATGACATCGAATAAGCACCTTTCTTCTGTACAGCTAAAATATAAGCTTTGCAGGGTTTCATGTAATGCAAGGATAACCTGGTAAGGTATCAATTATTGATGCTAGCAACAAATATGCTCCTAAAGCAGAGTGCTCCACTTGAACGCCAATAT
Source organism: Amblyomma mixtum (assembly GCF_055824585.1). Lineage (NCBI taxonomy): Eukaryota > Metazoa > Arthropoda > Arachnida > Ixodida > Ixodidae > Amblyomma > Amblyomma mixtum. Next base: position 157,409,356 of record NC_143013.1, read on the forward strand.
TCAATTATGCCTTGCCCGTTAGGCCATGCCTATCACATCACTGGTTCACTTCAAACATGCCATACCTTGTAAGAGGTAGGTACTGCTGAAGTAAACCTATAAAATTTATTTGCTGCTTTTAGACTGCTGTATAAAGGTCATGAAGCAGATAATTGTTTTAATTTGGTCTATACAGTGGTCAAGATTTCCAAGCACGAGAGGCATGAGGGAAAAAACTATAGAAAGCATTTCACACTATAACACAATGCACTTGACTAGGGGAGTGCTCTTATGACGCCCGCAATATCTTTTCGCTTTCTCTTGGTCCTCTTTTAAAAGAAAAAAAAACGAAAGAGAGAGGGAGCCTGGACCAGAAAATTTTTGGCAGGCTAAAAAAGACAAGGAAAATATACCCACTTGTCTACCTATCCTTTTACAAGTGGCACATGCTTGATATTCAGTGTCAATGGCTAATAGGCTGAACCAGCAGGTCTTGATGTCATTTGCCTCTGGTTGAGGTAGCATTGGCTCGATGACAGATGAAAGCTGGTGCAAAAGTAGCGTGATGATACCGGTGGAGCAGCTGTACAGGGCTTGACTGCGGGTGCATTTGAAGAAAGGCTGCATTAGAGCCATGCTTTCATAAACATCACAGAAGCCACATCCCATTGAAACCTCTAGCTGTTCAGTCCAATGTGTTCATGAGTGGAGGCTAATTATTAATTACCTATGCCTCCAATAGTTAGCAAAAAAATGGTTTACAAAGCTTGTCATACTTTTCTTAAAGCTATTATTCGCGAATCACGTTATACTTTTATCGCTTCAGACTGAAAATGGGGGAATGACATAAATGTAGTGAACGTAAAAAAATAAAATGACAACAAACCTTCCATTGTGCGATTACCTCAGCTGCACTGCAATGGAATGGTTCTGCTATTTTTAATCGTCGTTTCGTTGACCAGAACTATCAAGAAACACAGCACTTGATGTGACTGCGACGTAGAACGGGCAATGCTCCTTATCCAGTAAACACTCAGGCAGCAGAATCAAAAGACGCACGCCGCTACAAGCACTTTTCGTTCTTATGGTCTCCTTTTCACGCGCTGCTCCTGTTAAGTCGGAATAACGAATCAAGCAGCACCCCATAGTTTCGGCGTGCAACCAAATTCTCTCACATAACTCCTGCGCCGAGGAGCTGACGCAAACAGCGTGAGGCGGCGGGTTAAAAGTTGCATAGTTTGCAAGCGAGCGTGTCAGAACACCTTCTCTCCGCAAACGATCGCGTGGTGCCCGCATTTTGCACCTCACTGCGAACAAGACGTGAAGACCAACGCAAATGCATTCGCAGCCCTCAATCATACCCCCGACACATCGCAGAAGTCATTTTCCAGTTCTGTACTTACATTTGTCAACGTTCACGGCAAGCCGTTTCGTCTATCGGGCATCGGGCGCCGGCCGCTCTCGGCGTGGTTGCGTGCAGTACGTCAGAGCAGTTTTTGAGCACTGCGTGCGCGTAAGAACGTCTTCCGCAGCACTGGAGCCATCTGTCACCTTCCGAGTTCAGTCACACTACCACAACACTAACGAGGCCGCACATTTAACACAAACAAACTGAAGAAACGCACCCACATCACAACCGTCGCACCCCGCCAACAAAGAGTCGTTTCAGCGTCCTAAAAAAGATAGTGTAGCGCGCGGCCAACATGAGACTCGCAATCCGCCGCCAGCGAACGGAAAGGTGGCGCTAATGTCGCCTAACTTTACACGCGTTAAAAAAAGAATTGATAAAGCCCTTTTTGCCACAAACTTGTTGCATTAAACGACTAAATATTTTGTTTCAATTACAAAGTCAGCAAATTGGAATGATTGCGGTGAAAAAATGCGACTACTCACAACCATCTGTTTCTGGCGGCGCTGCGAACGAAAGCTTGGAAAACCGGGCAGCATGCCGGGCAGCTACAGGCGACGCATCTGGGGCCAGGAAAGCCGCAGCCGCTGCACGGCTGCACTGTCTGCCTAGTTCTAAGGCTATAACTCAGCTCCCCGTAACTGCGTCGCAGAATAAGGAATGATGATGATGTTGCCAAACGCTACTGGTTTCGGTTTTTATTTTCGCATATTGTGTGGCTTAGCGTACTCTACACAGCTTGGCTCATGCGATTTAGTGTACGTGTGTACCTAGGGAACACCAGCGTTCGCACGCCGCTCTAGCGTGACGCGCGAAAGTTTCAATGCTGCGCTGCAGCATCGCCTCTGTTTTGTGTGCGTTTATATCACGTCATTGGACACCTTGCACGCTCTTTGCTCGAGCGAGCCCCGCCGACAGTCGCTCTACCGTAGTCTTTTTGTGTGCTTCCTTGATTGCTTTTTGCCTCTGCCTGATGCGGTCCTCGGCTCGGCCTCACGTCCGCTGATGGCAGTAAGAAAAGGCGAAGAATGAGCACATGCTTTCGCGCGTCTACTCCGTATGACTACGTTAAAACCGAACACTTTATTGCAGGATTCCTTAGTCATTGCATTACGGGAAGATAGAAAATACAGCTCTCACCACGTTTTCCCTCGCCACAGCTTCGTAACCGTGTTTGCGTTGAAGGAGATGCAAGTAAAGATGCGGAAGAGGCACTGCGCCTGTGCTTTAGCGGTGCTCAAAGTGGGGGCTGCTCTCACCCTAGCTTTTTCCATACTGGAAGCTCCTCTGTGGCTCAGTACTACCGAAAAATGTAACAAGTCAAGAATGAGGGCTTATAGTGCTCCAACTGCCGTGCACCTTCCTCATGCAAAGCCCTTGTTACCGCAGTTGAGTACAGCGGGCCGCTGTTACCTGTTTTGTTTCTCTATACTTCTCTTTATAGTATCGGCCGCCGAACATGAATAAAAATTAATATTGCCTTGCCTGAAATTTCGCATGTACAGTCGCTGAGGAACGAAGCAACTTGAGTTCTCGAAGCTGTAAGCCTGCATACGTTACACAGAATTTACTCAGAGCGCGAAGCGGTGCGGCCCTTTTCGCGCGGGGTTTTTCAGTCCCGTGCGATCAGCCATTGCTGGTCGCTCGAGGAGGGTAGTGCGAAGGTTTAAATTGGGCGCTCCCACGTGGAGTGGCATAGTTAACCGGGCACTTTTGCATGGCGGGCAGTGTGCAGGGAAAGTGTGCTTGCGGTGCAGGTTCAGGAAGCTGGTGATATAATTTGGGCGCCATTTGGGCTAGCGAGAACGTGTCATTCAACGAGTGTGGAAACACATCGGTGCAATGCTAAACTTTAATTTTTTTTGTAGCTCGCAACAATAATCCCTCTGAAACCTCAGAGCGAAACGCTCTTAATGCTAGTGTGTTTTAGCACCGTCGTACGGTACATCACTGTTCAACTGCACGTTAAAATATGACCTATCAAGAATTACAACAATAGCAACACCAACGTGTTTCGAATTGGCAGAGTTGTTGTACAGCTCTGCTGAAATTCTTTGTTAGTTCTGAAATGTTAAATCTGTTTAATGACTGCCTGAGTACAGAATTTAAGGACGAATACGCAGCAGAAAGCATTGTTTTCGTGTAGAATGAGCCATCAGCGAAACTGATTCGCTGTAACGAAGTCATCATTGCGCTTATGTAACACAATATGTCACTAGCTCCTATTTTTTCTTAAAGTTCTTTCAATTTCCTTGCAGTGCGAGGCAATAATACTTGAGTATTCTATGAATTCATTCACTTTGTACCAAAATTATTTCGTTTGCTGGTAACTTTTTTCGTAGACTTTATACAATCAAAAATTGTCACTAAATGTCTTCAGTTCAAGGCACGTTTCTGAATTTCGGGATAAATGTTCTGTTATGAACTTTGCCCTTTTCCCCGCACTCGAAAATGCGAAAGCCGTAAATCTAGTATTGAGAAAATTGAACTGAAATTTCTAAAAATCCACAGCGTGCTCGGCTATGGGAATGTGACTGCAAATTTTTGTTTCGTCTTCAAGGTTAGTTAAATTGCCGGTTTGAAGTTGTCGGCTACAGTACTTGATTATTTTAGGCCTTTATTTGTTTATTCGCATCACCAAAATGCTTTCTCGGTTCGTAGTATATTTCTATTGACAGCAGTATATAAGCAGTAAGAAAATTGTATGAACTTTCTATCAACAAGTGTTGATAAAATATGCCCTAAGAAAATGTGACTGCAAATGTTTGTTTCGTGTTCAAGGTTGCTTTAGTTGCATTGACATGTTAGGCTAGAGTACTTAATTAATTTAGGCATTTATTCTCATTATAAAACGTTCTGTCGGTGTCTATAGTATGTTTCTACTGACAGCAGTACATAGAAAGCAGTAAGGAAATTGTATGAACTTCCTATCAACGAATGTTAATAGAATATGCTCGGCTAAGGGAATGTGAGTGTAATGTTTGTTTCTTGTTCAAGGTTGTTTTCATATCTTTGAAGTGTTCGCCTACAGTACATGATTTGAGGCATCTATTCGCATGACCAAAAATGTTTTGTCACTTTCTAGAGTATTTCTGCTCACAGCAGTCCGTAAAGAACATAAAGTATAAAAATGGAATATATCTTCTGTTTTAAAACGTTTTCCCATATTCTGATTACATTCCAAACGCATTTGCTGCGAATAATGTTGGTCGCTTTTCGATATAGTGAAATTGTTGACTAGCTGCAAGAGATTCCACCATGCAATCAGGTAAGATGTCGTCACGATTATGCGAACACCATGCAGTTTGTTCATTTACTTCTCTCAACGTGTCAAACTGCACCCAGCTTTTCTAGTAACTTTCTATTGACAGGAGTAAATACAAAGAAGTAACAGTCTACCAACTTTGTATTGACAAAGGTACATAGAATGTAAAAATTATTTTCTAGTAACTTTCTATTGGCAGGAGTACATACAAAGAAGTAACTTCTATCAACGTTGTATGAACAATTGTTGATAGAATGTAAAAGTTACTACAAGGTTACTAGAGTCAATAGAATGTTAATACAAATTCTAAAGAAAGTTGATATCCATTTTTGTAAGGGAGTCTTCCACGTCCTCAAGCTGACGTCCTCAAGCTGCAACAGTATACGCAGTTAAAAATCAATGAATGATTCATGGTAAGGCCATTGAAAAATCCATGTCTCACATGAAATGACTTGCGATTGCTTCAAAAAACTATGTCATCTTGTAGAGTTTTTCAGAGGGTTATCACGTCTGGGAAAAATTACCGACGATTACGTTACTTCCTAATGCGAAATTTGAGCGCAGCAAATAAGCTGTTTCACCTTTTCGATAGATTGAGGCAAAGAAATCGAGCAACACATGTATGCGCTATCACAGAGTTTTTTTTTATTTTTCACACGTATTCCTTTAACAATGATTCCACTAACAGTTCTTGACAGTCATGAAGGAAGCTTTGTGGTCGGAGAAATAGACTGATATATGTTCGACTTGGTACACCAATGCTTGATTCTCAAAGACGAGATCTATACAAGTGCCTCGCGAGGTTGTCACAGCCGTGGGACGCGTTACGAGCGAGAGGAACGGGATGTTCTCCCGCATAAGTGTTAGGAAATTGCTGTTTGTCTTTATGTCAACATTAAAGTCCCCCACTACTAACATCGGTGTGGATCGATGGACGGTTAATGCGAGTTGCAGGAAGTGCACGACGTCTTTCGTGAGTGCGGTAGGGGCGAAGTAGGCAGCTACTACCAGCAAGCCGTTGGGCAATTTTGCGGCGCACAGTTCGCCAACTTCATGTGACGTGCCAAACATTTCGACTGGTATTGCAGAGAGACCTGTGCGCAAGTAGATAGCGACTCCCGCCGCTCTGTTGTGGTCTCTGCGAGCACCACAGCAGTATAGGAAATCTATGATTTCGAGAGGCTCTTCGGGATCCATCCAGGTTTCAGCAAAGCAAAGTACAGAGGAATGGCGCAGAATGTGATCGTGGTGTACGTCCTTGACATGTGCGGCAAGGGAGCGTACGTTAAGAATGTGGTTGTGAATGATGAATCAAGTGCTGCCAGCGAATGACGCGTCCATTGGCTGTCTGCGTGTGTTACTGATGTGTGGTTAACATGTTAAGCTTCGCCTGTAAGAGTGGAACGCGACAGCGTCTTGCAACGCTGCCAGGGAGTCCACAGAACGCCATCGCCAATTCGGCTGTACGCCTTGCTGGACGGTAAATTTATTTTTTGAGGAAAGGAAATGTATCTCTTTCGCATATCTGGGTGGACACCTGCACCTCGCCGTAAGGGAAAGGGGGAAGATGGGAGTGAACGAAGACGCCGTATTAGCTAGACGCGCCTTTGTTCATTCCAAACCATTCAGCTGGCATTACGGAGTGGCTAGCGTGCTCGTATCGCACTCCGGAGACCCTGGTTCGATTCCCCAACTCGACCAATTTCGTTCTCGGTTTTATTGATTTATGCGGTCTAACTAGAAAGGTTAATTAGGCTATTTCATATTTATATTATTGTATTTCTATCCATCGTGTTCTGTCATTAACCTGTCAATTGTTGGAACTGTCTAGGATGTTCGACACAACGTATATGAAACGAGCAACGTCTTACTGAGTGGGGAAGTGCGTGGTGGTTGAGGGAACGCGGCTTCGTACTTATGTTTTTTTCCAGCAGCGTCTCCTTCCGCGGACGCTGTTGTCGCTGCGGCGCGCGTCTTTCTTTTCTTTTCTTCTGACATCTTCATTCTCCTCTATATTAATTTGGCTAATTGATTAATTAAGCAATTAACTAAACTCAGTCCAACTTAGTTGCAGCATCACTATACGATCCCTTTGATTGGTTGCATGGTTACTAGCCAAAGTACAATTGGCCCCATTTGAAATTCGCGCACTGTGACGTCACGAGCATTTCGACCAATTGAAAAGCGTGACATTGGGGGCGGAGCTGGTTACGAGGCCGACGCCGACGCCGACGCGAAACCCAGGAACGGACGCCAAAGAGCTGCGCTCTAAAAAGAAAAGGGTGGCACTTGATGCCGGCTATGGGGTGGCTGCGGCTAAGGTAACCGGATATTTTTATCAGTGTTTCTAGCAGTGGATCTCTCGTAGCTGGCAGTAGAGGAGGTTGTGCAGCAGGCAGAGCCAAGAGATGATCTGACACAACTCTAGTGTGGGGATATTGATGAAGCGCTCAAGTGCAGAGACGCTGATTTCTCTCTAGTGTTCTGAAGAGATAAAACAAGCTGCGTGATGTTGGATGGCCTCAAGTTCCGAAATGCAGAATTTACTTGAAACGAAGACTACATAGAAGATGCGAAATCAAGTATGGTAAATATGAACATTTGATAAGCCAGTTTTGTACTTTGGGAGTCACCGATTTGAGGCTTTACTGGAGATAGCCTAAGACTTTAGAGGCATTTGAACATATTGCTCGTTATGTGAATTATCAAAGACAGAGATGTCTGACGTAATCCAATGTACTGGTACAATGATGTGGGAGCAACCGGGCCCGAATTAATGTTGTATAAATGCTGAATTACAGTGCGCTTGCGGGGGAACACCAACATTGTGACCAGTTCCTCGGTGAATCTGTGAGTGAATGCGAAACTGCACTATGCAGGCTGGCTTTGAGTTGTACACTTGGGACATTGCAAGCAGCAGATGCAAAAATAAAGGATGGGCTGCGTCAACAACTATGGCTGCTACAACCATGATGTGGAACCATATGCTCCAACTACATGTGATGCTGCACGACAGGTTCATGTCTGGCCTACGCAGAGAGAACTACCCGCAGTGCCTCTTCATTGAGTGTAAGCTGATGCTCTCGAAGGCTTAGGGTGTCATTGCTCATGCAGAAAAGGCTGCATAGCAGCAGCAAGTGTTGAGTACTGAGCAGGTAGACAGTAAAAAAGCAATCATTGACCAACACAGGCATTGGACATGACTGCAACGCTCAGACAAAGCTAAGACAACACTGTTGGTTGGAACTGTGGCGATGCCCATAGCCTTAACACGGAACATACCATGCCTGCAAGAAGGTCACATTGAGAGTGCCTGTATTTGAGAAAATTGGTAGGGTTTCAACATAGTTAAACAGAATAGACTTGCGAAAACATATGTTTAGCCGGTTGGCTGATAGTTTTGCTTAGCTGGATTGCTGGCAGATCTGGCGACAACATTAGACTCAAGTTAACCTCTGATTGAGGTCAAGCTTATCTGATCAGTTGCCGCCGCGAATGGAAGTTGGTGAAGAGAATGTTTTGCAATGCACAGCACAAGAGTACACTGCAGTTTAACACGAGGTGTACTCGGTTGCAGTTGGTGAAGACAATGTTTTGCAATGCACAGCACAAGATGCACTGCACTTTAATACGAGGCGTGCTCGGCTGCAGTGATAGCCTAGATGATCTGTTCACACCGCCACGTGTTCGGCTCTCAGTCGTGGATACAGATCCAATTTTTTTAAAACCTAACATGGCATCGCTGTAACTAGGCAGCGGCACAAGATCCAAAGATGACAAGATCCTCCATCAGTGTTGGTGAACATACAAGTGCTTTCGCACTAATAAGAAAGTGGTCAAAAACAGCTACCTGTGCAACACGAACTTGGATGCCTCCCGGTCAGTGACTACACTTAGTCCCTGCACCAACGAACATGCCTTACAGCCGCTTCTTGGCATGTTCGCCTTTTATAATAACAAGGTGGAGAGAATGTACACAAAAGCAGCTGTGCTGCCCGAAACTGCGGCAAATTGACACGAAGTAGAGGTGGTAGGTGAACAGGCAAAAAGTTTTTCATGGGTTAAAACAGTTACTTTTGAAGCGTAGTGCTCGCAACACTACAACCAGACCAAATGACTCCTGACTGCACCTAACACATCATTTTACAGTGTGAGTGCAGTGCTCCTGCGAGAGGACAACTCTGGGCAATAAACATCTGTTGCTTATGCAATATACCTTACGCACAGCAGAGTGCAATTAAGCTCAACTTGACCATTAAGGCGTGGCTATCATATTTGCAGCAGAGTACTTCAGAATTACATTGAAAGATGCATACTTGGACACAAAAATCAGTGCCAATGATGTTCTCCCCAATTCTAGCCTAATTGTGCTCCAGTCTTTCAGCATATGATGATGATCTGATGCACCGAGTTGGAAAGAACCACCAGAAAACAGATGCGTGCAATTGGTTGCTCCTGCCAGATAGCAACGAGGAACCTCACATTCACAGAGAGATACTAATGTTCGAATTACTTCCACAACCACTTGAGACCCCAGAGATTTTGGCTAGGCTTGTGCAAGAAAATGCAGCACTTTCAAGGCCATATCTGACAGCATAAGAAGGCACAGCAGAGCAACTAAACGCAACAGCTTCAGTTCCTGCTACTGGAGAGTGACAGAACTTGCTATTTATTGAGGACACATCGCTTGGAACTCTGGAGTAGAAATACTGAAAGCTGCACGAGATCTGGCTCCTTCACTGGTTCATGCAAGCCACCGTTGATGCTCTGGCACTTAACACCTGTGCGCGAAGCTATTTGGGGTAGCCAGGTTCACTTAGGTGCCAAAACGTTTTGCAAATTATGCCAGAGCAAACAGAATAACGCGGAAAAGGTTCAAATTTCATTTTAGACTCAGCCATGAGTCCGTCATGGAGCCATGGTTTGCTAGGCCTGTGGAAAGGCATACAGTTGGTGCCAATGGATGCATTTACCAAGTGGCTGCTGGTTCAAAGAGTACTTCATCCAACGTGAGCAGCAGTCATTGATGTACTGCGCTAACTATTCACAACCATTTGGAAGTCTACACAAGGTGGCGTCGTACAAAAGGGTGGCATTTGTGTCAACTGAGGTAGAGACATCATTCCCATAGCTTTGCTCCCAAGCCGCGCTCCTGCCAACAGACGAGCTGAACAGAATATAGGCGAGTTGAAGAAAGTTCTAGCATGAAATTAACATGAACCAATGAGCACCACAGCGCATGATTCTTGTACTGGCAGCACAGAACAGTCTACCAAACAACAGGAACAGGTGTCAGCCTTGAAAAGGCTACTTTCTTCCATGAAATTCCTTAACACTGTGACCACACATTGCCTGCAATGGCATCACCTCTCACAGAAGAAAATCTATCAAAGAACCACCAGCTAGGTACAAGTGGGAAGGCCAAGGCCCAATAGTTTCTTCCAAGGGCAAAGCACACGTCAGCAACCGTTTGTAGCAAGGCCAGTGGGCCAACATTCAGGTTGGTTCAATGTGCTGGGAAGCTCATGCGGCATTACTTGCACCAGATAAGTGCCATCACAGCCAAGCAGCAAGACAAAGGGCATCGTCAACCCTTGCATGTGATACTGAGCAAGGAAAGCTAATTGATGTGCAAACATGTTGCTGGCACATCACAGGAGCAAGGGATACCAGGGCTGCATGTACTGAAACCAATGATATACCACGGCCCTGTTTAAGAGAGAAGGGGAATCATTTCCAAGATTTAGAGAACGTTTTGCAACATTTTGTCTCTACTATCATCAGAGTAGGTCGTCAGGAAGGTGCACGCAAGTAGCCATAGTCTTTGAAGAGAACCACAAACGTGGGGTTTGCTGCCTCTACCGTTTATGATGGAGAGTAAATACAACATCTAAAAATATACAACCATCATAGAGAGGAAATAAGATACTAAAAATTACACTTTTACTAATCACAATGAAGGAGGAAAATGCAACACTCGAAATACATTCCTACTAACTACATTTCTGCTCGCTATGAAGAAGAGGATATTCATGCACATTTACCATGATACGCTTGTAGTTATCACTGAAAGGGATGACAGTGCTCAAAAATAAGCTTTAACTAAGCATGGCAAGCTAACTGAAAATGACTACAGTGATCCACTTCTACTCATTGTGATGAAGGAGGGGCAATACAACGCAGCCAGACTTCCACAGAATCTTCACACATTTAAAACACTCCACAGGCCACATCCTCATAGCAGGTCAAGCATTGTCTGTGAGGAAAATTTGTAACTTTTCTGAAAAAAGTGGAAGAAAGAAGAAGCTCCTGAAATGAAGGTGCTCATGGCCAAAAATAAATTATGGAGTCAGCTGTCACACTGATAATGTGGCCACGGCTTAATAAACAGCATCAGTCTTTCTCCACATCAGCTTTCAAAGAAGATATATCTGTTGGCAGCACTCTCAATGGCGATTCTCTGGGTGAATTGCCCAACACTGCTAGCCTGTTCGGGAGGCTTGCTGTTGCTGCGCAGCAATCTCTTAATTTGCCCCAAGCAATTTTCAAATGGAAAGGCACTGACATTTTCCAGCGGTCCATAAATTAGACAATCATCAGCAATGTGGCACATGATGTGTATGTTGTATACCAGAAACTCTGGTTCATATAGCTTTCCAGATTGTTGTGCAAAATATTGCAGCAAGTCTGAAGCAAACCTGTTCATTTCTGTGCAAAGGTTGGCACTGAGGAGAATTCGAACACCCACATGCAGACATAGATAGTGCTTGTCGCGGTCATCTTTTACCACAGGACCTCAGGACCAGTTCAAAGGAGAAAGGACAGAAATTCTACTGCCTTCTATCGATCCAGTTCATCCAAGGTTCTAGGCTGGCGAGCAAATTCTGATGGCAGGCTAGTTTCCTCAAGTCTTGCACTGAGAACGCTACGCTGCTGTGCACTGATGCGATAAGGTAGCGGTCCGGTCACCCAAGTCTTCAGCAACTTTCGGACGACTCCCAAGCACACCGTGTGCATGTAGTCCAACGGAAAGTTTTTTATCGTGTTCACACGTAGCTCAAGCAGCGGACTTGTGGCGTGGTGATGGCCTGCTTCAGCCATTCTGCGGAAAGAGTCATCCGTGCGGCTTACAAAAGCAGCACACACATTGGAAATGTTTGTCTCCGCTCGATCCTTTCAGCTTTCTGAGTGCACCGATCACATCCATAAGAGCCAGTATGTCCCTTTACGCACTTGACATAAGAGCGTGCCGGGGCATCGCATATTACAGCAGCGAGAGAAACACTGTAACGCGCGCCTTTGATGACCATGCCAGAGGCCTCCAGGCTTTTCATTTCACCCAGAAATGGCCTAAAAAATTGTTCAAAATTTGATGGCTCCTTTTTCCCACAGTGAATGGAGACAACAAAGGGCCTACTGTCAACTGCATTAGCCACGGCACAGAGCAGGACCCAGAAGCTCACTGAAGAACTTTGGAATATGGGTAGTCCATCGATGTTGATGTGGAGGTCCACCTTGGTGCCCGCAGGATCAGGGAGACCTTTCCTAACTCTTTCTGCCACTTGATATCCAAGGCCAAAGTGCACACTGTTGTTCTGCACATTCACTTTCCGCTCGGTCTTCAGTAAAGTGCGAGCGTCACGAGGCACTGAATGACCTAATCGGCGGAAAAGCAAGCACAGGTCGTTAATGGCCACATGTGAAAGACAGTGCTTTCGTGCTATGTCCTCTAGCTCTCGAGCCGCATCTATCACCGAGGGGATTGCTTCTGTACTGGTGGTCATCGAATGCCCCTCAAATGCTTGGTGGTCGCGGTCATCTGACTGATCCTCGGATAACGACGAACCCTCAGCAGCGTCCAAGCATTCTTCAGAAGTAGTGGATTCTGAGTCCTCAGAAGTAGTGGATTCTGAGTCCTCATAAAGATTGGGTGGCATATGTGGAGAGCTGAGCCGTCCTGTCGATGCCTCCAAGCATTCCCGAGGCCTCTTGCCTCTCTCTGCGCTTTCAGCACTCATAACGCGGCCTTCGCGTGTCGTCGTTGGAGACCCATGACGTTCGTCCTCAACGGCGAAAGAAACTTCCCGGAAAAATTCGTCAACTTCACGGTTGAGCCGTCGATACTTTTGCCACTTACTGGTCATGGCGGGCAACTGAAGAGCGCATTAATTCACTTATGAAGGGCTATCGCTGACGGTTTTCAGGTTCCAAGCACCTTGAAGAATTCCAGCGCACGTATGATTGTTGCACTGAGCGGCATGAAGGAAGGAAAGACTTGGCGGCTAAGCTGGTGCGCAGTTGCGCGAGGGTCGGCGGAAGTAGTTGTTGACCTTACAAAAGGTGGCATTGCCTTTCACCTCGACGAAACGCGCGAGGGGGTCCAACAGTGTTACGTGAACTTTAGGAAAAGTGAAAAAAAAAACAAAAATTTGATTGGAAAAAAAATAAAACGTTAGCTGAAGAGGCGAGAGGCAGCTGAGGCGCCACGGGTCAGCAAGCTCGTGGGGCAAGCTTGAATCATGAACCACTTGAACTAGTTTTTAGCCCTGAAAAATGATTTTTAAAAGCGAAACCTTTTGATGGTTTTCATTCATCATCTGGAAATGCTGCTGTCAGTGCAACACAGAACAAGCACCGAGGCGCAAAAATGCTTCTTTGCGTCCGTCTGTTTTGTTGTGCGCATTTTTTCACCGAGTGGGGCGCAAATTTTAAGCCAGCTGTCGAATAAATACACAACACAATATATATATATATATATATATATATATATATATATATATATATATCTATATATATATATATATATATATATATATACACACACTTTGAAGAGTGGATTTGGGGTTATGAACACTAATACACATTTTTGGTCCCGGAAAAAAAAACAGGGAGAAATGAAACACGTGAAGACGCCATGAAGACGCACACAGTAACACCGCACCAATCTAGCTACCGCCGCCCATATATATAGTCAAGTTGTAGATGTGTTTTTGCTCTTATTGGCACAAAACTCGAGTTTGCTCCACTCTTGTGCAATGCGCTCGGGCATTTAAGGGAATAATAAATAAAATGAAAAGAAATTCGTTGTTTACTTCGGGGCAGGGTAGAACGACCGCTTGGCCGCGCCTTTCTTCTGTGTATGTGCACACCAAGCTATTCGTAGTCGCAAACTCCCTTTCCCGCGGCCAGGCGAGTCCCGATCGCATTCTCGAGTCATTTTATCAATAAACAGTTGTCACTAATTTTCGCATCTGCCTTTCTCGGTGCTCTGCCCTGCCCCACGCCCGCCTAACTACCTCGCGAGCAACATCACCTCGCAAGCGACACGGCAGACAATGCACTATGCACGGTGGATACTTAGGTATTATGTCAATGCGGTCTCAACATAGCAGAAATTAACAGCACAGTGGTGCCACTTTGGTTTTTCCTTGCTTGGCTTCTGCGCAAATTCCAGCCATTATTTCTCGCACGAGTGCATGCATGTAGGAGTTCGACATCATTTTTCAGTAACGCGAGTCGGTGTGTTTATTTTTTGTGTTCTTCCGAGCGCGGGACCATATATTTCGCTGTTCAGTTTAAAGTCAGTCCTATGAAACAGTTTTGCTCCAGCAGGCGAGCAAACAATAACGCCGCTGGCATAACTGAGATATCATGAATGAAAAGGATTAAGCGATGCTAGCAGCGAAGCAAACACTGTGGGAAACACTGTGACACTGCTTCAAGCAGCTGTGCTTTCTTCCGGCCTATCATTGCTTGTTCGGTTTAATAGCTAATAATAGCTAGCGGATGCCAGGAGAACTTGGGTAGACAAATTTTTCAGTGGTTGCGGCTATATCGAGTGTGAGGTGGCACAAATATTCTAAACATATATATCCCTCCCATGCGGAATCGCGCAGGGGCGCCCCGTCCTGCGACGGCAGAGTTCTTCGATCGCCTCAATCACATATGTTGGCGGCTGAATGGAAACTGCACCCTCTTGCGTGTAAATCATGTTTGAATGACGACAAAAAAAAACCTGAAAGGCAAGGACTATTAACATTTTATGGCTTAATGTTTGTATTGTCGTTAGCAGCCTCATCAACTTTTAACACTATAAACACTATATCGACCTACGAAGCAATATGACAAGCATAACGGAGCTCAAGTCAATTTACAGCAATACGGTGCTACGCGGGGGATCAATTAAACCTCAACAAAAATTTCAGGGAAAGCGTAAACATTGCATAGACACACGCTTGCTCACGAGCATGGTCACCATATGCCCCATTGCTTATAAGTTATAATTAGTTTCCCAATGTTCTGTTCTTGAGTATAGGGCACTGCAGACAAACATGTATTTATTTATATATATGTCCTTACTGAGACCAGTGTGCGAGTCTTCATGACTGCATCATTACGTCGGGGAGATAATTGTCTTAGTTACAATTTCCTAAGTTATCGTAATTACCCCAAAATTTATCCGATAGCCTAGCTTGTTTACGTACGTAATTGATTTCCCTGCTTGAGTCGCGGCAGTGACTGGCCAATCTTCCACATGCCTGTGCTCACGGATGCAAAAGAAATGATTATGAGACAAGGATAAGCTTGGGAGTAGACCGGACGCACGTCCATCATGATCAAACGATCTCCGACGCAATCCCTGATATGCAAAGAAAACCGAAGAAATCCGAAAACAGACATCTGAATTGGGATGAACGTTGAACTTACGAGGAATATATCAAGCTTCTTCAGATCAATTTTGAAATGCAGCCAGAGTATAGTAGCACAGTATGGTACTGCAGCGTTGCAATATTGCCAATGTTGTACTATGTTGCGCTAACATTCTTCAACATTAGATAATGTTGCTGCAATGTTACCAAGCAACATGCTGATAACGTTGCTCTAAAGTTGTCTTTTCGCATTGCAGTAATATTGTCAAATGATGAATAAATGTTGAACCACATACGATGGCATTGCTATAACATTCATGCTATAGGTTAATTGTCTGCCCTCTCGGGCTATTTCTGAAGCGCAGATAGCAAAGCCGGTACCAGATCACTTCTTCTCACCATGACAGTATTAATTAATTCATTTATTTATTCATTTATTTTTACTTCGACTTCAAGCTTGCATGTGGTGTGTATGCAAATGGTGAGCAGAGCAAGTGTACTTGCACTCTTTGCCACTGAGGTAGAAAGATATATTTCTATCTAAAATATTTTAAACTGCTGGAATTATTTTGTTTTTCAATTAAACACGCAGAAAAAACTAAAACTGCCAAAGAAGCGTGGTTCTGGTTTTACTGACGCCCAGCAGCCTAATGCCTATGGAGATCACTATCACAAATCCAAACCGCGGCCGCCGCGGCCCCGCGGCTATTCGCGGCCGCGCCGAGAGCCAATCCTGCGACGCGCGCTCATCCGAGAACCCGCGTGTCAGCGGCACTCGTGGCAAGATCGTCACGTTTTTTAAAGCGAAAGCTCTACTACTTCCACTTTCAGCCTTTGCCGTGGCGCGGCGGTGCCACCATTGACCTTTAGTTGACCTCTGTGTGACGTCATGTGTGACATCACGCCGAAGAGAAGGGCGACCGACTCGCGCCGTCGCAAGCCGCGGCAGTGCCACCACCGGCGTCTAAGAACTGCGATCTCCGCTAGGAGCGCGATTGTTGCGTTATGCTGAAGAGATTAGGCTCGACTAACGTCGTTAGAAAGCAGTAGTTGTGCCAACCACCAGCGGCTAACATTGCTTCGCGATCTCGCGCCGTCTGTGTGCGACGGCGGTGCGCATGAACGGTGGCCTCACTGGACTGGATTGTACTGGACTTGATTGGATTGGATTAGAATACATTAAATTAGATTAGATTACATTGGATTGGATTGTATAACAGATGCATCGCCACAAGCCTAACCACAAGCACCACCACCACCTACACTACCAGATGAACCATGGCGTAGGTACGAATATTGCTTTCGCAATTACCGGACTTAGCCAAGCTAAGCCACAGCGAATTTTTGTCCTTCTAATACTTTTTTTTTGCGGTCGCCGTGCCCGTCCTGCTGTGTTTCATTGTGGTTTCACTGGAATTCAGCTGAAACAACAAAGGCTTGCCCAGAGGATGACCTCAATGGTGAGTGACTTGTAGACTTCCATTGTTGTGCTGCGACCTGAATTGGTTGGCATGCCCTTCGTGATAGTATGATAAAGTGCTACATTCGTTGTATCATGAAAAGAATGAAGTGTTCGCTAAGCGAACTGTCTCTTCGGCAACCACGCAGAAGAACAGCAGAGGCTGTTCACTACGAACTAGAAAACTGTTTGGCAGTTGTCAGTCTTGATAATGGCCGGGACAGCAGGTTGTGCGCAACAGGAGCAGAATAGTATCGAGATGCCTTTTTATCGCGTAATGTTATTTTATCCCCTTTATCAGCGCCAGTCGAGGACGCAGATGAAAGCCGCAGTTCTCACTTGTCGGATTTTAGCGTCGCTAGCAGCATCTCTGACATAGGAAGTGCAACGTAAAAATTGCCACGGATTTCTTACAACGAGGAGTTGCTGGTTTATGAAGATAGGATGACACTTGAGTCTGGTGCCGCTCCTCAATGTCTAGAGCCTGACTTGCGCGTGTGGGCAATTAATAGCCAATGGCCTGCTTCTCACCTCCATTCCCAGCTTAAAGTGCTGAAGCCATACCATCCAGAGTTACCCACGGATGCTAGAAAATTACTAAAGGCGCAGAGGCATACTGATCCAGCAGTGATGACCGATGGTCATTACCACTACTTTAGAATTTTTCGTTCTCTGGAAGAACATGTTGTGCATGTTCCTTAACGTCTGCACTTGGTGTGAGGGCATTACACAAGTTGTCATGCATGCTACTGGAAGATAACATAAATCGAGCGGCATTCTAAAAAAGGAACCAGACTTAACTCTTTCACTCGAAACTGACGTCGCTGCATCATGCCTAGTAGTTTAGCTTTTGTCCTCTCATTCCCAATCAGATGCATACTCTTATAACCAACATTTATGGGACTATGCAGCGAATTGCGCCAAGGGTAAGAAAAGTAAAATATTCATTGGTATTCATTGATCCTTCATCATCATCAGCCGCACTATACTGACAGCAGGGCGACAGCCTCTCCCATATTCCCCAAATTAGCCCTTTCCTGTGCTAGCTGCATCCACTTGACCCCAGCACCCAACATCATCCCACAAAACTTTCTAATCTAGCTTTTGTAGCCCAGGAAGAGTCGGCCGTTACAAATTTTGCCTTTCAAATTGTGCACAGCAGTGAGGCAGAAAAAGACTATAGGCTGGGACTGCCCTTTTCGCCCGGTTTACTTTGTCGGCCACCCTCCATGGCACAATTGAGGGAAGGCAAAGGGAGTGATGTGCCACCACCTCCAGACAGCTACGCCTACATTTACAAACGCTCTTGTGGTTTTAAGAAAGTGAATGGCCATCCCAATCGCTGACACCAGTAAGTCCGCTTCTACGGCAGCACCCGGAGATAGCACCCGTTCTCGCATTGCAACATTTTCTCTGCAGTTTTTGCTCCGCAGGACAGTTTATGTTGCATGCGAAGTGGCTGAATGGTGTTCTATGCTGCAACAGAACATTCGCTTACTTGGGCCCCAGGTTCCCTATTTCGTGCACTTTTTCCCGTGCAACAGTTTGTAAATCCTCTGGGCATTTCCTGCATTACTTTCTAATTTGTTCATTAACGCTTACTCTTTATCGGATTTAATGAAGGGCAGGAATTTGCTGTGTACCACTTTTTCTACATTTCGTTTTTTGTTTCGCGCTCCTCACCTTGTATTCTACTTTGAGAGGTGACCCTTGAGAAAAGTTCGTCACCTTAATCAAAGATAGATGCAGTGTTGGTTCAGTGCATTTAGAGAAAACCCTCCGGCAGTGCGCGACGGTTGCATTTCGATGGAGGCCAAATGCAAGATCCACATGTACGAGGGGGTACCCAAAAGAAACCGGACTAAATTTTTGAATCAGCACAGCTTCTGTGGTACCGCGTTTTGCCGCTAGGAGCGCATAGAACGAACATTCCAGAGTCAGTAAGCCGAGTGCCGTCGCTGCAGGAGGTCAGACTAGTTTGCGCAGAGTTTTAGAGTGACGACTGCTTTGTGTGAGTGTCGTTTTTGCAACGGCTGATTTTCGTGAACAGTGTGCGCCGGTGAAATTCTAATTTTTTTCTCAGAAAAAGTGGAACGGAAACTCTTGAAATATTCACAAAGACGTTCAAGGACGATGATATGGGGACAACTCAAGTGTTCCTGAATTAAATTTCTGAATCAAATCAACAGTCATGCCAATGGAAAACTTCAAATTCAGCTCGCCTCAAGAAAGCTCGTCAGGTGAAACCAAACCTCAAAACAATGCTGATTTGTTTTTTCGACTTGAGAGGTGTCGTCCATTGAGAATTTGTTCGCAGGGTCAGACAGTTAACCAGGTTTTCTGTTTGGATGTTTTGAAAAGATTGGGCAACAGTGTTTGGGGGAATCGGCCTGATTTGCGGCAGACGCGTGACTGGTTTTTCTACCATGGCAATGTCCCTGCTCACACAGCCCTGTCTCTACCACAAATTCGGACCAAAAATGTCATCACCTCTGTTCCTCAACCTTCATACTCACCCGACTTTGCCACGTGCTACTTTCTTTGTTTCGTAGAATGAAAAGACAGGTGAATGGAAAGCGTTTCGCTGATGTTGCTGAGGTGAAGAAAAAAACGACGGAGGGACTGTCAAGCATCAAAAAGGATGAATTTAAACAATGTTTTGAAAAATGGAATGAAAGATTCGACAAACGTATCATTGTAAGTGGAGGGTACTTTGAAGGATATTGAAGGTCTGTGCTGAAAATGTGAACAAATAATTTCAAACAAAAATAAGTCCGGTTTCTTTTGGGTACCCCCTCGTACTGTGCGATGTCTGTGCATTACATAACTCCAGGTGGTCGAAATTACCCGCAGCCCTCCACTAAAATGTTCCTTACAGCCCGAGTCACTTTTGGATATTGAAGCCCTTATACCAACCAACCAGGGTCGAATAGATTTTATTTTATTTTTCTGCAGGCAGCCAAGTGGCTGTACTGAGGTGGGCGGTAATCAGAAAAAACTCATCGATTGATGTACAGGCTGAACGAAATTTTTTGGAAACTGATTTTAAGCTCTCTTTGATCAGATTCTATTTCTTAATGGCAGCAATGGAAACAAGCATGTGAGGGGCTCCTGTGCAGTCGTTTGACTTAAGTACCCTTATCTGTGCACTTTACATATTGTATTTATAATGTAACGAATCAATTTTGATTTCTAAAAAAAAGTGACTAGCACAAACTTTTACCTTACATGCATATATTGGGCTATTGTCAGTTGAGTGTAACTACCATATATTTATGCTGCTAAATTCATCACTGGTCGGACAGTTTTGTTTTGTGGTCGCCGCGGTGGCTCAGTGGTTACGGCGCTCGACTGCTGACCCGAAAGACGCGGGTTCGATTCCAGCTGCGGCGGC
Source organism: Amblyomma mixtum (assembly GCF_055824585.1). Lineage (NCBI taxonomy): Eukaryota > Metazoa > Arthropoda > Arachnida > Ixodida > Ixodidae > Amblyomma > Amblyomma mixtum. The sequence goes on from NC_143013.1 coordinate 157,429,510, forward strand.
CGAATTTGGATGGGCGCGAAACTCTAGAGGCCCGTGTACTCTGCGATGTCAGTGCACGTTAAAGAACCCCAGGTGGTCGAAATTTCTGGAGTCTTTCACTACGGCGTCCCTCATAGCCTGAGTCGCTTTGGGGCGTTAAACCCCATAAACCATAAACCAAACCAGTTTTGTTTTGTGTTTTAGAGCGCAGCTCTTTGGCGTCCGTTCCTGGGTTTCGCGTCGGCGTCGGCGTCGGCGTCGGCGTCGGCCTCGTAACCAGCTCCGCCCCCAATGTTACGCTTTTCAATTGGTCGAAATGCTCGTGACGTCACAGTGCGCGAATTTCAAATGGGGCCAATTGTACTTTGGCTAGTAACCATGCAACCAATCAAAGGGATCGTATAGTGATGCTGCAACTAAGTTGGACTGAGTTTAGTTAATTGCTTAATTAATCAATTAGCTTAATTAATATAGAGGAGAATGAAGATGTCAGAAGAAAAGAAAAGACGCGCGCCGCAGCGACAACAACGTCCGCGGAAGGAGACGCTGCTGAAAAAAACAGATAAGTACGAAGCCGCGTTCCCTCCACCACCACGCACTTCCCCACTCAGTAAGACGTTGCTCTTTTCATATACGTTGTGTCGAACATCCTAGACAGTTCCAACAATTGACAGGTTAATGACAGAACACGATGGATAAAAATACAATAATATAAATATGAAATAGCCTAATTAACCTTTCTAGTTAGACCGCATAAATCAATAAAACCGAGAACGAAATTGGTCGAGTTGGGGAATCGAACCAGGGTCTCCGGAGTGCGATACGAGCACGCTAGCCACTCCGTAATACCAGCTGAATGGTTTGGAATGAACACAGGCGCGTCTAGCTAATACGGCGTCTTCGTTCACTCCCATCTTCCCCCTTTCCCTTACGGCGAGGTGCAGGTGTCCACCCAGATATGCGAGACAGATACATTTCCTTTCCTCAAAAAATAAATTTACCGTCCAGCAAGGCGTACAGCCGAATTGGCGAAGGCGTTCTCTGGACTCCCTGGCAGCGTTGCAAGACGCTGTCGCGTTCCACTCTTACAGGCGAAGCTTAACATGTTAACCACACATCAGTAACACACGCAGACAGCCAATGGACGCGTATTCGCTGGCAGCACTTGATTCATCATTCACAACCACATTCTTAACGTACGCTCCCTTGCCGCACATGCCAAGGACGTACACCACGATCACATTCTGCGCCATTCCTCTGTACTTTGCTTTGCTGAAACCTGGATGGATCCCGAAGAGCCTCTCGAAATCATAGATTTCCTATACTGCTGTGGTGCTCGCAGAGACCACAACAGAGCGGCGGGAGTCGCTATCTGCTTGCGCACAGGTCTCTCTGCAATACCAGTCGAAATGTTTGGCACGTCACATGAAGTTCGCGAACTGTGCGCCGCAAAGTTGCCCAACGGCTTGCTGGTAGTAGCTGCCTACTTCGCCCCTACCGCACTCACGAAAGACGTCGTGCACTTCCTGCAACTCGCATTAACCGTCCATCGATCCACACCGATGTTATTAGTGGGGGACTTTAATGTTGACATAAAGACAAACAGCAATTTCCTAACACTTATGCGGGAGAACATCCCGTTCCTCTCGCTCGTAACGCGTCCCACGGCTGTGACAACCTCGCGAGGCACTTGTATAGATCTCGTCTTTGAGAATCAAGCATTGGTGTACCAAGTCGAACATATATCAGTCTCTTTCTCCGACCACAAAGCTTCCTTCATGACTGTCAAGAACTGTTAGTGGAGTCTTTGTTAAAGGAATACGTGTGAAAAATAAAAAAAAAATCTGTGATAGCGCATACATGTGTTGCTCGATTTCTTTGCCTCAATCTATCGAAAAGGTGAAACAGGTTATTTGCTGCGCTCAAATTTCGCATTAGGAAGTAACGTAATCGTCGGCAATTTTTTGAGACAAGGAAATGGCGCATTGACTCTCTCACATATCTCGGTGGATACCTGAACTGCACCGTAAGGGAAGGTATAAAGGAGGGGGTGAAAGATGTGCCGTAGTGGAGGTCTCCGGAATAATTTCGACCACCCGCACATCTTCAATGTGCACTGACATTGCACAGCACATGAGTGCATTTTGCGTTTAGCCTCTATCGAAACGTGGCTCCCACTACCAGTTTCGAACTTGGGCAGTCCAGCTCAATACAGGTCAACACACAAACTTCAGTGACTAAAAAAAAAATAAAAAGACAACACATGGAAAGCAGTCGATCGTACGAAATTGATAGCTTATGAGGTGGCCTCGAAAGGGCCGAGTGACGGCAAAACGTTGCTATGCGTTAGCATTTGCCAGGTATGCAAAATGGTAGTAAAGCTTTCTCATGATGTTAGTGTGGTAGCATACAGTATCATTTCATAATAAACCGAGACGTCTGCAACCAAAACCACTTTAATCTAATTTAAACCTAGTGTTTCGAAGCCAGTTCTGCGCCTTCCTCATGATTGACTTTGAGCGGTGGCTAGCGTCTCTAAGTACGCATGGAGGGGAGCAGAAGGCTGGAAGAACAAAAGCGTTGATGCGAAAGGTGCGTAGGTTGGCGGGGAGCGGAGGTGTGGCGATGGGGTAGGGATGGAAGGGAGGACACTGACACTAAGAGTTAAGGCTGTTAGTGACATTGCTGGCTGACCACACTATCAGCTTCAACAAAACCAGTGTTCTCGGAACTGAAACAAATGGTCCAAAAAGGTTCTTTGCTCGAATACTGGTAGTTTCAAAAACCCTGAACAACGTCAAGGGCACAAAGGGAAACCTCCACCCAGTATACGTGCAGGGACTTCGCTATGAAGCCGTAAGAAGAAAAGTCGTCACTGCACAGCCTGGCAATGTGACTAACGGCCTTAACCCCTGCGGCAGACGTCTCCCCCCTAGCCACCCCATCCATCTCCCCCCCCCATCATCTTTCGCATCACCGCTTTTCTTTTTTTGGCCTTCTGTTCCCTTCCATGCATACCTAATGACGCTAGCCATCGCCCCCAGTCACTCCTAAAGAAGGAGCCGAGTCGGCTTCGAAACGTTTGATTTTAAATTAAATGGAAAATGTTCTGGTTGGAGACGCGTCATTTATTATTATAAGTTGTGTCGGAACCAACCAGGCAACCAAATCTGCTTTCAGCATCAGTTCCACTGTTTGTCACTCTGGCACTCATGTCGCATTTCTTTGAGAGAGCGAGACAGAGAGAGACTCTTTAATGAAATACAGAGAATTTAGCCGGCGTTTAAAAATCGCTGGCATGCTACTCTGCGTAGGGACGGGAATTTGGGAGATAAAGACAGAAGGAGAGCAGCGTGGAAGAGGTAAAAAAAAAACGAAGTTAAAATGCGGCCATGAAATGGGTACTAAGGATGCAATGGCGAGTATTGATGTAACCTATGGAATCATGGAGTGTATAGATCGACAAATGGGCTGACGAAGTTCACTGCACGAAGAATGCATGAAGGTAACGTGCAATTGAATTAAAGCTTATCGAGATGTCCAATATGTAACTAGAAAGTTCATTGCAAGTCTCTGCTGCCTGAAGCAGCATAAGGGACATAAAACTTGGTCCATTGTTAGGGGCACTGGGCAGAGCTTCTGCATGCAATGTTCATAGTACGCACGCTCGTTAACATTCGCAGGGCACTCAAGCAGGATATGTTCCACAGTTTCTATCTAGGCACAGTTGTCACAATGCGGACTGTTCATTTGTCCAAAACGGTATCGCAAGCCGTTCGTATATGCAGCATTCAGCCGCAGTCGGTGATAAAGTGTTTCCAGATGTCGAGGATTTCTGGGTGAAAGTCTTGATCTAAGATTTGTGTCGATTGAGTGAAGAAATTGGTACTGATGTGTCGGCAAACTCCAAAGCCGATACGTTTCTTCGCAAGCAAAACTTTTAGCCATTTGGGACGCATCAGATTTTGTGAAAAAATTTCGAATGTATCTCCGATGTTGATGGCCTTTACGTGCCGCTTCATCTGTTTTTCCATTAGCCAGAATGCCACAGTGAGCAGGTACCCACTGAAATGTTATGCAGTGGCCTGCGGCAATTGCTAAATGATGTAGACACCCGATGTCCAGGAAAACTGGCAGGTGATTCACTTTCTTCAGTAGGTTGGCCAGGATCTGCAAAGATGCTTTTGAATCGGTGAAGATGACCCAACGGCCGGCGATTCGGCGCAGGATGTAAGAAACAGCTTCCTTAATGCCGTGAAGCTCAACTGTCGTAGAGGATGTCCTCCGCTGCAGCCGGTAAGAAAGGGCATGGCCTGTTGAGGGCACATAAAGGCCACAAGAAGAGGTTTCTTTAGTAGTTGAACCATCAGTGAAGATATGGATGTGCTGCGTATATTCCTCGATTAAGCAGGCGAGAGTAGCTTGCAGAAGCGCTGCCTGTGGCATGCGGCTCTTTGCCTTCACACCTGGAATAAACTTCTTCACCTTTAGAGGAGAGAGTCTCCATGGAGGAAAGGCCAGAGGTAGTAGTTTCTGTGGCTGATTAATAGGAGGGAGGGCCAGGAGCTACACTGCCTGGCCAAAGCTAGAGTTGCTGTGAGTTAGGTGGACACGGTGTAGGAAGTGCTTCTTCCCTTGCAGAACATGGCGGAGATGGGTACGCATAGTTTCCTGGGTGGCAATCACCTCTAGTGGGAGGCATCCTGCTTCCGATACTATTCCTGATGCAGAGGAACCCTTTGTGAGGCCAAGGCATATTCGCAGGCAGTTGTTCCGTGCAGCATTGATAGTCTTACTGCTTGATGTAGATAATCTTTGAAGCACTGGTAGACAGTAGCACAAGGTTCCTTCAACGTAGCCTTTTCAAGCAGAAGCATTGATCGGCAGTTGCTACCCCACCTTGTTCCCGCCATGAACCTCAGCACTTGCGATGCTGCAGTAATCCTGTCGCGGAGTTTTTTATACCTGAGGTGACCATGACAGATTAATATTTCATTCGCAGCTTTCCACAGGGAAAGAGGAACTTCCCCATGCGACACTGTGGGCTACAATGCTCCTCTTGATTCTGCCGGCTCCAACTCTTGGATGGACTCAAGTGGGCTGGCAGATGATTGGAATGGTTAATGTACGCCTTAGAGCACCATGGTAGTATGGACTGTTGTTGGGCTTCTGTGCCGACTTGCAGCATTTCTTGAAATACATTGCAAATTCTATGCAAATAAAGTATGTTTACACAGAATCTTGAGAATCTTTTCCTAAAAAACTATTAGTTGCATACGATTTGTATTGATGCTGCCGGAGTTTGCCAATGTCATGCTGGGCTAGTGTAGAATGAGAAAACATTCTGGCTTTCTACGTAATAAAAAAAAGATAAAACTCATTTCTAAAGGCTTTGCACTGTGTGCCCGACTAGGCCAGGCTAAAACTGGAATGAAACCAAGAATGCAAGTGATGTGTACACTAATTAGAAAAAATTTAAAATTCTTTGGCTCTTTCAAATCATGAAAGCACAGTGAAGTGTGCAAGGATTAGAATGAAAACCTTGTTAGTCAGGCGTTGCTGCGTTTCCACAGCTGGGTTACATGGGTATGAAGAAATAATTGTAAATTGAGATATTACGCTAAAAAAACTGACTACGTTGAATATAATGGTGTGTGTGTGGCTGCAACAACAGAGTGGCTGCGTTTCTTCGGCGCGCAAGAGACAGGGATGGCGGCCGAAAGGCTTGAATGAAGGAGGGCCATCTTTCATCCACTGGGGCATAAGAACGCCCAAAAATGAGTTTGGAACTCTTCAGAATGATTTGGACCACTGGCGAATCTTTAACGTCAGTACCCGTTAAAGATCCCCAGGTGGTTCAAATTATTACGGAGACATCCACTACGGCACCTCTTTCTTCCTTTTTTCTTTCACTCCCTCCTTCCTCCCTTCCCATAAGGCGCAGTTCGGGTGTACACCCATATATGCAGTTACTCCGTCATTTACTTTTTTCAAAACCAATTTTCAAAACATCTTGAAAAATAAAAAACAAAAAACAATAACGGGCACACGAAAAGTACTGATGAAGTGAAGAAAGCCTCTCTAAGTTGGCAAAGTAAGTCTACAATGACTAAATCGGCGGGCCCTATGGGTTCAATGTCGGTAACCCTTCATCACGGGTTACCGACATTACCATATCAGTAAAGTTCAGGTTCTTCTTCCTTGCACCAGAGGTGCCCCGCCAGAGACGGTTGGTTTAACTCGAAGACTGAAGCGTTCCGTCGCACCAGGGGTGCACCGTCAGAGATGGTCTTGTGAGGAGTTGAGATGCAGGGGTAAGGCGAATACTTGAAGTTTATGTACAGCTATTTACATTGCATACACAAGTTTAGGCACTCGAGACATATTAAGCGGCAAAAAGGACTAACAGAACAACAAAAAGGTGGAACTGGCTAACACTAGGGGAGGCCCCTACTCGGCATAGCCAAAGATGCATAGCATCTCACCTTAGCGCAGAACCCCGCTTCCGGCTCCGGGGCCCGGTTTTAAAGCCTTAAAGGCCCGGCCCACATTTGGTAGCTCCCAATCATGTTGCCCTCTTAACATGATTGGCTCCTCAAGGGCATGGCCAGCCCTCCGGCTTCTACAAGGTGAACCACCCTCTCTGCCACAAAATAAAAATAAAAATAAAAACAAACACAAACACTCATTCGTGCCAGAACGTGCGCGAATCGGTACCGCGGGGCGGGGGACACCCGTACTCCTCGGCGCGTTCGCGAGCGGCCGCGTTCCAGGAAAGGAGACGCTTCGCTTTGAGCGCCCCCAGGCGCGTTCCGATGACCCCACGTACACTACCGATCCCTTACACGCCCTTCCCAAGATTCTAAAAAGGGGTCAAGTGCCACTTTTAGAATTATAACAAAGGGATCGGTACGGGTCACAAAACCACCCTGTGGGTGACATACCGCATCTACACTAGCACTGGCACCAACAAAACCAAAAGCAAAATAATGCACATGGGCACGAACACAACATTACGCAAAATGCACACTAAAATACACGCAGTGGCATGCCCGCCATGCGCCGTAACACGGCGTCCAAGTTGGTGGGTTGCACCCAATTCACCACCTCCACGTACACACTCGTCCTTGCGAATGGCCACACATGCACGCAGACACTCGCAACCGGAGCGTTCATTGGCACTCATATTGGGTCCGTAAGCGGCCACGTGAGCCTCCTTAGTCGCACCGAGCGTCCCTGTGTGCGTTCGAGCCCACACGTGTCTCGATTGACACGATTAACGCCTAATGGCCGCTACGTTCATTAGACTGGTGCCACAGCGGAGCGAGAGCTCGAAAGCCGGTGCCCTCCTGGATCAAAAACATCGTGGTACTCGATAAGTCCAAATACCTCAGCACGCGACACACTTGAGGGCACGCTCTCTTCGGCGCGCCAATACGAGACGCGTGCTGCTTAAGGAGCATAGCCCCTGTCCAGTCTAATCATATCAGTGCGGCCGCTTTTGCCACACGGGATTTGGCGTACTGCAGCACGGAACGTACTGCTCCATGCGCTAACTTTCAACATGAAGGCCACGGACCTGCCTCCAGCTACTCTACCTCGCTTGTAGCCATTTGTCCCGTTCCTGCACGGGCAAACCTTGAAATTGCCGCTCCCTGCTTGATAGGCGCTGGCCGGCCTCGTGGCATCGTCTGCTGCACGAGCTGAACCGCCGTCGCTTGACCCGAGCTTGCCTTCTGGCAAGTTTTCACGCATTTCCTTCTCCTCGAAGGCCCTGGTCGGACGCCCATAGGGTGCGTTCGACAATTGCGCGGCGCTCTGCCCGATCGGCGCAACAGGCCCACCTCCGCTCTCTGCCTCGGATGAAAGGCTATTGCTATCAATAACACTACGGGGCCCTTCCTGCCCCATGCCCGACACAGTGTGCCGTTCCAGCAACGTTACACTTTCTCCTGTCACAAGCTATCCGATCTTACATCGGTAGTCACCGGTTGCTACATGCTGAACGAACGGCCCTTTTCCGCGGATTCCCTGCGACCTCGTTTTTGGAATTGTCACAGAGACTTCCAACAATCCTGAACTCGCGTCCGCGTCCCTGGTGTCTTTTGGGGTAGAGCTAACCTGTGCAGCTGGATCGTCGTAGTGCGCGTTCACCGCCTCTAATACCGCGATGCTGCGTTCCGCCACGATACTGTCTTCAACTGAAATTCCAGCTTCGCAGAAATCTGGCTCGCCTTTTACTTCTGCCTGGCTGTTTTCCTGACCTGCGCTTGAAAGGCCTTTGCTTTCCAGCATTGGCGGCCTCTCCACTCGGGACTCGGAGCAGTTCTCCCTGGCTAGTTGTCTAGCTCTCCTAGACTCCTTGAGCTTAGCCAGTTCGAGCTCTAGTTGCTGGCGCCTTGCTTCTAACGCCTGCAAATCCGGAGGTTTTTCCTCGCATAGCGGCGCCCCAGGCAGCACAAACCGTTGGCCCAATATTGGGAGTCTGTTGGCTATGTGTGGCCCTATACAAGGCCGATGTTGCCTTCATTGTCCCCATATTGGCACTGCCACAATGTGCCATTTCCAACATTGGCCCTACTTGTCCGATGTTTTCCCCATATTGGCAATGCCGCTTAGTTACACCTCAAACGATGGCTCTACTTGTCCGATGTTTTCCCCATATTGGCAATGCCACTTAGTTACACCTCCAACGATGGCCCTAAATGTCCGCTGTCGTCCCCATATTGGCAGTGCCGCCTCATTACACCCGCAACGATGGCCCTACTTGTCCGCTGTTTTCCCTGTATTGGCAGTGCCGCTCCACGACACACCAAAGGATGTCCCTGTGATTATTTGTGGTTATTTCTCTCAATCCGTTTTTTTTTTCAATATTCGGATTGTTTATTTTTTATTTTTTATGACCGACAACAGCGCTAGCGTCGAACTCTGACGCGAAATTACAATAAAAAGCGCGATGTAATTGATCGCGCGAAAGTGAGCAGAGGTCAGATTCATTCACGAATGTATGCGAATTTTGAAAAGCGGCGTCTTTTGTAATTATGGTATGCAAACAAAAAAAGAAAGAGAGAAAGAGGTGCCACAATCAAGAAAATGAAATTTCGATTCGAGGAATGGTATAATAACGCACTAATTAACGTAATGCCTCGCATATCTCTCGCATACATCGCATACCACAGCCCACGATTATAGGTTGCCGGTTCAAATTCCTGTCTCAAGATATAGGGTCAACTTAACTAATAAGTTTATGCTGCACGAAACGCTGAATCGTATGACACAATCCGGAACAGAATGCCTCACCCACAGCATGCTCACCCTAGAAAAAAACAAATAAATCGCTTTTTCCCCTAGGTCACAAATTATTGCGTGGCGCATTTGGAGAGAAGAAACGATCTGAGTAAAACGGGATTTTGGTTTTATCGCAAATAAATAGTTGAAGTGAACAACTTGCTGCGCATTTACTGCGTGAAGAAGCAGCAGACGGGAAAGAAAATGCAGATGTATGTTAAATTATGAAAATAATGCAGATGTATGTTAAATTATGAAAATAATAATAAGCGAACGAACGGCTCTAATTCCTGAAGCTGCGAAGCTAAGGTGGCTAGTTTTTTTTAATGTCGCAAATTGTTTTGTTATTCTGCTGTGCTTTTTGGGTATTCTATAACGACGGCTCTAGCATACGTTTTTGTTTTAAATTATCGCGTTTATCAAATTAAACATCGGAACTTTTTCCGGGTGGCATTTCCACTAGTTTTTTCTTTGCCTTTTCTTTGCGCGTATCCTTAATACCAATGAGCCATAACAGGTGCATTGCTGAGTAGCGCGCCGCGTCATTTCGAGCTAGCGCAGACACGCACGGGTGGGCCGCATGACTATGGCTTAGACCGACCTGCCTACACTGGTGTGTATAAAATGTATGGTATTCGTCGCTCTAGAAGCGAATCATTGGATTATATTGATGAATGGTGTTGCTTGGACGTATGTCATCCTACTTTGTCCGCCACAAGTATCATATATGAAACACTCAAAGAACACGCATTGTTCCCGCTAATTTTATTTATTGTTTTATATTTCCGGTATTTTCATAGTAACACATTTATCTAAGCTTCAACCAAAGAGGCACACGACCGCAGAGATTACGCTAATGTTCGGAGCCGTTTTAACGAAATTCATGCCCATGCTCCACGTTTCCACTTCCAACATCTCCGCATTGTCGTTTCCTTGCCGCTTTTCACGTGCTCAACTGCCTATGGCGCATTCTCCGGACATTCCAGAATTCTTTCACTCATTTCATCCCCCCCACCTCTCCACCCCCTTTTTGAAGTCCCATAGAGCCGCCTTTTGCCGGGCCGAGCCTCTTTGTTGGAAGAGCGCCGGCCCTCACCATGCTAGGAGTTATTTTTTTCTGTGTGATTTTAGGTACACTGACCTTCTCTAACCTGTTTTCCCCTCGCGCCCAAATAAGCGCAACGCCGCTCATCCACCCTCCCTAGATTTTTTTCTACCCCTTTTCCAGCTGCCGTTTCTCTTGCTGCAGCAAATTCTCCGAAAAATATAAGAAACCTGTCCCATCGTCGTCTCCTCCTTTCCCGAACACTCGCCCAACGAGTATCCCCTGTAGCTAGCAAGGCGGCGAAAAGCCACACAACCAGCGTGCCGACGAAGCATGCGCGCTCAAGCTGACGCCGTTCGTTGTCGAGAATCCGCACCCGATACGATTTGACAATTATGACGGGATTCAGTAGCCTGGCCTGCAAGATTCTATTTGTGAGTACCACCATACTTTTATATTGAAATGTGTTCGGAAATGAATATGGTTCTTGGCGTAATTGCCGCTTTGAATCAGCGCCGACCTTTTTTTTCTCCGGCAGGAAAAGAGAAAGCGACAAAGCACTGGCGCCAACTTCTGAATGCCAGCTTTCACAGCGAAATGTCTAGCGCAAAGGCATGCACAGAATGGTGAGAACTTTATTTTTCAGCTTTGAAAAAATGGATTTACCGAACGTTGACTATCTCTTCAATCACCGTGGCGGAGTGTTGTGTGGGCCGACTCATGTTGCGTTCATTACGACATTGGTCGTCTATCGTTTGTGCAAGATGAGTACCAGAAGCGCTTATTCTTCCACTGCAGCAGTTTTCTGGCCGCGTGTAATATTCCAGTGCCGGGTGCCTTTGTCTTGGCCAGTTGCAGGCGTACGAGAAAAAGCGGAATTCGTGGTCCCAGCGAACTTTATCCATGTTGTCTCGGAATTAATCACTCATGGACTATCGGAAGAGTGATTTCGTGTGGTTTTCAAGTAAGATTTCCGTCTGCCCCGTTACATGGATGCCAAGCGGCATCGATAATCTGCTTACTTTAAAAAAGTGTATTTGGTCTCCTGCGTTCAGCGCATTTCGCAAAACTGTGCAAGCCGTCTTTGCATGGAATATTATATTTCATAGGGGAAAAAAAATTGCTCACAGCTGTTCAATGGGGAGGAGATGCTACCACCTGTGCCATACTTTGCTCGAACAAAAAGGCAGACAATCAGCTCGCAATAGACATATAATTTTGATAGGAAATATAAAAATAGATTGATTTGTATTAAACACTACATTTATCTCTTTTTGTGACTTTTAATATGTATTTGAGGGTGTGACACGGCAAATTGGGATTAGAAATTAGCAATATGGTGGGAAAAAATTGTTAAATTCAATTGAACATTTTGCTATTAGTGTGGGGATTTATATTAAGTCATTTAGAAATTATACTTTCAACATATGTTGCGAGTACCTTCTCGCACACTGCGCGCCACTAAGATCAATGTGTTATTATATTTCTTGTCTTTTTTCTGCGATGGTTGCACTTACACTCATGATCACATCATGCACCTCTTTGCAGCTGCGATGTACAGCCAAGTCATCGTGCAAGAGCTTGGCGAGGAATTTGTTTCAAGGCACATCAAAATTTCTCTTACAAGAGGAGTGCAACGATTAGTGCCGATATGACTGATCGATTCAGCGGCTCCGGCACAGTGCATTTCACGATGTACTGGCACCGTAGATGCAATAAATTTCGTTCTTTGAATCCTTTCTTTCTTTTTTTGTATGTCTGCTGACTGCTTACATGTAAAATGTTACACATACATGCTCCGGCTGGTGGAAAACAAGCGGTATATGTCTGCATTTTTGCTGGCCAGCAAGAGGTGTGGTACAAAACTAGGTGGGACCCCCGATCGCATACAATTTCCCACTGGCCTTGCAATTGATATGCCACCTATAAAAGTTAGATCGAGGGTGGAAAAGTGTGCACAAGTCGGAGCGAACCTGGGGCTACAATGCCTAAATCGGCGGGCCCTATGGGTTCAATGTCGGTAACCCTTCATCACGGGTTACCGACATTACCATATCAGTAAAGTTCAGGTTCTTCTTCCTTGCACCAGAGGTGCCCCGCCAGAGACGGTTGGTTTAACTCGAAGACTGAAGCGTTCCGTCGCACCAGGGGTGCACCGTCAGAGATGGTCTTGTGAGGAGTTGAGATGCAGGGGTAAGGCGAATACTTGAAGTTTATGTACAGCTATTTACATTGCATACACAAGTTTAGGCACTCGAGACATATTAAGCGGCAAAAAGGACTAACAGAACAACAAAAAGGTGGAACTGGCTAACACTAGGGGAGGCCCCTACTCGGCATAGCCGAAGATGCATAGCATCTCACCTTAGCGCAGAACCCCGCTTCCGGCTCCGAGGCCCGGTTTTAAAGCCTTAAAGGCCCGGCCCACATTTTTTACCTCCCAATCATGTTGCCCTCTTAACATGATTGGCTCCTCAAGGGCATGGCCAGCCTTCCGGCTTCTACAAGGTGAACCACACTCACTGCCACAAAATAAAAATAAAAATAAAAACAAACACAAATACTCATTCGTGCCAGCACGTGCGCGAATCGGTACCGCGGGGCGGGGGACACCCGTACTCCCCGGCGCGTTCGCGAGCGGCCGCGTTCCAGGAAAGGAGACGCTTCGCTTTGAGCGCCCCCAGCCGCGTTCTGATGACCCCGCGTACACTACCGATGCCTAATAATATCTTTTCTCTGTTGTTGTTTTCTTTTTTCCTGCTTCATTCCCCTCTTATATGTCTAGAGCATATATTCTCATAAACTTTCCAATAAAAATTTAGTTGTGAGAAGCACTCGTGTCCTGTCTTCACCTTGTCTGTGTCTCGTTGTTCGTGCTACGTTTTTAGAAGATGCAATTGCTCCGACTAGCCCAAGTTTAGCTTATTTGTGCAACCCTTGTTGACTTCCCATAAGTGTCCCCTAAGAAGCCCACGGGGCTGTTTGGTAGACCCTATGGAGACGGCGTAGGTGAACCATGCACAGGAAGCCGAAGTGGGGCTGGAATGGGGTAGCCCAAGAGGGCCCCATGTGGGCCTGACATGGGTTAGCCCATGTGCCCCCCCCCCCCTGCACTGTTACCTTAGCCCCGAGCAGGTCCCCTCTGAGAAGCCCATTACTGCCCCTGTGGGTCCCACAAGGGACCGACGAAAGCCACCTTGATCGTTTTTATGCATGCAGACCTTAGGGATCCCCTGCTTGTCCTATGTAGCAAGCCCACAGGGCTGCCCCTATGGGTCCCGCACAATGCCGAGTTGTAAATCCTGCGCATATCCTACGTCGGGCCCCCATGGGCTGCCAGTGCTGGGCCCACAAGGGCCCGCAATTCAGAGCCCCGTTTGTGCTACTGGGGTAGCTTTGCTTTCGGAATTTTATAAATAGCTAATATTATTTCATGAAATCTTTCTCTGAGCATATTTATTAAATCAATCTCAAAACGCCCTCTGCAAGAGATGCAGAACACCTTCTGAAATATAAAGTTATGCAAAACATAAACCCTAACTCCAAAACAGGCGGACATTTCTGTGGCTGTAATGTTCAAGGGCATTACGATCACAGTTTTTCAAGACTACAAAATAAAAAATCAAATAACCATTTGTGACCAAGCCTCGATGCTCAGAGGTTTTGTCCCACGCTTTCCATGTCTGGGGATCAAGGAAACTGAAGCTCTGATTGCCTTTTATCATTTACGACATATCGATATATATGTTCTACGATTTATAGGCTGGTGTGCAGCATGAAATATGTTTTATTTACCTATTTCTATTGATGTTTTTTGCGCTATGGAACTTGAAAGCTCTCGAAGATTCAATTTTCTTTCGTTTACATGTGCATTTTCCCAGCTATGTGAAGATTCCTGTGCGTTGGCAAGTGCAATATGTATGCGTATAAACAACTCCAAAAAAACTCGGCAACAGCACTCCAGCGGTCTAAGTAAGTGTGCCTTTTACGTATATGATCGTTCTCCCTCGTTTTCAAGGTATCACATGGAAAGACGCCCTTCCGGCCACTACATCTGCACGAATGGCAACGAGCCGGCGCCATAAGCGAAAGACGAAGGCTGCTTTGGTTCTTTCTAACATCCCAAGTAGCACAATGTGGGCTATCATGTGCGGGTCCTAGTGGGCCCGATGAGGGCAATGTTTGTCGGGCGAACGCAGGATCTGGAACTTGGGCCCCGGTAGGCCCAAATAGGGCAGCCAACCAAACTTCCCCATTGGTACCACTTTGGACCGATCGGGGAAGCCCAAGTGAAGCACGTCTCATTTACTAATCGGTCCAACAGCGAAAGTAGGTGGGCTGCCTACATCAACAGCCTAAGTGGGTTTTATAGCAGGTTGATGTGGGCTGCCTACATCGGCAGCCTAAGTCGGTCCTACAGCAGGTTGATGTGGGCAGCCTATGTAGGCTTCCTCAATGAGGCACACAGCAGGTTCAGGTGGGCTGCCTTAATGGGATCCACAACGGGCTAACTTGGGCAGCCTAAGTGGGCTGGGACCTTAGCAACTGTTACGCCACTACTGTTTCTTAGGTTGGCTTAAGCCCCTGAACAGGGACAGGCAAGTCGCGGCAATGATATTCAGATAAACTGTAATAGTTAACTGGAATATCAGATTCTGTGAGCAAGTGACGTATATTGCTATGCCACTTCAGCCCACAGATCAGATACACAAAGCCATCAAAATGCAAATTAATACATTTTATTTCAAGAAAAAAAAAAAAACGCCTGTGGTGGGCAGCCCAAGTGAAAATCGCTGTCATGCTGTAGCACAGCCTACTTCATCCTGGCCCTGCGGCCGCCATCCCGGTCCCGGGCCCCTCTCAAGTACCCTCCGATGCGGTTATTAATGACTGCCACATCCGCATGCGGAATCCGGCGCTGGACAGCAGCTGAAATCACATAAATCTCATTTATGACAGAATCAATTCAGACAGCTGGAAGAGTACTCATCTTATTAGCATTTGAAAAGAATGCCCCAATGCATCAAAACAGCTAATCAAGGTATAAAATCAAGGCAAGTACACATGTAAGCATAACGCCTGAAGTCAGGCACAAGGACTAAGGTTGTGGTCAGTTACATATAAAGTTAGTGTAAAACAGAAACATACCAACAATCACATTGTTGTAGAAGAGATAAGCCAGCCTTCAAAGACCTAAGTCGTTGAAGGCTGAGGACGCAAGTTTGTGACCTCACTGTCCACCATATGCATGCTATGACTGACCACGTCTTGCTGACATCAATATATCTGGTATCGTTATAAGTGGACTGCACTGTAATGCAGGTGACAACCCAACATATCAAGCACTGGTTTAATCAAGCTGTATGGTCGTGCCTTCTTAACCTAGGAGTAGTATGCTTGTCTCGAAATCCAAGAGAACTGGAAGGTTGTTTCTTATTCCGAATTTATAATCCCATCTCACATGAACAACCCCAACTGGCAGCTCCTCCCAACTTTCTGATATCATGCGGTCCCGTTAAGTTGAATAGACCAGTTGCGCAAAAAAATCATTGGCCAGCCATGCAAGCTACCAGCTTCCAGCACCATGCAAGTGATTTCTAGCTCACAACGCCAACGACGAATTTTGCAACAAAGCCAACTTGTCTTCATGGCTACCACAGGGAACTTACCAGAAAGGTTCGATTGACGGGATCTGCAAGCTCCTCCTCGATTTCTTTCAGTACCTCAACAGAGTTTGCCGACCCCATTTCTTGGCATGGGCCTCCACTATGCGCAGCTGCGTAGTTCCCTTTCAGCTCCTTAATGTCAGCCCGGAGTTCCATCAGTAGCTGTACAACCCGGTGGATCATGCCTGGGGAAAATCACATGAAGTGCAAAAATGAAACATTCATCTTTACTAAACATCATCATCAGCCTGACTACCCATTGCAGGGCAAAGGACTCTCCCATATCCTTCCAATTAACCGGGCCATGTGTCAGATCATCCACTTGATTCCTGCAAACTGCCTAATCCCACCTAGACACCTGGTTTCCTGCTGTCTCCTACACATGCCTTATCTTGAAACCTACTTCGCTACCTTTAACCGTCGGTTACATTCCCTGCCTCTTTCTTTTGACTAGCCTATTTTTAACCTGCATTTGTTCACTGACCCGCTCTGCTCTCTTCCTTACTTACGTTACATCTACAGTGAAATCTCTTTACTACGAACACATTAACTAATTTTTCAAATTAACGAGTTTTTTAAGAATCCCCGGCAGATTTGCTGTTTTCAATGTAAAACTATTTCAGCATTACAAATTTCAATATAGCGTATATTTCTGAATAACGAACGTATTTTATTTCTTCTTCTAGAATTTTGGAACATCAGTATTACGAATTCGGCTAAAATTAACAGCGCCGCAGCTTGCAACTCTCGCGTGAAACAGAAACTGCCGTTTCTGTGTGTGTGGTCCGTGGGCCGTAGCTATCATCAGCACATCTAATACCAGCTCCTAGCGCCACCATGAAGCTATGGTTTATTGCGCAGCAGCCAGCAGGCCTAGCTGCCTGCGTTTTTTTCCTGTGTTGAGTGTCGTACGCGGGTCGGTCGTTCATGTGTTCGTTCGTGCGGGACGGTATTTTTTTGCCACAGATTATCTTACAGCGAAGTTTGTGCGTTATTGGCAATGATATTAGCCAGCGAAATGCCAAGAAGATATGAACGCAGCTCTTTTCCCAGCATGAAATCGACGAGGGAAAAAACGATTCGGCCTCTACAGACGGCTAGCATTGCCCCATCGAATGCCGCGATCATTATGAAAGACCAAGACAAGATTTTCAAACTTCAGGGAGCATTGAAGATAGGGTCATAGAGAACTCTGACGTTTCTAGTTTTTTTTTTCACATGGACAAAGTCCGTATTTTCATCGCTCGGTGGAAATACGCATGCGATGAGGTGTTCAGGAAAGTGGAAGGTGTATGTCCTCTAGTGGTGTAATGTAGTGCGCGGTCATGTTTGCTGCACGGTGCAGAAGAAAATAATTGATTTCTTCAAATAAATCAGCTTTGGGGTTAGTGCAACACTTTAACTTGAGGTTTTGCTGTTCTACACACGTGCCTACTGCCAAGGTACGTCATTTTCATACCTGCGTTTTACCACTGGCTTGTAATCGCAGATTTTTCATTACAACGATATTTCAAAAAAAATATTTTTTTTTGTAGTCCCACAGGATTCGTTATGTTGGGATTTGACAGTACTGTATTTACTCGACTCTAAGTAACCTCTTTTTTTCTCGACAGCAGTGGTTAAAGTGAGGGAGGAGATAAGAAAATCTACCCCCCCCCCCCTTTTTGCATCAATATCTTGCCAAGATGGCTGCAAGCAGTAACAATTCATTTGGCCAAAAAATTTAGCAAACATCTTCATAAAACGCAATTGCACTGCGCTTGAATGTCAAGCTATGACAGCCCTCTTCAAACTTAACTGACTTTCGTTATGGATGCCGAACAGCTGACTTTAAACGAGGCAAATGTGGGCCCACGGCGCCTGCAAAGCCTGCTGACATAGCCAAATGGCTGACATTACGAGGTCCATGTGGCAACACGCTGAAAGAGCATTAGGGGTCATTTTCAGTCGGCTTTTGCCGTCCTGCGCCACTAGCTCTCATGTAGTGTCGGAGCGCTGCAGCACAAGTGGAGACCGCGCCGTGGACACTGCACGAACTCGGGTCTCCGACTCCAGTTCGATTGAGTGAGCAAGCATGCTAGAAGCCTTGTCTGCGTTCTTTCCCTCTCAAAAAGAGGGTGCTTAGATTCACATGCAAACTTTTTGTCCAAATTTTCTTTTGCCAAGTTGGGAGGGGGTGCTTAGAATCGTGAAAGTATGGTGCTGTCACTACGGTACTGTCATACCACACTGTCACGTAGTGACAGTGTGGTATTTACAAAAACACGCACAAACTCCTTTTCAAATCATAAACTAAACGGTTTTCAAGGATTCAGAAATTCCAAGATTATCAAGGCACTCAACAACAGTTTTTTAGCTAAATTTCAAGTATTTCAAGGATGCAAATGAGTCCTGATTAAACCATTGTAAAAGGATATAAGAGTACTTGCGTTGGTTTGCGACACACCGTGGGTCTTCATAGTGTCCACCTGCAAAATTGAACCAAACTCTTTTAAAAGTATCAAGTGATATTTCAGAGAGCTGCCAACTTTAGTTCAGGTTTTCAGTAGAAGAGTAAATGAGGTATCAAGGAAGTTTAAAATATTATAGTTGAAGCACAGATCAGAGGTTTTCTATGTTGCCCTTCCAACAGTTTCACTGGCCTAGTTGAATGTTACAGGCTTCAGCGGCGTTTACATAGTACTATTATAGTCGGCTACAGCTCGAAAAAAATGGTGGATTTTACTCCCTAAAGAACCATTCTGCAGCCAATGGCATTGAGAGATTCTAAAGTATAATCACCTTAGACCTGATAGAGAGACAATGCAGGGTGTGGCAGATGAAGGAAGGTTCACCATGCCTTCACCACCTTCACCTCCATCTGCAGTTATTTTATCGTGCCAAAAGTATGCGTTCGTCAAGTGCTATTTCAGCATTGTTCAGTGCAGCCTCCTGACATCTGTGATAAAGATGAAGTGTGGCAAGTGCGCTGCACGCACTCGCGCGCACGGGAGTAGAGACGACGACGAAGTAGCAGAATACAGATCGGCTCGACCGTATGCTACGTGTACTGTTTTACTGCTAATTATCATTACTACGATTCAACATATTTTGGCGACGAGGAGGCTGTTTTGATTCGGGACCTTCACGTGGCCTGCTCACCTTCCGTCATGAGCTTTTCTGGGCTTCAGCCACCACCGCCTTTCCTGCCGACTCCTGGTCGTCCTGCCCTTCCATGGGAGCAATGGGAGCTGGCGTTCCGGAATTACATGCTGGCCTCTGGTGCCTCTACTCTGGGCGCGGACAGGCGGAAGGCCATCCTACTGAACTGCATTGGACTGGAAGGTCAGCGCATTTTTTATACCTTGGCGCCGCCGTCGTCCACTCCAGCGCCTACAGCAGCTGCATCGCGCTCCGGTGACGAGGCGCCCCGCCTTGACGAATTTGATGCGGCGATATCCATCCTGTCGGAGCATTACAAGTCGTCCGTGAATGTAATCGCCGCACGTCATCGCTTTCGCCGTCGAGTTCAGGCTCCAGGAGAGACAACCGATGAGTACGTCGCTGTCCTTCGCAGCCTTGTCGGCGACTGTGGCTTTGGGACCATGGCGGATGATATGATCAGAGACCAGCTGGTGGAGAAGACCTCGAGTTGCCATCTGCGTGAGCGCCTACTCATGGAAGGCTCCTCCTTGACTCTGTCGCGCGCCGTGCTCCTTGCTCGACAGTGCGAGCAAGCGACCAGGGAATTGGCTGAGGAGGACGCTCCAGTACGTCGTGTGGGATGCGAGCGCGGATCGAGGCAGACACCACCTCCGGCCCATTGCTGCAAGTGCCAAAGTCAACCATCGCAACCTGCTGCTGCAATACCAGAGCGCATGTGCTACCGTTGCGGTTCTACGGCCCACCTGGCGAACAACCCTGCATGCCGAGCCCGCAACCGCAAGTGTCGTCGGTGCGGCAAGATGGGCCATTTCGACTCTCTCTGCAAGTCGTCCGACCGTCCTGTTCAAGTTCAGCAAGTTGCAGATACTGCTGACACATCGTCGATGCCGGATGGCTCCAGCAGTGCATCTATTCTCAATGTTGAAAGTCAAAAAAACGGAATTTTCGCCTCGGTCCTGATTGAAGGCAAGTCCATCCGCTTCCTGATTGACACCGGCTCATCTGTGTCGATTATTTCTGAAGACCTATACCACCAATTCTTCGCTGCAATTTTCCCGCTTAAACCAACTGCAGTTCAACTATTGGACTATTCAAAGTCTCGGATTATAGTCCAAGGCTGTTTTGTTGCCACAGCCAAGTTTCACGACCGTACCGCCTGCATCCTGCTGT
Organism: Amblyomma mixtum; assembly: GCF_055824585.1. Lineage (NCBI taxonomy): Eukaryota > Metazoa > Arthropoda > Arachnida > Ixodida > Ixodidae > Amblyomma > Amblyomma mixtum. Next base: position 157,449,802 of record NC_143013.1, read on the forward strand.
ACGTTGTCTCGGGAGGCACAACGCTGCTGGGTCTGGATTCCATTGCAGCCCTACAAATGAAGATAAAAGTGCATCGTTGGAATGTCTTTCCATGACGCCTGATACGCGTCTGTTACCTCCTGAGCTACGTCCACACTTCGAACATCTCTTCTCCAAGGAACTCGGAGTTGCTCGTGGCTACGTGCACAAAGTCAGAGTGCAGGATTCCGTTTCTCCTGTTGCTTGCAAGCTCCGACGGCTGCCGTTTGCCATTCGACAACAAGTGTCCGAGGAACTCCAGAAGCTTGAAGCTCAAGACATCATTGAACGGGTCGACGCTTCCAAGTGGATTTCACCGATAGTCGTTGCTCGGAAAAAGGATGGCTCCATCCGCATGTGCGTCGATTTGCGTGAGCCGAACAAGGCTATTGTGGTCGACAGTTTTCCTTTGCCTCAAACGGAAGAACTTCTACATAGCTTGGCCGGGTCACAGCGTTTTTCGAAGTTGGACCTTGCCTCGGCTTACCATCAAGTACCACTTAGCCCTGAGAGTCGGGAATTGACCACATTCATTACCCATGATGGCCTCTTCCGCTTCAAACGAGTGTGTTTCGGCCTTGCTTCGGCGCCTTCGGCTTTTCAGAAGATGATGCACTTAATTTTAAAAGGGTGCAAAGGTGTCCTCTTCTACATCGACGATATCATAGTCCATGGCACCACCCGACAGGAGCACCTGACCAACCTTCGTGCTGTTCTCGAACGCCTGTCCCAAGCCGGACTCAAGCTCAACCACAAATGTGTCTTCGATGTTCCCAAGCTCACTTTCTTGGGGCACGTTGTCAGTGGTGAAGGACTGTTTCCGCTTTCTTCTGCCATCGAGGCGATTACGAAGGCTCCGACTCCATCTAACATCGGTGAGCTTCGCTCCCTCCTTGGACTTGCGGGCTTCTACTCCAAGTTCATCCCGCATTACTCCGACGTCGTTGAGCCTATGCGCGCCCTACTTCGTAGAAGCGACTCAGCCTTCACTTGGACCGCTGCGGCAGATTCAAGCTTCAAACTACTGAAGTCCATGTTGACGTCATGTGACGTGCTGCATTTTTTTGATCCTGCCCTTCCCGTGGTCGTAACGACTGACGCTTCCGGATATGGCCTTGGGGCAGTGCTTCAGCAAGACAACGGCCATTCCCTGCAAACTGTTGCGTTTGCCTCCCGTACCTTGACACCCCACGAAAGAAAGTACTCTGTTGGTGAACGTGAGGCCCTAGCTTGCGTTTGGGCGTGCGAACGGTGGCACGTGTATTTGTGGGGCCGGCCTTTTGTTCTACGCACCGACCACAGTGCACTTGTCACTTTGCTGTCGACGAAAGGAACGGGTCATCGGCCGTTGCGAATTTCACGTTGGCCGGCTCGCCTGTTGTGCTACAACTACACTGTAGAGTACCGCAAAGGCAATGACAACTCTGTTGCGGACGCTCTGTCTCGCCTTCCCTTACCGACCTCATCATGCAGTGAGCCCAGTGAGTTCGACTCCAGTGACGACGATTTCGTCTGCCTGCTATCGCCAGCCGTGACTCTACACGAGCTACAAGAGGCAACCATCAGTGACGCGGCAGTTGCTCAAGCCATTCAGTTTACATCTGCGACATGGCCGGACAAGAAATCCCTACCGGAGAACCTCAAGCCATACTATCTCCTGCGCTCGGAGCTGTCCGTCGTGCAGGGCGTCTTGTACCGAGGTGACAGGCTCGTCGTTCCCGAAAGTTTGCGACGACGCCTCATGGACATCGCGCACGAGTCACACCCCGGAATAAGCCGCACGAAAAGTCGACTGCGAGAGCTCTACTGGTGGCCGCGAATGGACGAGCACGTCGAAGAAATGGTACGGACTTGCGTCGTTTGCCAGTCCTGTGACAAATCGGCTCGTCCGGTGGCAGCTCCTCTGCAACCTGTCGCCTTCCCAGAAAAACCTTGGGATAAGGTTGCCATTGATATTGTGGGGCTTTTCGATCAAGCTCCCAGTGGCTGCCGCTTCGCGATTACTCTAATGGATTATTATAGTAAGTGGTCAGAGGTTTTCTTCGCTGATGCCATCACAACTCAAACCGTTCAAGAATTCCTGCTTGGCCTCTTTGCTCGTGAGGGTTACCCTGAAGAGATTGTTTCTGACCACGGACCTCAATTCTCATCGATGGACATGCAAACTTTCCTCCGCGAACGGGGGATACGCCATTGCTACTCTTCAGTGTACCATCCCCAAGCTAATGGACTCGTGGAACGATTCAATCGAGTGCTTAAGTCCTCTATTCAGCTGGCTCTGTGCGAGCGACGCGACCTACGTACAGCTATTGTGGACTACCTCGGTGTCTACCGCTGTACGCCCCATGCCACGACAGGAATTGCACCAGCCATCTTACTTCATGGCCGGTTGCCCCGCACAAGACTGAACGTCGTAGGACTGCCGGATCAGTGCTTCTCAGCGGATCCGACAAAAGCTCTTAAGCTTTTGCGGCAGAGGCTTCAGGAGAAGCAAGCGCAGTACAAGCTTTATGCGGACCAGCGAAGTGGCGCCAAGTGTCGTGATTTTCAGATTGGTCAGTACGTGCGTGTTCGCAAACCAACTGTGCGAGGCAAACTGTCAGCTCGATTTTCGGAGCCTCGGAAGGTTGTGGAGCAGCGTGGACCTGCATCTTATCTGCTGGATGATGGGCGAGTGTGGCACTCGTCCAAGTTTTCTGCGGTTCGCCCAGAAGTAGTTCAGCAGCAACGGTCCTCCCCAGCTCCAGCGGCGCTTTTCGCTGATATTTCGCCGCCGATCGACGGCAACAGAATGTCGCCGCCCAGTCCACAGTCCGGAACCGTGGTCCAGGGTTCTTCTTCGGACGCGCCTTCAATTCATCTGATGCCAGCCGCTCAAGTTAGCTGCCCGGGCCCTTCATCGCACCTGGTTTCGCCAGCTCCGGAATCGGCAGCCCCCTCGTGTAGTACATCCACAGCGGCAACTGCGGCTTCACTTCCTGCGCCGCCTCGCCGAAGTACTCGCAAAAAGAAGCGGCCCGCATGGTTCAAAGACTATCACATCCGCTAGACATTATTTTTTTTAAGTGCGGCGGAAATGTGATAAAGATGAAGTGTGGCAAGTGCGCTGCACGCACTCGCGCGCACGGGAGTAGAGACGACGACGAAGTAGCAGAATACAGATCGGCTCGACCGTATGCTACGTGTACTGTTTTACTGCTAATTATCATTACTACGATACAACAACATCCGATACCGGCACTTGTGAGAGGACACCACCACTAATATGTCACACCATTAAGGACGCAGGGGTTGAAAATAGGAAACAATGATCACTGTTCCACGCTTGTCATCAAAAAGCAACCACTGCTCAGTCTTTTACAGAATAAATATATGCTCCGATATCAAATTAGTTAGCGTTTACTGTATATGGTAATAAAACGGCACTGGCCATCGTTGCTGCTGCTGTGCAAGGTATACCAAGAAATATTTAATATTAGGCACTCTTCCCTGCCAAAAATGCACTGTAATTAAGTGAAAAGAGCTTGTCGGCCTTCCAATTTGTTCAATCTATCTGAATGTATAGTGTGAATGAATCTCCAGTAAATGAAGCTGTGGGCCCCATGCAGAAGCACACGGGGCAGCACTCGCGGTGAACAGGCAGCGCCACGAATGGGCACCGGCGTTTTTCAAGGATAGACGTGGCCACCTGGGCAGGTAGCGCGCTTGAAAAAGGCGGCTGTAGGAAAGTAATCGGGGTCTGCACAGCGAAACAGTGACAGTTTGGGCTAGCTGGAGTGACGTAGCGAAGCATGAACAATGCAGGTACCACAAGGCACAAGACTGAGAGACACTGACAAGCCCTGCCTGCCTGCTGGGAATTTATTTCTAGGCTGAAAACATGAAAATTGAAGACGACAGAAGGGAAAGCACGTGCAGTTTGAAAGGCCAAGCAAACTAACAAAGAGGAGGGGATAAAAACATGATAAAAAGGTAAGAAATTAAAAAAATTGTGAACCCTCCTCCTTCCACGTGCGGTGCAGTTTCACAGAAAGCCAGCCTCAAATTCTTCATGTGGGACTGGCTAAGGAAAAAATAAAAATAAAGGAACACTGCGGGGGATTTAGCGCCGGAGAAGGATGGAAAAAGTGTGGGAAGAGAATAGGAATGAATGAAGTGGGAGCCAAAGAGGAGAAAAAGGCGTGAAAAAAGAATAAATAAACAAGATCGCAATGCGCAAAGCCTGAAGACTGAAGAACAGCTGGCAGCCAGCCACTCGACCACTTATTTGGAGTAGGATGGCGTGTAAAGAATGCTGATTTATTCAGAGCACCCACGAATAAGTAAGGAAAAAGAAAACTGCCCAGAAGGAGAAGGAAAGTGGCAGCAGCGCATGGAAGGAAAAAAGGTGTGAGCTAGAATGAAGAAAAAATATTGAAAGCAATAAAGTAACCAAGACGAATTCGCAAAACTAAGCGCAAGAAACGCAAACAGTAAATATGCAGTAAAAGCACCACGTTTCCATTGGTTCTCTCTGCATTGCACCGGTCCTCATGCAAGCTACAGTAGGCAAGAAAATATAGACCACAGGACAGATTAAATAAAGATTGTGCAATGATCAACTGTGTCCACGAGCGCGGCCCACAGGGTGCACATGGTGGTCCTAGTACCTGCGCATTCCTTTTGTTGGGCATGGCAATTGGCTCCATATATTGCAGATGCCTACGAGTTGCCAGATTTCTTGCTCCGTTTCGTTTTTTTTTATGTGAGAAAGACTGCGAACGCAGGAAAAGGGAGTGTGCCCTCTATTGGGAGGGACGCCGTGTGGAAAATCTGGAAGCAGCAGATCCGGCCATGATTGCCAGCTCACTGCTCGTTGGATGGCAGCTATCCAAGCTTCGCGTCACTTTGCTTCATAAATCTTATTTGGGGCGTCAAAAGCATTTTATCAGGCAAGTGAGAATGTATGAAACCAAACGACCAAAAAAACTGCAACCCAGGAATTCATTTGTGATCTTATAATGCCACGAATACAATGAACGAACGGTGAATATGAACCACGCACAGCAGAGCCGCAGCATCTCCACAGTGCGGCTGGGCACACCCTTCCCGAACAGACCTCCCTTCCCGCCTCGAGGGGTGCACGCAATGCGGCGCGAGTTGCTCCTGCACAGCGCCCATACACATTAGCAGAGCTAGGAAGATTAAAAAGCATGCCAGATTTGAGAGCTACATTCAAATATTCATTGGAAGGGGATATTATGACATGAGATTATATATAACTCAAATGATAAGTTATTCAGCACCCGTGACAGTTCTCAATGCTGACAAATGTACAATTAAATGACATCAACATCCACAAACCCAACAGGTCATCACTTTCGCCGTGCAGACTGTGTGCGCTGGGGACATCCATAGTCCGCACTTCATCCCGGACAACCTCATGACGGACTTCACTACTGGTGATGCTTGTCGTAGGCATGGGTGAAGCCCGGTCCCTGGGGCCACCAGCTGAAATGACCTCTGCACAACTCTCGTGTGCATACTCTGTTAGGTCTGCAAAGAATGGTAGTAAAAAGCAAGAAATGGTTGCACCAGTACAAAAGGCACAGTGCTAGGGTGCTAAAGAGCTTTTTAAAAAAAATGATGTCAGAACATGAATATCATGTACTGTCTTTGCCAAAAGTAACCAGGCTGCATGTTTTGCTTCTCGCTTGTATTCTAAAGCCAACATGGATTCCCAGAAGGTAACAACTTGTTTAGAAATGAGGACAGGATCTCGCCTTTACACTCCATAGATTTAATGCTTCATAAGTGGTACGAAGTCTGTACCGCCCAACTCAGAAGCCAAGCACGCAGCCTAGTTACTTTTGGCAAAGACGGTACAAATCGGCCAAAACTATATGCAATATCATTAAACGGGCTCTAAATCACCTGTGCTTGGGTTATAATATCCCTTACTTGCTCAATTGTGTTGTAATGAACACTAGAGCAAAATAATACACTCCTACCCGCAGAACACAGCCCACAATCGCATTCAAAGTTTGAAACGCTCTCTCCTTTGACTTTTGCATTCACTCTTTCTCTCTGTGCAACACTACTTTGTGTCAACGGCTTTTAATGGCTACTTGTCAGCTGCAAGCATGCATCACATATCTATTGCACATGAGAAGTAGTAATACTAATTTTCAGTTAGCACAAAAGATAATTATGGATGTTTAAAACATGAGAATGTTTTTTAAAGATTTCTGTTTTGCACTTCCGCTCCCGCGCTGGTGGCTCAAGTGGCCTTCGCCACTTTTGCATTTCTAACACGAAATCATAGATAAGGTTAATGCCTGGAATGATTGGCACAGGAATAAGAGCCGCAGACAAGAACGGCATGCATGAAGCAGATGACCACCATGCCTGGCCACGCTAGAACACAAGCTCCTGTTTGCAGAGACAACTAAAAAAGCAAACGCACAAAACCACCAAAGGTGGGCACGGGACCCAAGGAAGAGCTCCAGTCATTGCGCATGCCAAAAACATCAAAAGGAGGAATGCCACGACTGAATTTCAAGCTTTGATTGCAAACAACTTCGAAAAAAAATTTCCTGGAAGATAATTGTACAGTGAAACAGCATAAACTAGCTGTTTCAAGCTCCTTTAACTCTTGAAAAATGTGTGCCCACAGCCCTGCCCACAGAGCAGTGGCGGCTGCTCCATGCAATTGGGCATTACAGCCATGACATTAGAAGTTCGCTCCAGTGTGCCGCTGGAAAAGCCTTTCTCATGGAAGAACATGCTGCTAAAGTGGCCCTTGAGAAAGTGAAGAGCCCCTGCCACCCGTACAGCATACTTCAAGAACACCGCAACTGGCACATTATCTGCAAGCTCTGCAATGGAATTTATATGCGCTGCAAAACAGTGAGAAGATAAAAATACGCTCTTTCAAAGCCACAAATGACTATGTTACTAGCTTATTCATTGGCGAGTAAATAGTACAGCACAAGGTTGCGCAGACCACAGGCGTAAGCCCCCCACATTATTCAGATTCACACTGCTTTTAGTAAGCTTGTTGACCAAGCCAAGAAAAGTGGAAACTGTTGAAGCCTATAGGAGGCTCAGTTGAATGGCAGATGCACAGGAGTGAGTGTGACTGCCAGAGGTGCAGAAACAAGAGACCACAGTGCTGAATTCATACAACTGGTGTTTGCTGCCCTCTGCTGCCACCGCACATTACGTGTAAATGGGGCAGAGTGAAAATATATTCGTAATCATTCATTTCAATGGTCCTACAAATGTAATTGACAAAAAATATTTTCATTCATTACATATGGGTTCATTTCCATCTATCAGCAGAATTTTGAACTAGATAGACTCTTTAGTGTCTCTTGAATTAGCACATCATTTAGAACCTTTCTTTGAGCCATTCAGGGCATGTTAGTGTTTTCATATGTTTGTGATGTTATCAGTGTATGAAACGCATTGTGCCTGGCCACAGAGTGAATTTTAGTTTGCTATTTTTGTAGCTTTAAAAGAGTCCCACTTTGTATAGTGAAAAACACTTCTGCAAATGTAAAGAGACGCCAAAAAATGTGATCTTCATAAAATTCCAGGAGTTACATATTAATATTGTACTTCACCATATAAAAGAAAGAGAGATGCACTTACCGTCCTCAACCCGAGGCATGCGAAGCAGTAAATCTGGAACTGAAACAAATACCCAAATGCAATATTTCCTCTGAGCACAATCTTAACAGCGATTAGCTCCTTTCGGAGCCCTGCAAGGCCTGTGAGCAAATCTCAACCCTCACATGCGAAGCAGTAAATCTGGAACTGAAACAAATACCCAAACGCAATATTTCCTCTGAGCACAATCTTAACAGCGATTAGCTCCTTTCGGAGCCCTGCAAGGCCTGTGAGCAAATCTCAACCCTCACATGCGAAGCAGTAAATCTGGAACTGAAACAAATACCCAAATGCAATATTTCCTCTGAGCACAATCTTAACAGCGATTAGCTCCTTTCGGAGCCCTGCAAGGCCTGTGAGCAAATCTCAACCCTCACATGCGAAGCAGTAAATTGTGGAACTGAAACAAATACCCAAATGCAATATTTCCTCTGAGCACAATCTTAACAGCGATTAGCTCCTTTCGGAGCCCTGCAAGGCCTGTGAGCAAATCTCAACCCTCACATGCGAAGCAGTAAATCTGGAACTGAAACAAAAACCCAAATGCAATATTACCTCTGAGCACAATCTTAACCGCGATTAGCTCCTTTCGGAGCCCTGCAAGGCCTGTGAGCAAATCTCAACCCTCACATGCGAAGCAGTAAATCTGGAACTGAAACAAATACCCAAATGCAATATTACCTCTGAGCACAATCTTAACCGCGATTAGCTCCTTTCGGAGCCCTGCAAGGCCTGTGAGCAAATCTCAACCCTCACATGCGAAGCAGTAAATTGTGGAACTGAAACAAATACCCAAATGCAATATTTCCTCTGAGCACAATCTTAACAGCGATTAGCTCCTTTCGGAGCCCTGCAAGGCCTGTGAGCAAATCTCAACCCTCACATGCGAAGCAGTAAATCTGGAACTGAAACAAATACCCAAATGCAATATTACCTCTGAGCACAATCTTAACCGCGATTAGCTCCTTTCGGAGCCCTGCAAGGCCTGTGAGCAAATCTCAACCCTCACATGCGAAGCAGTAAATCTGGAACTGAAACAAATACCCAAATGCAATATTACCTCTGAGCACAATCTTAACCGCGATTAGCTCCTTTCGGAGCCCTGCAAGGCCTGTGAGCAAATCTCAACCCTCACATGCGAAGCAGTAAATCTGGAACTGAAACAAATACCCAAATGCAATATTACCTCTGAGCACAATCTTAACCGCGATTAGCTCCTTTCGGAGCCCTGCAAGGCCTGTGAGCAAATCTCAACCCTCACATGCGAAGCAGTAAATTGTGGAACTGAAACAAATACCCAAATGCAATATTTCCTCTGAGCACAATCTTAACAGCGATTAGCTCCTTTCGGAGCCCTGCAAGGCCTGTGAGCAAATCTCAACCCTCACATGCGAAGCAGTAAATTGTGGAACTGAAACAAATACCCAAATGCAATATTTCCTCTGAGCACAATCTTAACAGCGATTAGCTCCTTTCGGAGCCCTGCAAGGCCTGTGAGCAAATCTCAACCCTCACATGCGAAGCAGTAAATCTGGAACTGAAACAAAAACCCAAATGCAATATTACCTCTGAGCACAATCTTAACCGCGATTAGCTCCTTTCGGAGCCCTGCAAGGCCTGTGAGCAAATCTCAACCCTCACATGCGAAGCAGTAAATCTGGAACTGAAACAAATACCCAAATGCAATATTACCTCTGAGCACAATCTTAACCGCGATTAGCTCCTTTCGGAGCCCTGCAAGGCCTGTGAGCAAATCTCAACCCTCACAGTGTAATGCAGTACAGTTGAACCTCAATATAATGAAGGCGTACATTGGTGAAAAACTTCGTTAAAGCGCAGACGTTGTTGCATCGAGTTTTTTTTGTGTTTCAGTGGTAGAAATGGTATTGCACATCTCTAGAAGCTTCCTATTCCACTTTATTTTGCCTACGCGGTTAATACAAGCCATTTTAGAAAAAAAACCTATGCCAAACGAGCACTGAGAGTAGTTCAGTAAAGCTTTAACTCAAAATCGCTTATCTCAAAATCTCACATTGTTCAGATTTTCTGCAGAGCCGAGCAGCTCCCAACTGGCACTGTTCATTTATATGCAACCCTTGACATATTTTGTGACCAAATTGAAAACATCTCCAAATCTTTATTGATGGATGGAGGTATAAATGTCATCACCGAAAATTATCACAAGCTGATGCAGTGACGGCCACGGAGCTGGCGCTCTCACCAAATACAAAACCAAGCAGCGCTGCAGCAGACCACTACTTGTGTCACGCAAACTTGAGACATGTCACATGCCCTTGCGGGCCAGTGAAAATGAGATGCGCAAGCAGCAGGTTTCTGCAAAATAGCACAGCTGGTTTGATTTGTTTTGTGGACCACGAGCAACGTTTTTAGAAATGCTGATTGTAGGCACGCATAATGGACTTCTTTTAACGGCTGTCTGTTTTCGGACTTCATGGGACTGGTCGTATAGATCTTATGCAAAATTGCTGCCATCTATCGGCCGCCGCGTGCGTTTCCACCATGTTCAAGGGTAGCTGCATTGAGGAGCGGCAAGTGACAGGGGGTTGCGCAGCCGGCTGCGTTAATGCTCGTTGTTGCCGATAATATCGACATACTCTTGTGTCCTTTGTTGTACGCAAAATTAAAATAAGAGTGTAGAAGAAAACAAGCAGCAAGTTGTATCCCTTGAGCTTTTTTTTTCTTGAGGCTTGTGTTAATCTGCTCTCGCTTGGTTGTCGCGCTAGGCGCACTTTCGTTCAACGGTGCGCCTGAGTTGTAAAATATCTTATTTAGCGTCCATTGGAAGATTGAAAATCCATACTTGGTGCTAAGGCAGACAAAATATATCGCCCACGGTGTGTTAAATTTGCCTGTATACGGATTATGCATCGCATTTTCGCGTAAAAGATGTGCAAAAGTGTTGTTCATTTCCTTATTGCACCAATTTATCTCAGCTTTTAAGGTTTCATGCATACAAGCTGTCAACAGATCTCGCCCCTATGTGTACGTCCAGGTATCCAGATTTAACATGTTTCGGCACTTCAAAGGCGCCAGACTGCTCTCTTAAATTCCAGTGCGATATTTTAACGTCTTTATGCATTCGATTCATCGATGAATTGATTGGTTTGGTTTGTGGGGCTTAACGTCCCAAAGCGACTCAGGCTATGAGAGACGCCCTAGTGGAGGACTCCAGAAATTTCGATCACCTGGGGTTCTTTAACGTGCACTGACATCGCACAGCACAGCAGGCACCTTGCTTTTCGCCTCTATAGAAAAGCGGCCGCGGAGGCCGGGATTCGATCCCGCCTCCTTGGGAACAGCAGTCTAGCGCCGTAACCATATCGCCACCCCGGCGGGGTCATCGATGAATTTAATATAGTCGACTACGTCCAGGCTTCAGTTGCTGAGATGAGTCTCCAGAACACGACTTGTAAAAGAAATGACTCGGAGTATATATACGCGGCAGCAACTGCCTCTACGGTTTAGCTGCTCTCATCTACAGCGAGTTTGCGTGATTGTTGTTGCTACAGTGATGGTGGTCACCGCGCTGTTTTCTTTTTTTATTAGTGCGACTTTTTTTTTCTGCGAGTTATGTGAGGTGCATCGAAAAAGCGTTACGCCTTAATTTGGACCACGCCAGTTTTCTTTTCTCCCATCCATATCACTGAATAACGCAGTTTCTTTATTTAACATTCATGCCGTGCCATGAGTGTAATGAGGCAGGGATTGAAACTGTCAACCATTTGACACTATCCACGGAGCAATATTGTTTGTAGCGAGCTTTACCGCGCTTAGCAGTGAGGTTTGCTACTGCGGCTATCGCAACTGAAACAAGAATGAGCACACACATGCCTTCCAACTTTATTTTGTCTGAAAGCACCCAGCCCTATACATGTATGCATCACATTTTCTATATGCCCATTATTCGGCACATTCTAATACTTCCCTGACTTGCTGCTTTGTTTGTTGTTGTTTGTTGTTTTGCAATATATGGCAAAAAAGTCCCATGCATCATAGCTCCACACTGAAGACATTTGTGTTGTTTCAGATGTCACCTGACTGCACTCCCCATAACTTCGGACTTTGCAAAATATGTTCGGTAGGTAGAGAAAGAAAACTGCCATTTAACATTAGGCAGCCCGTATGTGTTCGCTACTTTTTCGCAAAACGATTTCGTGAAGAATGTCTCTAGTGTCGAATATTTCATGAGAACGCAGCGCTATTAGTTTTCCATTCAATATCTTCATAAGCAAAGAAAGCCATTAAACCTCGTCCCCCCCCCCCGCCCCACAGGAATTTAAAAAAAAAGCATTTCACAAATGCTAGAAACTGGCAACTCTGACAGTTGGTGCGCCTACTCACTACTGAGCTCATCCCTGACATGGAAAACGAAAAAACAATAGAAATGCTTCAATTCCGTCAAGAATTACGGAAAGAAAAAGAGAAAATGCGGCATTGGAGAGGAGAAAGACTTTTCTGCAAAAACTGCGCATTGCACAAAGCACTGCTCGAATAAGCGTCCACGAAGGAGCTTGACATTGCGTATGGGTATAAGGCAGACCTCTGCTATGTGACTTCGCAGGCAGCACTATCTGCTATATATTGATTTTCGCGAAATAGAACCACGTTGTGAGGGCAGCAGGAGCTGCATATATGAGGAGGATCAGCGCACACGGTACCATGTCGTTGACCTGTCGTGTTTCGCCAACAAATTCACGTTGTTGAGGGTTTTAGCCAGTAACATGTATGGGGTCTGCTATATGGTTGATTACACGCTAACGAGATACATCAGCTGCTAAGCGTTCAGACAGAGGATGGGAACAGTAGTGCGCACGCTGCACTGGGAACTGGAAGGTCCATCAGCGCGCAGTATTTATTAGGAAAAAAAAAAAACAAGAAACAACATTAAGCCAGTCAAAACGCACTACAGGAATTTACGACAGAAAACTTCTGTAGTCGGTCGTATTTTGGGCATGTAGTATTTTTGTAGTCTGTCTTCTGTAGTCTGTAGTGTCGTATTTCTGTAGTCTGTCTTCTGTAGTGTAGTATTTCTGTAGTCTATCTTCTGTAGTGTAGTATTGGTGTAGTCTTTCTGTAGTGTAGTATTTCTGTAGTCTGTCTTCTGTAGTGACGTAATTCTGTAGTGTCGTATCTCTGTAGTCTGCCTTCTGTAGTGCATTTGTGTAGTGTGTTGTATTCCTGTAGTCATTACCAAGTACGCTTTATTTGTCAATTAATATGCAGCTACAGAGCAGCAGTCTGACTCTGAACATTCGATGCATTCCTGCAGTACAGCCAGGCATAAAAACACCTCACTTGGAGCAAATGGACTATTTCTTTACATATATACAGAATTTTTCTTCAGCAGGTCTCTCTTGTTCAGACTGTCCTAGGTGAAGAAAAAGAACAGTGATATATATAGTATGCATACACAACAAATGCATGCAAATGTTACAAAAGTTATACAGTGGAATCTTGATTATGCCTTCTCCTTTCATGCAACGATCCACATTTAACATCAAATTGGCACGGGCCCGACGTAAACCCATAGGAATTATGCATTAAAGCCTCAATTATACAACTGAAGAATATGCACACGCCCCTTCATACATTGGCTGGCGGGAACCGTCCGGAATGGGAGAGACATTGGCATGCAGAGCACTTTATTGACAGAAGTGACGTCAACCAAGCTGTTTCCAGATATAAATCAAGATGCAGACGTGCATGGAACGTGTGACCAAGTGCATCATGGCCTGTAATGACTGTTCTGCCAACGGCTCAGAATGAGTCCGTGCATGCAACCCGCATCTATCAGTGCGAGGCGGTCCGCCTGGCCCGTTTTTCCGCGCGCTTCACTTACGAAGACGTTGAGGGAATAAACTGCACGTTCATACCATCATAAAGTTATTGTAGAGGCGGTAAAAAGAGTAGACATTTCTGTGATCGCTGGTCGCTAGTTCAAAAGCGCTTCTCGCTACACCTTGAGTATAGCACAGATTAGGCCTACAACACCAAGCAAGCGGTGTACTGTCAGCCGGCAGAACGCACATCACTGCAGAAATCGTGCCAAAGGTGGACATTGCGCTTTCTTTTTTCCTTTAAGATACTAATTCTTAGTACAGATACTGCTACCAGCTTCTGCGTAGTGACAGCGGTTTTAGAGAAAGTTTGAACAGAAAGACATGTCGCTGGCATGGCCGTATACTGTGCGCTGCACATCTCCGAAGGGTCGGAGTAGTCATATTCCTGGCGCGTCGTTCATATTTTTTCGAGATTCATCCGACATCTACTTAACGTGCAGGAACATAGCGCTCGCCTGCCTTGTCTAAAGCCGCCTCTTCCACGCTGAAAAGCCTGGCTGCGTGCGGTCTCAGAAACGTCTGCTAATGTGGTCCATAAGTGCTGTTAACAGTATGGTTCATAAATATAATCTTCTGTGCGTCATCTGAGTAGTCGACTATCCTTAAACAGAACTTGGGTAAAGCAGTATCTCACTATAGTAGGCAAATTGCATTGAGATTTGCAGGTTACTCCAGTGCCTAAGTGTACCATACAGACAGTTAGGAAACACAGTCAAGTTACGAGTTTTGTAAGCACATGAGCTTACCCAATCTATTCATGCATATAACAAGAGACTATTGGCTTGAACAGATATTTACCGCCGCAGGTCACAGCACTTCTGTGCCAGGTAGCGCGTCACCTTCTTGTGGCGCTTTTGGAGATCCTCAGCCGAGCAACCCTTCAGCTTCAAATAGTGCCAGAAGGAATCTGTACAGATGGGGTAATAAGTAATGTTAGTGTGGTTGAATATAAAAAATGAGGAGATCGAATAACGAGCATTAGTACACCTAACATAGGTTGTCAGTTCGAATCCGTGCTACAAGAAAGGGTCTAACTTAACTAGTAAGTTTATGCTGCACAACAGGCTGAATCGTATGACACCATCTGGTACATTCATGCCAAACGGTTCACCCACAAATTTTACAGGAATGTCGTGACTAAGCAGCCAGACTAATGCCTGCCAGACAGATATACATATACTGATCGATATAGTTTAGTTTCGAGCTGTGGTGCTCGAGCATCACACTGCCACCTGCTATTATTTTATTCCATTATCTAACCATCTCGGCTCCCATGGCAACTACTGGGATACACTGCTGCATTGGAGGCTGCCATCTTGGGTTCTATCCGTGAAATCATCACAACTCAGGCTCAAAACGCAACCAGGCTGAGAACGCAACGCAATGCTCTAAAATTACTACCTCGGGCTAATAGCTCTGGGACCAAAGCTTCACACACTGGTGCATAATATTATACTTCAGATACACCTAGCAAAGCAGTAGAGAGAAAAGCCCTTTGATGAATAACAAAATTTAGCTGGAGTTTAAAAACCCACTTGCACTATGCGTAGGTTTGGGACTTGGGGGAAAAAGAGAGGTGCAGGAAATTGCAAAGGTTTTCAAGCAATTTCAACAAAATTTCAAAAATTATACAGCCCCTGAATTAGGGATGGCATACATCAAAGTGGTGACAAATGGAGTGACAAAGTTCCTTACACAGTGTGTGCACTGATGAGGAATGAGGAGGATTTAGTGTTTATCTGGAAGATTAACAGCAAATAAAGTTTATTGCACATCTCTGCTGCCTATGAAAGGCTAACTGCCGAATTCAGAAGTGCGCCTCAACTCGATACTCCGTCTCCACTCTGTGGAGTGGAGAAAACAACTGCTCTTCCATTTGATGGGCAGTTAGGATTGAAGAATGCCACTCGGCATTTCTTCAGACAAGGAGCTGGTCTAGAGACCTTCTTCCAACTGCCGTCCCTCGAGGAAGCATGAATGGCAAATGAAGATGAGAATAAGGCAAAAAATTGCTTTTGGCTACAAAAAAGCATGGCATTGCTATTAAGTGTGTTTTATCACGCTGCACCACCTTAAGAACACAAAGAACCTCACCGTTTATTAGCCTAGTAAAACATCTTTTGCAAGCTGCCTGACGAAAGCAAGAGAAAAACTACCGGAAACGCTTGCACATCTGGCAACCTTTGCCACCAATGATGTAGCGTCTATGTAGGCATTTACGAATGGTGTAAAAACTGCCGTTCGTCAACTCGTGGGAGGTTTCGCTGGACTGCAGAGGCCAGCGGCGAAGCTGAGAAGTACCAAAATGGGTTTGGATTTATGGGGTTTAAGGTCCCAAGTGACTCAGGCTATGAGGGATGCCATAGTGAAGGGCTCTGATAATTTCATCCACATGGGGTTCTTTCACGTGCACTGACATCGCACAGTACACAGGCTTCCAGCATTTTGTCTCCATCAGAATGCGACTGCCGCGGCCAGGATCGATCCTGTGTCTTTGAAGTCAACAGCTGAGCACCGCAACCCCTGAGACTGCTTCATCACCAAATTATGCATTACATAAATGACACTGCATCACAGAAAAGGACACAGTCATGCCCAAACTGTAGTTACAGCCAAAAGTTGGCACCGTGAACCTGCTCCCCACATCCAAAAGCTTGCACTTCAAGCCAACACACAGGAATAAGATTGTCTCCCAAACCCCATGACACTGCCTCCCAAAGAAGGTGGCAGCCAATAAGTGGGCAACAAAAAAGTAAACTGTGGGTAACAACTTGAATGTCTTGCATCACGCTAAAAGGTGATGCGAAATTTGAGGAAAGGCCCCAAGAAGCACATAATCTTTTTAGGTTGTCAGAGCACTCTTAGCCCTTTAAATGCCAAATGTTTTCCTAAAAAACATACCAGAAATTTTAAGCAATCAATTTTTTTGTGTACTTCATTATTCTTGAAGCCACTGCATTGCATACACATGGGTAGCTGCAGAACAGTCAGCTCAATGCACCAATTGTGGTTGACAGCACTCAGACATACAGACGAGGGACAGAAACAAAAAAGACGATGACACAGGCACTGAACCTAAACTTTTTACAGAACTGCCTACATACTGCATAAATACCCACACCACAGGCACCAATACGCAGCGATTTATGCACTCGTGGTAACAAGAAGTGGTATGAGAAGTAGTGGAAAAACAAAAGCTAGAAGCAAAAACCAGAGGACACCGCACAGGATAAAACCAGAACAAGGTGAGAGAAAAATTTATAAGCAAGTCATTTTTAAAAGACTGCCAACAGTGGATAATTTTGACCAAAAGAATATTTAAGAACTGGTCTGATAAAATGGAACTAAAAAACCTTATGCACAAACACAGACCAAGCGCAGTGAAAAAAAAATGAAGGAGAAATGGCAAGAAAAAACACGCAATAGAAGCAAAATGGTGATTGGGTAAGCAAACGAGAATTGAGCAACAAGCGAAGGTGAAGTGTGCTGAAAATTAAAAGGATAAAAAGGGAATAAAAACGCGCATGAGCCACAAAGGTGAAGCCAACAGTTCAGATGGTTAAAAGTGGAAGATGACGTACAGTGAAGCCGAGATAAAATATAAAAAAGTGAAATTCAATAACCAGTATGAAGGCAAAAATCAAGGAAAAACACCAAAAGAGGGAAGTTGGCGTAAGAGGCAAGGCATGTAACACAAATGTAGAACCAGGGCTAGATCAAGTACGTCCACAAAGAAAGGCAATCCTCCGAGTGAAACCAAGCGTGTTCTTTACATTCACCCCGGAGCCTGAAAATCTCTGCGGCTTCCACCATTGCATTGCGTCAGCTTATTACGAGGCTCTATTAACACAGTGGTTTTCTCAAACTTTGGGCAGCATGGCTTTTTTGCATCCCATTATCAGCAGTGGACTTGCAGGTACCTAAGAGATGTACCCGATAAATCAGTGTAATGCTCTCTTAGCCTTCCATTGATGCCAATGTATACCTTGCAGCAAGAAAAAGGGATTGAGAAAGCACTTCTTGTGCATGACACTAAGGGTTTCTGTGCAATGCGGTGCAGCCTGTTTCTTTTTTCTTTTTCATTGACGTTCCTAGAGAGGTGTGATAGGTGATGGGGGGGGGGGGGAGGGCAGAGCAAAAAAAGCATCCACTCTATCTCTCGAATTTTCTAAAGGTAAATTTCACAGAACCTTAAGAAAATCTGAGAGAAAGCAGGAGTAGACATTGCCTTTTCTGACCCCCGAGCACCTATTGCAGTTGCGGAATCCTAAATGAAAAAAAAGACGCTGCACCACGCAGCACAGAAAACCCTTAGCGCCATGCGCGGAGGGCGTTTAATCAATCCCTTTGTCTTGCGGCAAGGTATACATTGGCATCAAAGAAAGGATAAGGGAGCATAAGATTGATTTATCGGGTACATCTCTCGGGAATCTGCCAGTCGGAAAGAGCAAAACCGCAAAACTATCGCACAGAGGCAGGTGACAACACAAGGCCGTACTGACAACTGAAAATTTATTGAAGAACAGCAGTGCTTATATAGACAAGTCACGTGTGTAATCTGCAAACAATCGTAAAGAGGCAAAAAAATTCAATGGCAACCATAGAGCTGAGTAAATATGACAATCACCTGCTCAAAAACGAAACAAAAACAACCGGGGAAACACAGACAGAACTGCTAATTTTCCTGAAAAATGAACACAGTAGGCGTGCTGACACACTTATCTGGCTCCGACCTCAAGATGGCAACAGCCTGGACAATTTCTCTTTCCAACTGCTCCTTTCTTGATCCAATAATCTGTGTGCAGTTCAGTTTGGGATAGCAGTCTACAATGAGACAGTGAGTGGGACGGCAAACGCCTCCGGGTCTACTCAAGGAACACGCATACTCTTGCAAACAAATGTGTAAACATCTACCAATTTGGACAATATAAAACTGGCCACAGCTGACGGGAATCTCGTACAACATGCCCGTTGGCGGTACTTTTTGAATGCCTCATGCCATGTGCAACGGGGGTGGTGTACACGATTCCTCTCAGCTGTGGTCGATTTTATACCGGCCAAATTGGTAGATGGTGAAACACTCCCTTGCAAGAGTATTAGCACTCCTTGGGTAGGCCCGGACGACCTTGCCTGCCTGTCCACTGTCCCAGTTGTAAAGACTGTTAACCTAAACTGAACTGCACATTATTAATGGATGAATAAAGGGCCAGTTGGAAAGAAATTCTCAAGGCTGTTGCCATCCTGAGGTCGAAGCCAGATAGGTGGGTTAGCATGCCTTCTGTGTCCATTTTACAGAAAGAATTAGAATTTGTTTCCCTCCCTAGGTTGTTTTTGCAATGAATGTTTGCAGATTACATGCGCAACTGATCCAT
This sequence comes from Amblyomma mixtum, assembly GCF_055824585.1. NCBI lineage: Eukaryota > Metazoa > Arthropoda > Arachnida > Ixodida > Ixodidae > Amblyomma > Amblyomma mixtum. The sequence goes on from NC_143013.1 coordinate 157,468,706, forward strand.
ATGAGCACTCATTTCTTCAATAAATGTTCAGTTGTCGTACCGCCTTGTGTTTCGCCTGCCTTTGTCCCATCCTGTTTTGCGGTTTTTCTAACGATTTCCAACCAACTGGCCTACAAGCACGTCCTTCTAAATCTGCAAGTCCATTGCCAAAACTGTGACCGAAAAAAGCCATGCCACCCATGTTCGAAAAAGTGCCATTGTGTTAAGAAAGCACCAGAATAAAGTGACATGACGAACTGGTGGGAGCCGCCGGGATTTTGAGGCTCGAGGATTAATGGGCAAAAACACCCTCGGAAAAAAAAGATTGTCTTTCTTCAGGTTCTGTTTGGCCTAGCCCTGGTTTTATAAACATCTTGCATGCCTTGACTTTTCTGCCAACTGGTCTATTTTCGCGTTTTTGTTTGCTTTTATCTTTAATACTCATTGAATTTCATCTTTTGATATTTTATCTCTCTCGTTTTTACAGTAGCTCATCTTCCTCCTTTAGCCATGTTAATTCTTGGCTTCACCTTTGTTGCTCATGTGCATTTATTCGCCTTTTATTCTTTCAGTTTTTTAGCTCACTTCACCTTTGTAGACCAATTCTTGTTTGCTTGCCCAATCACCATTTTCTTTTCACCGCATGTTTTTTCTTGCCACTTTACTTTTATTTCACTGCCCTTGATCTGTGTTTGCATGTAGTGTTTTAGTTCCGTGTTATCAGACCAGTACTTAAAAATTTTGGTCAAACCGTTCCACTAATTCACGTGCTGGTGGTCTTAAAAATGACTTGCTTAAAACTATTCCTTTAACCTTGTTATGGTTTCATCCTTCCCTGCTCTAAAGTCTTGGTTTCTGTTTCTAGTTTGTGTTGTTTTCCCACTATTGGTCATATCACTTATTGTTGCCACGAGTGCATAAAATTGCCACCTGTTGGCGCCTGTGTTTTGGTTATATATACAGTGTTTCGGTGATTCTGGAATAAATCTGTAGTCAGCACCTGTGCCGTCATATTTTTTCTTTCTGACCCCAGTCTGTTTCTAAGCACTGTCAACCACAAAGGATCAGCACCAACAAGACCGACAGCTTGTCCTATTCAAGATCAATGCATACTTCCCTAAGAAATACTATGCCGAAAACACTGTACTTACAGTAAAGCCTGCTTGACTGAGCGAATACCACTGGCAATTTGCAAACTCCCAGCCTGCTCCTGGTTGCTGGCTCAAGCAGCACGCAACTTTGTGGCTTGCACGACTTCCACGAAACTCTTGGTCCCTTGAAACTGAAACATAGAGGGATGAGTGAGAGATATCAGATTTGACATGCTTGCATTGCTGCAATGACAAAGAAAAAACGATATTTTCCATAAGAACAATTATTATTTCACACTAGCTTCGCAGAGTAAACCTCGTTTATCACGACCTCGTTAACACTGACATACTGCACAGTCCCAGCCTGACTGCATCTAGTTCTATGGTGTCAAATGCTTGTTAGCTATGAGCCCTTGGCCTTGCACTGGTTAATACAGACAACCTCGAAACGGGCAATCAGCTCCGAGCTTTTGAGTCATAGATACTCACAAGCTCAGTGGTCCCAGGGGTTCAAGAAATATTGGCAGGGTGACACAGTAACAAGCATTCCGCACCACTTGCTCTCGCTTCATTGCAAAAAAACTCGCACAGCAGACCTGTCCTCCATTTTGCAGTGTGCAAATAATCAAATTCAAAGCATGCACAAAAATGTGGACCTCTCTTCGAACAGAGCTTCATAAATACGGGTAGAATTATTGTAATTAAATCTACCTGCAGTTTTCAATTTATCCTAAAATTTTATGCAACTCGACGAGCAATAAGCATTAAAAAGGAATTAAAATAGCCAGCACTGTTTAAACAATATAGCTAAGAAGAAATACGAGGCATATCCACTACTCTCCAGTGGTTCTTTAGCTCATACATTATCAATCTACGCTTTCTTACAGGCACATTTGCACGCGAAAATTGGGTTTGACCCAATCTTGATGAATCTTTCTGGAATGCAACAATCAGGAGAAACCAGTTTTACTCAAAAAAAATACCGACGATTACGTTACTTCCTAATGCGAAATTTGAGCGCAGCAAATAAGCTGTTTCACCTTTTCGATAGATTGAGGCAAAGAAATCGAGCAACACATGTATGCGCTATCACAGAACGTAAAGTAACGTAATCGTCGGCGCGTCGACAACTGCGCGTCGGCAACCGGCGCGTCGGCAACTGAAGAGCACCCTATCCGCCACACAAGAACAGGGGGGGGACCCTTTCCTCCTCTTTCTGCATGGCGGCGACGGTGTTCTATGCAGTCACGTTATCTTGACTCTCTAGCGGCGTCAGCGGCATCCACCGGTATCAGTCGGTCGCTGCTAGCGCTGGGGGGATGAAAGGGGGGCGGAGCTGGTTACGAGGCCGACGACAACGCCGACGACGACGCGAAACCCAGGAACGGACGCCAAAGAGCTGCGCTCTAAAACAAAGGGCCCTATACACTGCATCACAAGCCCAGATAGGTGCACTTAAGACTACAGCCCCTTCCATAAGTCTCCAATTTGCCTGTCCTCTACAAGTTGCAGGATCCCTGTCCGCTGCTTGTCGAATTTCGCTATCCCGCCTTGCTAGTTCTCCCACTGCCCTTCTCAAACTCTTGGAATTCTGTTGCTCTAGCAGATCATCAGCTATTCCTTGTATTATTTGTTGTTTTAGCACTACACACTTCATGGAAAAACTGCTGGATATTGTACTTTAAATAGGTTTGTATAGCATGCAAGTGGCTTGCAGCTTGATGAACAGGTGAGAAAAAAACGCGGAGCCTGACAAATAGGTGTGAAAAAAACGTGGGTTACTGATATCGCAGCCGAAATCAAGAGGAAGAAATGGGCTTGGGCAAGAGATGTAATGCAAAGGCAAGATAACCAGTGGTCCTTAAGAGTAATGGAGTGGATTCCAAGAGAAGGCAAACGCAGCAGGGGGCAGCAGAAAGTTAGGTGGGCGGATCAGATTAAGAAGTTTGTGGGGATACAGTGGCCGCAACTGGCAAAGGACAGGGTCTATTGCAGAGACATGGGAGAAGCCTCTGCCCTGCAGTGGGCGTTAGGCTGATGATGATGACAACCTAGTGAATTTGTCTCGCAACAACCGCTGCAGCCTGATATTTTGTACAGCAGCACAATGGCCTTCATTTTTTGAGTGGTGAAGTATCAGCATTTTGTTTCAACCATGGGGAAGACGTTTTATGTTGCACAAAAAGAAAGGAATTACATGCATACTGGGTTTTGGAAGAATGCCCTGTGGACATTACAAAACACTGCCATCCTTGCTTTATCTCTGCCAGGTAACAAAATTCATTATTCTCCAAATACTTTGGACAAAGACAAGCTGCCGTGCACTCATTTGAGCTCAGTGGACTTTCCCTCAAACCAATCTTCAGTAAATAATATCAGGATTAGGCAAAAGTAACTGCAGTATATTTCTGTGAGTCAGTGCCTTTTACAGAAAGTTTTGGAAACGGACAAGTTTATGAGCTTTGTGAGCACATGATGATTGCCCAATCTATTTACATAGGCAAATGGGAAATTTGCCTTCCTATTCAATTTATGCACATTCAAACGATAGTTACCGCTGTAGGCCACATCAGTTCTGTACCAGGTGGCACATGCCAAAAAAAACCTCGATAGCGTAATAAGTAATGTTAGTGTGGTTGACTATAGAACTTAAAATCCAGGTCATATCTCTTGGATCTAAGCTTGACATATTTCTGCATAATACTATACTGCAGGTACAAATAGCAAAGCAATAGAGAGAGACAGGGGAAGTTTGCTAATGAAATGAACAAAATATTTAGCTGGCACTTAAAATCACTGACCTGTTACTCAGCATGAGGAAGGAAATAAGAGGGAAAGACGAAGGAAAACGTGCAGAAAATTGTTAACGTTCAGAAAATAATAAATTTAAACAATTTTTGGAAATGATGTATCCATTACTTTACTTGGTTTTAAAGGGTTTAATGCCACAAAGCGGCGCAGTCTATACAGGGCGCTATTGTAGAGGACTGGAAAATTATATAGGTGTGCTGACATCACACGGTGCCTGGGCCTCTAGCATTTCGTCTCCATTGAACTGAGACTAGTACAGCTGGAATCGAAACTGGCTGGAATCGAACCTGCCCCTTCCGGGTCAGCAGCCAAGCACAATAACCACTCAGCCACCTTGACGGCTCCCATTTGGGGTGACATGCATCAATTTGGTCACTGACGGGGTTGATAAAGTTCACTTCAGAGAGGGTGTGCATTGATGAGGTTATATACCTCAATTCTCCCTATGCCACATAATTAGACAGGTAAAAATTTATTGTGAGCATATGCTGCCTATGGCAGGCCAAGAGACGTAAGACGCGAAGCATATGTCCACAAAATGAAGGCAAGAAGAGCACAATTTCCTGCTGTAAGTAACCACTCCACTATCCAAAAGAATAGTCAGCTTCTTTAAAAAATGTATGTCCTGACTATGTCCATTTCGCATTTATTTCCAACCAACTCAGTTCTCTCCCAATCTCTCACCATTAAGCCTATTATTTTCCTGAGTGGTTCACCGCACTGTTCTCAATTTTAAGCCTTTTATTGTGTACCCCACTTTGCCCGACAGTTTAGCAAAGGTAAAGCAGTTTAAAATTTCTTTTTGAGCATACTGCAAGGCGCTGCTCGTAACTTCTGAGTGCATGCCTAAGGCAATAAACCCCTTTCTTATTCTCCCAACCATTTCTTTCAAATGCTTTATATCTGCGCATGACCTGGCCGAGGTGTATTCTGTTAAGACTTCCAGTACCTTACTGCATTTCTTAAAAAGGCCTCTTTCCTGATTATTAAGTGTTGATTTAGCTCTCATTTCCACACTGAGTATTGATGTCCTCAATCATTTACAAGAATTCATCACTTATACTACAACTCACCACTAATACTACAATAACATGAAATCGAATATAACTGAGAGGTTCTCCATGAGTCTTCGCATTTCCTGAACCAACCCGCTACTATGCAGTGAGGGTCACCTCGTCTAGCATGATCACATCTTGTTCAGGGTATGTGGGCTGTGCAAAGTAAACAACCGTTGATTTCTGGTCACTGCAGTCAAAACTACAAAGTAGCTGGTGCAATGAAATGTTAGTTCTAAGAAGGTTTGCTCGTTTTTTTTATGCGGGCCCAAGTGAACACAGGCTAAACTGCGTGCTGTTTGATGTCGGTGCAGGTTAAAGATCCCCAGGTGGCCGAAATTATTCTGCAGCCCTCTGCTACGGCACCTCTTTTCTTCTTTAACTTCCTCCTTTATCCCTTCTCTTACATCATGGTTCAGGTGCCTATCAAGATGTGAGACAGTTACTCTGTCACTTCCTTGCCTCAAAAACCAATTTTAAATTTTTCAAGGATAGTTTCAAGAACGTAGAGGTACAAACTGTGCAGTATAACCACATGCCACAGCAATAAACCGGCAATACATCTGCGCTGACAGGAGCTTGCCAATTACGCTGCAAGGATGCTATGCCACGCAAGATTTGGTGTCATCATACAATGTTACTTTACTGACTGACATTTCAATGTACAATCAAGAAATACCATTAAAGTATTATTGTACAGCACAATGTTTTTAAAAAGATAAACGAACATTTCGGCCCTTTTAGAGGACACACATGCATAACAGGCAACAGGTGTGGAATAGTCACTGCACCTGAAGCAGGCTCAACTCTATAATAGCAGCGCAGTGTCAAGAGCTACATGAGCAGCTAAATTTCGCACAAATTTTCATTCATGTAATTATAAGCTGAGGTACTGCTGTAAAGTGCATGTAGAGTTCTGCATGCATTTTTAAACACAGCAGTGAGCCTACGTTGAAAAAATATTTTTCAAAACAGGCAGATAAGGTATGCGTAACTGAAAAAGATAATTACCATGAATGGCTTGGAGGGATGGCACAGCTGAAGGCAGGAAGCACGCATGGCCCAGCAGATGCTGGCAGCTGGCAACTGCAGATAAATACGTCCCGACCAACAGCTGTCAGTGCCAGTGACAATGTCATGAATGACGCCAAAACTGTCGACTGCTTCAGAAACTAAAATAAGGTATTAATATAGGAACACAAAAGCAATGAGGTGGCCCATGACAAAATAAATGGGGAGACTGTATGTGAAACACCCATACACATTCTTTGAGTACATTTACATGACTGTCATAACCACATTTAAAGATGAGCTGGCTGGAATACCGCTTTATTTTTATGCATGATGAAAAGAGCCCAACTATTCGAATATAGCATGCGCAGGCTTTAGTTAATTACTGTTAGGGTGCCTTGCACCAGCGTCTAATGTATTCTTAAATTGAACGTAGCAACCAGTCGACCAGTTTAACTTGCATAAATGAGAAGAGAGAATGGAAAAGGCATGCATTCAATAGCAAGGAGCCCGATATCTCACGTCACAACTGAGCATGATACGAAACTTAGTAGTGCATTTAACAAATCTGCACACAAATAAAAACAGCAAAAAATTTGTCGAGTGGTAATGCAAGTAGGGGCAAGAGATAAAAAAAATACCGAAGAACACTGGTGAGTGAGGTGCAGGGAGGTCTGTGGGTAGGGTTCCGTGCCTGGGAACAGTTCCGAGCGCGGAGAACTGCTGCCGGCAGTCAACCAAGAATAAATAAGAGAAAGTGAAAATGAATAACAAACCATCACCAATTGCGAACGACCTGAAAGCGGGCCGCATAAGCGAGGCATACAGGAAAAAGCTTGAAATCCCAAATAAGTGTGCAGTTGCATCCCCAACAGTTCAGTGCCCTGAAGGAGAGGAAGCATGGACGCCTACAGTTCAGGGAAGACACAAAACGACCTAACTGACATAATATTGCCAAATTCTGTTCCAATGGGGAAGCACAGATAAAAAGTTTACAAATGACTAGTAAATGTGCGCCAGCCTTCCACATGTGATCACTGTCTTCAAAAAAATTTGCATGACGAATATTAAGAAGCACTGATCCGATGAGCACCAACACCGAGCAAAATCATCCGTCGTCTGTTCGCAGTTCGCCTAGCGCGAGTGCTTCATCGCGCAGCACTGCCGCTCATAATAATCTTCTAAATAGCACAAATCCATCCGATGGGTACCAGCCGCGAGCAAAATCATCCGTTGTCAGTTCCCTTGCCTGTTCTCAGCTGTCCAAGCAAAAGCGCTCTCACCTGCGGCACTGATCGTCTTCTACGCAGTACAAATCCATGCCAGTTGAATGTAGTAAACATTGTCTGTAGCTTTTCGCAGCACTAGCAAGCGACCGCATAACTCTGTTGTGATCTCTGGTGGCATTTTTATTTACCACGGCACCTGAGTACTAAACGCAGACATAGACTATGAAACAACACTTGTCACGCAGGCTATACGCCCGTTCTTTTCTGGCAAGGCATTATAGCTGAGGCAACCGCACGCAGACTGCCTCCACTGCCATCACTATATAGCCGCACACTAATAACGCGGGTGAATACAGAAGCGGTGACGGGACTCACCAATCATGCAGCTCATCCAGGCTTAGTAAAACCGCGCCGTCGTCTTCATTGCCTTTCCAGATGGCAAGACGTCGTAGCGCTGCCTTTCTTCATGGCTTTGCCCATCCAAACTCACCGATGTTGACTGAGCGTAATACTCGTCGTTGGCTTCCAAAACACACTTCTGTTCTTCACACATGTCCGCCGCACAAGCACTCAAACAATGCCATGAAAAGCCAAATAACACAAAACGAGAAGCAACGCGCGCACTGACATGGCGCCGGCGACAGCGGCTTTGCCCTTGTTTTTGCGTCGTTGAAAAACTGCAACTCAAATGCGCTTTTTTACTACTAATATTTAAATTATGTTCCGAAGAAAAATATCTCAATTTTTTTTTAATTCATTTTTTTATTGAGTGCGAACACTACAGCGTTTTTAAATACTTCTGTAGAAGCTGCGATCCTGTGATCCCATCACCCAGGGTGCCCCGGATGTCCTAGCAGACGACGGAGCAGACGACGGCGCAGACGACGCTGTTGACGGAATGAAATTTCGTTTGCTGCCAGCTAAAATCTTTTAATTGCGACAAAACAGGCAAAGAAATGCACCGTACCTCAAGCTGGTGCATATCAAGGATATGTTGGACGTGAGCGGTAGGACTGAGAGCAGCTGCGATGAATTACTTTGACTGACGCGGGCATGCTCGACGGAGATTTACATGAAACGGAGAGCTTAACTGTGACCCGTACAAGCGGATAACTTTGATATCAACTGCTTTGCGAAAATACGCCGATAGTTGCGTCACACTTTAGCTGATATGCAACAGCGGCTCGCACTCGCCGCATCTTGTTCGCGTGTACTTTCACCATTGAGCAAGAGCCCACATGGAAGCCGATAGAAGCAACTGTGTTTTCGCGTTCAGATTGTTCCGCGAAATACGAGCAGCTTGTTTTAGAACGCACTCGAATTGTAGTTCTCAGCCAGTGCGTCACGAGCGGTGACGATGGCTTCGATGACGAGCGTAAGAATCACCTTAAGGTGGCCGCAACGAAGCCGGTATCCCAAGCGTATATGTGCGCTAAAATTTGTTTACATGTGCTGCAAACGTGGGCTCAGTCGCAGTCCAGCCGCTAGCTGCTCAGTTCTCCAGCCTTGCGAGCCCAAGTCGCTAGCAATGCTGAGCATTGAGGGAGCCGAGCTTTCAGAAATGACACTGCCCGCGAGCGCGCCGAGCGACAAGTTTGCACTGCTCCCTGGATGTCGTATTCGTCGCTAAGCCTGGCAGGTTTCATATCGATGCCAGAGCTGAGAGTGCTTTCGAACTGGCTAGCGCTGAGGTGCTACTCTCTTCACTGTACGTTGTACTGTGAACCATGTGTCGTAGTGAAATAAAGATATGCGCGGTTTCCGCGCTAACGGTGACGTCGAGGACGAGCTTAATAAACACCGTAAAGCAGCAGATATTCGATGCATATATGTGTGCTAAATTTGTCACCTATGCTGCAAACGTGAGAATAAAGTCTCGCTCAGTCGCAGGACAGACGCTCGCTGCTAGATTTTCCAGCCTTGCCTGCTCATTTCGCGAGCTACTGAGCCAATCATTGAGCGAGCCGAGCTTTCGGCAACGACGCCGCCCGCGGGCGCGTCGGCCGACGAACTGCGCGCTGCTCTCTAGCTACCCTTGTCGTCGCTAAGCTTAGCCGATTGCACATCGACGCCTAAGCTGAGTGCGATTCGGAACTGGCTAGCACTGAGGTGCTACCCTCGCCACCGTTTTACTGTGAGCCCCGCGTCATAGTGAAATAAGCTCGGTTTCCGCGACCCCTTCAGGAGCAGAGCTAGCAGAAGCTGCAGGCGAGCTGCAATGGGCAGCAGAAGCGGCTGTGGGAGAAAATTTGTTTTGCTGTTATCGCTTCTACCAACAACTCGATATTGCAATATCGAGTTGGTAGAAGCCTTGCCTGCTCAGTTCGCGAGCTACTGAGCCAATCATTACTGAGCTACTGAGCTTATTTCCCTATGACGCGGGGCTCACAGTAAAACGGTGGCGAGGGTAGCACCTCAGTGCTAGCCAGTTCCGAATCGCACTCAGCTTAGGCGTCGATGTGCAATCGGCTAAGCTTAGCGACGAGAAGGGTAGCTAGAGAGCAGCGCGCAGTTCGTCGGCCGACGCGCCCGCGGGCGGCGTCGTTGCCGAAAGCTCGGCTCGCTGAATGATTGGCTCAGTAGCTCGCGAACTGAGCAGGCAAGGCTGGAAAATCGAGCAGCGAGCGTCTGTCGTGCGACTGAGCGAGACTTTATTCTCACGTTTGCAGCATAGGTGAACAAATTTAGCACACATATAAGCATCGAATATCTGCTGCCTTACGGCGTTTAGGCTAACGATACCCTATCCTAGAGCTTAGTAAATGGACGTGAACAAACAATACCAGTGAATTTTTCTGACGCCGGCTTCCAGGCTGGCAGGCCGGTCCCGAGAAGAGCGCCCTTACGCTTGCATGGCAGTGGCGCACGTCAAAACCGCCCCGACATTCTACTCTTCGCTCAGGTTGTCGGAGCACACTGTTAATAGCGAGGGACCAGAACACTTTAGTGGACCGGGCGTGAGGAACCAGAACACTCTAGAGGACGGGGCGCGAGGGCGCAGGAGACTGAGCCAAAGCGCGCGATCGACTGACGTCAGTCCGAACACTTCTCATTTCACGTGAGAATCAAACGAGCAGGCGAGCTGCAGGTCACTCTTGTAGGTGTGAGGAAGGGTCGTGGAGCTGCTGCCCGATCGCAAGCGACTGCTGGCCGCATGGCCTTTGCTATTGCGAGTGTGAATGGACATTAAACGCATGTTTATAGTAGGGAGTCACAGAGTTCGCGCGAGTTAATTAAGCCCCTTGGTCACGGAGGGGGAGCCCCGAACAAATACATCCTCATGGGGAAGTCACTCACTGACCGAATTCTTGCGGCGCGACTTCATGTCGCAGAACTCGCCACCCAATCCATGGCGTCGCGGGGTAACGCCACGTCGATATTCGGGTTCTTGCTCCTCCGGGAAATTACAGCGAAGGCGCGACGCAACGATCTACGCGCGCGCCGTTTCTAGGCGTCCGTGTTCAAACACGCTCAAGGCTGTACTGGGCCTTAGGCTTCGTACGCTGTTCTCTATATTTAGCGAGATGGTTGTGTCACTGTCATGAAATTTTCAATGGAAGCAATGAACGAAGTCGTAAGAATATATATATATATATATATTTCATATTTTACGATCATCTTGCAGCATGCGCGGCTAAAACCTGAAACGTGGAAACTTGATAGGGGAGTCGCCTTGATTATTTATACAGGCAACAGGTCATGCGTGCGTAACATGCATGCTGCCTTTGTGATAGCAGGACGATTACTGCGAGCAATCTTCCAGCTTTTTCGCCATCAGGTTACTCTCATTACGTGTCGTTAAGCGACGCGTATATGTGACCTTAGCCTTTTCTCCGCATGTGGTAGTGGGTACAGTATGTTGCGAGACGCACAGGTCACAGCAGCCACGAGTACACTGACCTTCGGTAGCGCCATTCGTCATGCTCGCGCCGGATGGAATGAAGACGCTCGCGTGGCTCGCAGCATGCCACTACCGCAAGCACTGCCTCATTCACAGGCACCGCTAGCATTCTCGCTGGTGCATATACTTTCTCTTGAGCATGGTCGTCTTTCGCTCACACTGTCATGTGCGAACTGAAGGGAAGATTGATTGCGAGCGGCGCCTCTCATCCCCGGCAATTTTCGTGCGGCCGGTAGCTAGGTCTAGGGAAGCGAGTTGCAAACTTGAGTCGCGTTTGTGAATTAACACTTCATTTAATTCCCTTGATGATCGTCGCCAATCGATCAAAGCAACTCGCATCGTCTTCGTGGCTCGCCAAAGTGCAAGCGATTTAAAACGAAATTGGTGAATGTCCGCCGATCACTATCCCACGATGGCGCTACAGAAATTCGAGATTTCTGTAGAAAACCACAATTACCATCGACTGCAATCTGTAACACGACACTTGCCTCGACAGATATTTGTCCCAAGACAGAACCCACGACAGGTATCTGTCGCAAGACAGACCCACGACAGGTATCTGTCGCAAGACAGATACCTCGACAGGCTGTAGTGTCGCGCGACTGAACCCGCGACAGGCAACTCTGTCGAGGCACGCAGGCCCTGTCGCGTGGCACGACTCTCTCTGTCGCACGAAAGCACCTGCGACAGAAACCTGTCGCGCGACAAATCCTGCGACAGGCACCTTCTGCACACTACAAAATACAGGAATGATGTCTGTCGTGCGACAGAACCCACTACAAATACTTTTGTCGCGAGAAAGAACCCAGGACACGAGCCCCTGTCGCACGACACAATGCACTACAAGAGAGCTTGTCGCGCGACACAAAATTTTGTCGCGCGACAGATACGCGACAGAAAATTCTGTCGTGCGTTTTGATCGGGGCTCCTTCGTGTACGCGTACATCGCAGACATGTCCTACACCCGGAAGCAATATCAATATATTATTCGCTTTCATGGACGTGCATTTGAGTAGTGTATCAAGGTTGCAGCGGTGGCGTAGCGGTAGAACATCCGCCTCGCATGCAAGAGGACCGGGGTTCGAATACTGATGCCGCGCAATTCTCCACCGGATAATAATAATAATAAAAAAATTCCGCACGTCGATGGAATTGCATAAACAGGTTTGGGGTGCGACCTGATGCCGGTGAACACCTTCGGCAACGCACTCCCTCACCAGAACAGCAGTTGGCCACCCTGGTGCATTAATTGGCCACAACCTCCCATCATTTGTCCTCTAAAACCCCAGCCCTCAGTCCCCAGCGGCTGCGGAACAACTGACCACGGCGGGGGTCAGACCTGTGACGCAGCAGGGGGTGCTAATAATTCCTGGCTCCGCTGGACAGGCTGCCATTGGAAACTGACCCTGGCAACGTTTAATGCTAGAACCCTAGCTATAGAAGCTAGTTTAGCAGTGCTGTTAGAGGAACTAGAGGGTATGAAATGGGATGATATAGGGCTTAGTGAGGTTAGGAGGCTGAAGGAGGCATATACTGTACTGAAGGATGGGCATGCACTGTGTTATCGAGGCTTACCGGAGAGGAGGGAACTAGGAGTAGGTTACCTTGTCAATAACTATATAGCGGGTATATGTATATAGATGATGGTTGGTTGGTTTATGGGGTTTAACGTCCCAAAGCGACTAAGGCTATGAGGGATGTCGTAGTGGAGGGCTCCGGAAATTTTGACCACCTGGGGTTCTTTAACGTGCACTGACATCGCACAGTACACGGGCCTCGAATTTCTCCTCCAAAGAAATTCAACCGCCGCAGCCGGGATCGAACCCGCGTCTTTCGGACCAGCAGCCGAGCACCATAGCCACTGAGCCACCGCGGCGGCTGTATATATAGATGAATTCTATAGTATTAATGATAGGGTGGCTGGCATCGTAATCAGGCTGAATAAATGGTATAAACTGAATGTTGTACAGGCTACGCCCCTACATGTGGTCCTGATGACCAGGTAGTTGAAAGCTTCTACGAAGATGTGGAATCGGCAATGCAGAAAGTAAAGACGCAGTACACTGTACTAATGGGTGACTTCAATGCCAAGGTAGGGAAAAAGCAGGCAGGAGACCAGGCAGTGGGTGACTATGGCATTGGCTCTTGGAATAGCAGGGGGGAGTTACTAGTGGAGTTTGCAGAGCGCAATAACTTAAGGATCATGAACACCTTCTTCAGCAAACGGAAGAACCGGAAATGGACATGGAAAAGTACTAACGGGGAGACTAAAAATGAACTTGACTTCATAGTGTGTTCAACCCCCGCCATTATACAAGATGAAGAGGTAATCGAGAAAGTAAGTAGCAGTGACCACAGGATGGTAAGGACCTAATTAGTCTAAATCTAAAGAAGAAACAAAACAGATTAGTAAGAAAGAAGTCTATCAACGAACTAGCAGTGTGGGGGAGGCCAGAAGAATTCAGGAATAACAGTATCAAAAAATCCAACAGTCTCTCCTTGTTGGCCCTTGAATGGCAAACAGGAATTGCTATTGGCACTCTGTTTGTCAAACAAGCCAGTAAGCCAACACGAAAAAATTCCTTATTGGGCCGTGTTGGCGAAACGCGAAATTATGTCAACACCAACAGAGCGGCTTGAATTGGAAAGAAAATCCTGACTGGTACAGCTGTTGGTCAAAGACGCCAGTAAGCCAACACCAATAAGTGGCTTGAATCACAAGCAGGAATCTTACTTGTACTGTTGAGTGAACACGCCATATGTAGCCAATAGCAACGTGCAATCAGCTAAATTTGTATGCGCAGCAAAATATTCTAAACACTGTATGCCATGCAGATAACCCGTATGGTTATTCAGCCAGCATGCTTTGCTCCGGATGGTCTCCTTCCGTGTCATAGGTAATTTTCTGTGCATTAATAGAAAAAATTCGCGGCTCGATTTTCAACATACACGCGATCCGGTCTCCATTCATGTGCGGTGTGTTCGTTAAAATGGGCAGTCAAGCTCGAATCAGTTCGTCAAAGTAGATACCACACTGATCAATGCATACATCGCCGATTAGCTCTATGCATCGTCTAGCTCAGTCACGCTTCTTTGCTTTCACGTTTACGCAATTCATTCGACGGCTGCTGGATGTGTTTTTGAAGAGTACGAATAACACTGGATGTTATCGTAGCGCGCAGATCTAACGCATATCGCCATGCTTCCTTGCAGTGGTTCGATGAATATGCAAGCCGACAATGTGCTGTTAAGGCTCGCCGTGCAGCTATATGCGTTCCTTCCTACGTATCAACATTTGTGAAATGTGCATTGCATATGAACGCGTAACAAACAGCGACCGTGACCCAGCCGGATGGCGGCATCGAAGAATCAAAACCTATCCCGCGATTGCAATTCTTTAACAAATATTGGCAAGATTATATCTGACGCCAAGTTTCAGTTCGCGGCAGACTGACAAGTGCTCAGCAATCATAAGAATTCGCATTAAAGCTATGCATTTGCCCTGTATGCGATATGCTTTTCTTCATCGACGCGATCCTTTCGTACAGCGCATCCAGACCGCGTAATTCGTGCCAACGAGGTCATTTCGCATATGCGACAACTAAATTACATGTCTGGACTAGTTTGAAGCGTAGCGTACGCTGGCTACATACATAGAGGAACGTACAGCTCACGTCTACGCGCACGTTACGCGCAGTTGCCGGCTCGTTTGATTTTCCGGTTTTGCGGACCAGTACCATCTGGCGGGATAAGAAAATAAAATATTATAATGTGCCCGCCCGTGCCGTGAAGTATATGTGTGTACAGTTGTACAAGTCTGAGAACAGAACATTTAAGAACCGTCCGTCTTCTTCGCACATCAGTGCAGCTAATTCTCGTGCCTGCAACTAGCAGCGCACTGCCAAAGCCAAAAGTAAAGTACCACTCATAGTTCCTTAATTTAAAGAATGCATATAAGCATGAATCTGCACGCTTTTTTCTTACTAATAAAGAAAAAAGGAAAGGAAGCATATTTGTACCCTCACCTCAAGATGTATTTCATACATGTGCACATTATTTAGAATAAATATTGTTGTTGATTGATTCAATGTGAATGAGACAAAACAGGACACACTGTCTTCTTCTACATTTCAAGTAGTGTCCATAACTCCAAGTACACATTACTCGGACTAGCTCAGTACATTGTGACAAATTAAACTTCCAATCAGCAGTTTGTTTTTCCTGCAATAAAGTAAAAAAAAGAAGATTATTCTTTACTGCTTCTTGAACAGCATACTACCATTTCCCGCATAATAGTAAATTTATTGCATTGCTTATTCTATGAGTTAGAAAATGAGCGATATAATTTGTGATTGATTATTTAATCTGATTAAATGTAAGTGCCACCAAAGATATATTGTTTTAAGAAAAATTTAGCCTTATAATGGCTAGCAACGCCAGATTATGCCCCCCGTGCAATGCAAAACTAGCTATGAAATTCAACTAAAAAATACTGCCATTTTCATTGCCTGCGCAAGAATGTCATCTGAAGTGACAGGTTCCGTGCACAGGAGCACATCGGGCTCAGTTATCATCATCAGTACCATCAACCTGACTACACCCACTGCAAGGCAAAGGCCTCTTCCATGTTTCTCTAATTAACCCTGTCTTTTGCCAGTTGCGGCCACCATATCCCTGCAAATTTCTTGATCTCATTCGCCCACCTTTCTGCCACCCCTGCTATGCTTGCCTTCTCTTGGCATCCACTCCGTTAGCCTTAAGGACCACCGGTTATCTTGCCTTCGCATTATATGCCCAACTCAAGCCCATTTCTTCTTGATTTCGCCTAGGACATCATTAACACCCGCTTAATCTCTCACCCATTTTGCCTGCTTCCGGTCTGTTAACGTTACACCTGTTATATTTCTTTCCATAGCTCGCTACATTGTTCTTAAGCTGAACCCTTTTCGTTAGCCTCCACGCTTCTGCCCCGTAAGTGGGTACTGGTAAGATACAGCATTTGCATACTTTGCTCTTGAGGGATACTGGTAAACTGCCATTCATGATCTGAGAGAACCTGCGAGATGTGCTCCACCTCATTCTTATTCTTCTAGTTATTTCCCTCTCATGATCCGGATCAGCAGCCACTACCTGCCCTAAGTAGACGCATTTCCTTACCAGTTCCAGCGCCTCACTAGCAATTGTGAACTGCTCTTCTTCCCTTGCGAGACTGCTCTACATTACTTTGGTTTTCTGCATGTTCAGGCCTACCGATCTGCTTGTATAACTCATTGATCATGCTTTGCAGCTCATCTCCTGAGTGACTTAGCAAGAGAGTGTCATTGGCGAAACACTGGATTGCATTATCAGCTCAAGAACACAGCAAATTTTCTCCATCAAAGGACCCCCTTCCAGCCGTTGGCTTTCTCCGATTTTCATGACCCTGCTAGAGTGACAATGAAGGGAGCAGGGCGACTATGCGGAGAGGTGACTACCCTTGACCTTGGAAGGGGGGAATAATCCCCTTCCATGTCCCACTCCCTGCATTGTCATGCTAGCAGGGCCATGAGAGGCTGCAGACAGCATTGCCTGAAAGGGGGTCCTTTCATGAGGAAAAAGTTGCGTTTTTGACTTGAATCCTACTATAGGGGCCCTTAGGGGAAAATTAGCAATGATGCATCTCATGAGAGATATGTGTGGTATATACAAACAGCGTTTGTCACATTTTGGAACCCAGAGAGGTTTGCTTCAAAACCATGGGGCTCTTGTAGCATACATGGATGTCCCAACTTTTGGAAGGGGAGGAAGTTCCTCTTAGCAACAAGAGATTTGGAAGCCCAGGGATGCTTAACGACCCACACGGCGCAGCGCAAAACAGCCGACAAGGAACTTCCCTGTACTGATTTGGTCCCCAAAACAAGAAAACAACACAACTTTGTCACAACTATGCACTGTTCCCTTCAGGATTGGAAGTTTGATGATAATTTTCATTTTGTAAGATGCCTTAACTTGCTTGCACACAAGACGAGTGCTGCAAAATGCATTTTGCTGCAGAAGGCTTATATGTATCAAAAAGATGCCAGATTGCTAAGCCCCTCTTTTGCTTGAAAAATGAAATCTGGAATTGTTCATCATTCAGATACCCAAGAAAAAAAAGGATGCACAGCAAATAAAAAAATGAACACTTTTCTGTGGGCAACACAAAAGCAGGAAAATCAAATGAGAACTGTATACTCAAGCATATTAAGGACTTACAATTTCAACCAAATCATTACAAACTATGGTTTTCCTGCAATGAAAATGTGACGTACGACATAACATAGTAGAAAGCTTGTTTATTCAGCACACAAATAATGCGAAATCTCCAAAGGCTTACATAAAACAAGGCACCATATGATAGCGTTTGGTCAACGATTTGCTAAAAAGGTACACAAGACTGAAAATCACAGGATGGTAAACAAACTGAACTCTGTTGACATAACACGGGTTGCCTGACTGACTGAAATGAAAGGAGTCACGTTTTATGGCTTGGTGAGGCGAAAGTCAGGCAAAGATACCTCCCACAGTGGCTGAGTTGCTGTGGCATACAGTTGTAGAGTACAAGGTTGCAGTATCAAAACCTAGTTGCTCTGGTCACATCTCACTGCCACTCAAATGTGAAAACACGTGTGCTGCGCATTGTCAGTGCACGTTAAAGAACCCTAAATGAGCAAATTATTCAAAAGCCCTCCACTATGGTGTCCATTTCTTTCTTCCTTGTTTCACTCCCTGCTTCACCCTTTCTCTTATGACACAGTTCAGAAGTTTAGTGTAGGATAGTGTACAATCAGTAAGTATTCAAACGTGAACAACACTGAAATGCAGAGACAAGAATGCAAACGTATCAGCTCTGGGAGACAATGTACAGACAAAGTTGATTACCACTTCTGAAACACAATCTTTGCACTTTCTAAGTGAAATTCAGATGTGCTAGTACTGAGATTTCCCTTGCTAAGATCTTCTCATTTCGCTGTTCATGTTTCAATCGTTATGTTTAAATACTATTTGTTAACAAAAGTACCACTGCTTTCCTCATAAATAATCTAAATTTGTATCTTGGATAAAATAAGAAACAAATGGCAGCCTCAGAACTTTAAAAATGGACCTAACTGCAGGCTGAAAGTTGCAAACTAGCTCATTAAATTTTCACATCACGGTGTGACGACAGCTGACATGGAGGTAGCTTTCTTCTGAATCAAGAATGAAAGTACCGAGCAATAAAAATAGATGGGCTTTCGCGCCTTTGGCCAGTATAGTTTCTTATCACAATAAGCCTAATTTCACAGTGCAAAAAGCAACATCTCTTTCATTCGTCAATTAAACTCCACTGGACTGTACAACCAAAAATAAAAAAAAATTCAATTCTCAAAATGTGAATAAAATGGCCGAGTTGTTCACTGATGTGCAAATTTGTACAAAGGACCAAGGCCTTGTCCGATGTTTATCATTTAGCAATGGCCTCCTATTAGACACTGTCTGAGGATCAAATAAAGGAAACAAAATTTTTATGACTCACTGGCACACAGCTAAATTTGCCATGAAAGCATCTAACATCGTTCTTGCTCATTTCCGACCTCACACAAATATGAATCGTTATCTATGTTTATAAACACACACTGTGCAAGAACATCGTCAGTAGAAAACAAAGGGTGGTTTTCTGACAGCGGTGGATGCACATAAGACACAATATGGGGCACATAATGGGACACAATTGGCACGATGAGCCTTTGTTCGCAGTGAAAATAAATGCAATTCTGAGCCACATAAATACCAAGTATATATGAGTAGGTGCCGTCCTTCATCTTTACATAACATGTACAGCTCTTCTTAGGTACAACATAGTCTGCGGCATAAATGATGATGCTGCCACGAGTGCACGAAAATACTTGGAAATGCTAGGTATGCAAGCAAATCTCTCCGTGAAGAGTTTTTCAAGACTCTGCGACAATTCTCGAATTGGCTGAGCAGCTCCAAGAACACACGTTTGAAACCACCTTTTGCTTTTGGATTATAGTTCACATTTAGCAGCTGCAAGGCAGGCTGAAATTTGTAACTCTCTACTTAAAAATCCATATGTTTGAAGCATGATGCACGTTTCTGCCACCTGCATTGGCACAGATTTTGCAGCCGAAACAAGCTTCAAGGCTCGGCCATTAGAATCCTCAAAGGGGAATGTTGAAATGCCCCGAAGTGGCCCGAACATCCGTGTTGCCTTTGGTGTAGAAGAAGGACTTCGGGGACGGCGTCGAGGTCGGCGTCGGAGCGGTGCGACCAAGACCAACACGATCTGCGCGATGGCAATCACACAACCGCTTCTTCTTTATCGGCGTCCAGCGAAGGGGTCCATCTTCTTCTTCACAATGCCCCCCAGAGAAAAAGGAGCCATCCGGGCGACTTAAGGGGACGAAGATACGATGGGGTCGTAGAACGGCTTAAGGCGCTGCACATGTACAGTTTCACGGCCACGGCGCCGAAGATCAGAAGGTGGTGTAAGAGGCTCAACACTGTAATTGACTGGCGAAGTGTGCTCGACGACACGGTAGGGCCCATGGTACTTGGAGAGCAGTTTTGTTGAGAGGCCGGGACTGCTGGATGGAACCCATAGCCACACGAGCGAGCCGGGCTCGAAGTGTAGTGCATTCTTCTGAGTGGTGTCATGGTGATGTTTTTGGCGCCATTGAGAGTTGGTCGTGAACGATCGGGCAATCTGGCGGCATTCTTCGGCGTGCCGTGCAGCTTCGGTAACGGTGGTACATTCAGAGGCATCAGGTTTGTAGGGGAGCACTGTATCAAGGGGAGCAGATGGATGCCGACCGTAAAAGAAAAAGAACGGAGAGAAACCCGTGCTGGATTGCGTAGCAGTGTTGTATGCGTAGGTGATATACGGCAGCACAATATCCCAGTCGGTGTGATCGGATCCAACGTACTTCGCGAACATGTCACCGAGGGTGCGATTAAATCGTTCAGTCAGACCATTTGCGGATGGTAGGCGGTGCAAGTGCGGTGAATGACTGTGCACTGAGCGAGCAGGGCTTGAACGACGTCAGATAAGAAAGCACGGCCTCTGTCGCTGAGCAATTCGCGAGGAGCACCGTGACGGAGAATGAAGTGCGTCAATAAGAATCCGGCCACATCACGGGCTGTGGCAGATGGGAGCGCGGCGGTTTCGGCATATCTCGTCAGATGGTCGACCGCGACAATCACCCAGCGATTGCCGGCAGCTGTGTACGGAAGAGGGCCGTAGAAGTCAATGCCAATGCGGTCGAAGGGTCTAAGCGGACATGAGAGAGGCTGTAACTCACCAGCCGAACGGTGAGAGGCAGGTTTGCGGCGTTGGCAAGCCAGGCACGATCGGACGTACCGAAGAACCGAGTTGTACATACCGCGCCAATAGTAGCGAAGACGGATTCGAGTGTACGTCTTGAAAACTCCGGCGTGACCGCACTGCGGATCGGCGTGGAAAGCTGTACATACTTCGGTCCGTAGATGGCGCGGGATCACGAGGAGCCATTTCCGTCCAGTTGAATTGTAGTTGCGCCGGTAAAGGAGGTGATCCCGAATCTCGTAGTGGGAAGCTTGGCGGCAAACGGCGCGTGAAGGGGTAACTTGCGAACGGTTGGAGAGGTAGTCAATAAGAGAGGCTATCCATGGGTCCTTTCGTTGTTCGGCGGGCATGTCACTGACGTCGAGCGTAAACGGCACGGGGTCCAAGGCAGAGAGGCTGGCAAGGTCGACTGGAAGCGGCGAGCGAGACAAAGCGTCGGCGTCTGTATGCTTGCGACCACATCGGTAAACGACACGGATATTATATTCCTGGAGACGAAGAGCCCATCGTGCCAACCGGCCGGAGGGATCTTTGAGCGATGAAAGCCAGCAGAGGGCATGATGGTCAGTGACTACATCAAAAGGACAGCCGTAAAGGTAAGGTCGAAACTTAGTGAGTGCCCAGACAACGGCCAAGCACTCCTTTTCCGTTACTGAGTAGTTAGTTTCGGCTTTCGTGAGAGTACGGCTGGCACAAGCGACCACGTATTCGCCGAATCCAGAGGGGCGCTGAGCAAGCACAGCGCCGAGGCCGACACCACTGGCGTCTGTGTGCACTTCGTGGGCGCCTGGTGGTCAAAATGGCGCAGGATGGGCGGAGCTGTGAGGAGGCGGCGCAAGGTATTGTAGGCGGCGTCGCATGCTGGCGACCACAGGGAAAAGTCTGAGTTGTGGCCAAGGAGCTGAGTCAGCGGGGCGACAATGGATGCAAAGTTCCGTATAAAACGCCGAAAGTATGAGCACAAGCCGAAGAAGCTTCTGAGTTGCTTAATGGTAGTAGGTTTCGGGAAGGCAGTCATAGCTCGAAGTTTGGCGGGATCAGGGCGGATACCCTCCTTGGACACAACGTGGCCTAAAATAGTCAGCTCACGAGCAGCGAAACGACACTTCTTCAAGTTGAGCTGCAGACCGGCATTCGCAAGACATGTCAAGACCTGCTTCAGGCGAGAGAGGTGGGTCGCAAAGTCCGGCGAGAACACCACGATGTCGTCAAGGTAACACCGGCACGTCTTCCACTTCAGGCCACGCAGAATAGTGTCCATCATACGCTCGAATGTAGCAGGAGCATTACACAGACCGAAAGGCATGACGGTAAATTCAAAGAGGCCATCGGGGGTGACGAATGCGGTTTTAGGGCGATCTTCCGCAGCCATGGGTACCTGCCAGTAACCGGAGCGTAAATCGAGCGAAGAAAAGAGTTCAGCGCCTTGTAAACAGTCCATTGCATCATCGATACGCGGTAGAGGGTACACATCTTTCCGCGTGATTTTATTTAGGCGACGGTAGTCAACGCAGAAGCGAATAGAACCGTCTTTCTTCATCACGAGGACTACAGGAGAGGCCCACGGACTGTTAGAAGGCTCGATCACGCCATTCTGAAGCATAGTGTCAACTTGGGCTTCAATAACTCGGCGCTCGGTGGCAGAGACACGATAGGGGCGCTGGCGCAGAGGAGCATGAGACGCGGTGTCAATGTGGTGGGCGACAGTTGATGTGCGGCTCAAAGCAGGCTGGTGAAAGTCGAATGAAGAACGGAATTGATGAAGAAGTGCGAGGAGTTCAGTGCGTTGAGGGCCAGGAAGATCGGCGTCGATCGAGCGGAGGAAAACGTCAGGAGACGACTGGTCCGGTGCAAGAACAGGTGGTGTGAGTGCAGCCAAGTCACCAGGCTGCGAAGCGGTGGTTGCGTCAGCGGTGAGAATGGAATCAATGAGCTGTACGGTGCCGAGACATTCGCCACGACGCAGGGAGACGGGAAAGGAGAACGGATTAGAAATCCAGAGCGCAGTGAGGCCAGCTGATATAGAAAGTACGGCATAAGGCAGGGGAAGACTTTTGCGGTTTAGAAAGATGGGCGAGGGTGTGAAAAGGACATCGGTACTGCGGGGAAAAGCACAAGCGGTGGGCACAAGGAAGAAAGAGCACGCAGGGAGGTCAATATCTTCGGCAACGACGACTTTCGGAGGAGGAACGTTCGGCAACGGTACGTCAAGCGCAAAAAACTCCAGTTCGGCACGAGCACAGTTGATCACCTCATTATTGCGCGACAGAAAATCCCAGCACAAGATAAGATCATGAGAGCAGGAACGCAAAACGACGAACTCTATGGCGTACACAACTTCCTGAATGACGACTCGTGCTGTGCACACCGCTATAGGGTTGACAGGCTGGGCACTTGCCGTGCAAAGTGAGAATCCTGAAATAGTTGTCGTTTCTTAGCGCAATGAACGGCAAAGACTTGCAGCCATGGCAGAAACAGCAGCGCCGGTATCGACCAGAGCCAGTACTATAACGCCTTCAACAGAAACTTCAAGCAGATTCGAGGGAGATACGTGAGGCCTTTGACAGTTCGCTCGTTGCGCAGTTCTCGCCTCAGGAACTGCGGCAATCAGTTTGCCTCTTGTGCAAGATTGGGACGCCGTCGCAGCGGAGATAGGGAGCGGCGACGCGGCGAGGTTGAGCGGCGAGGAGAAAAGGAGCCACGGTCATTCGCGACGGAACTTGCAGACGGATCGGCGGCCGCGTACTGATTTCGGGGCGGCTGCCAGGAAGCGGACATTCGGCGCGGTACAAAATCGTCGTGAGTGCGATTTCTGCAGTACCGAGAAACATGGCCAGCAAACCCACAGGAATAACAGATGGGACGGTTGTCACTTGTTCGCCATGGATTGCGGCGCTGCGGAGGAGGTGGAATAAAAGGCTGTGGCGCCGGAAGAAATTCCTGTACAGGTCCTGGAGACGTAGCGTAGACCAAAGGGTAGCTAGCTGGCCGTGGTCTGGCAGCGACGGCAGCGTACGTCAGCGGTGCGACAGGAGCGGGCGTCATTGGTGAAGCGGCAGGGACGTCGGCGTATGCGAGGGGCTCAACGGCTGGTGCGTGCGGAGGCATGGGAGCTGGTGGAGCGACAGAGGGAAGGGCCTCTGCCACGCGGTCGGCAATGACCTTTTGAAGGGGCGCCAAATTTTGGGACAGCTCGCAGTTCGCCGGAAGTAAAGATATCTGGCGAGCAACTTCCTCCCGGATGAAGTCTTTGAGCTGCTGCAGCAGCGTGGAGCTCCCAGATGTAGAGGAGAGACCAGAAAGTGGTTCCACAGGCCCGGAAGGTGGTGGAGTGATGAGGCGCTGCTTGCGCAACTCATCGTAGCTCTGGCAAAGGTTGAGAACTTGGGCAACAGTAGTCAAATCCCGGGACGTTAACATTTGAAAGGCGTCATGTTCGATGCCCTTCAGGATGTGCTTGATCTTGTCTTTTTCGGACATCTGTGCGTTGACGCGACGGCAGAGATGGACCACATCTTCAATGTAACTTGTGAATGTTTCGCCGAACCGCTGTGATCGATCGTGCAGGCGTTGTTCGGCGCGGAACTTGCGTACAACAGGACGACCAAACACGGTGGTAAGGTTAGCCTTGAATGTATCCCACGTCGTGATATCTGCTTCGTGGTTTCGATACCACAAGTTGGCAACTCCGGTCAAATAAAAGATGACATTTGTTAACTTAGTGACGTCATCCCACTTATTGTAGGAACTCACTCGCTCGTAAGACGCGAGCCAGTCGTCGCAGTCGGTGTCGTCGGTGCCGCTAAAGAGCGCAGGGTCGCGCTGGCGCAAGGAGCCAGAGCAGACAACCGGCTGGGTCATCGGGGCGGCTGGGGGGTGTCCGTCTTCAGCCATACGAGCTCGTCTTGGCATACGTGAGGCAAGGAGACCAGGCAGCACCTCCACCAAATGTAGAAGAAGGACTTCGGGGACGGCGTCGAGGTCGGCGTCGGAGCGGGGCGACCAAGACCAACACGATCTGCGCGATGGCAATCACACAACCGCTTCTTCTTTATCGGCGTCCAGCGAAGGGGTCCATCTTCTTCTTCACATTGGTAAGTGAAGCAGCTGATGAACGTTAAACGTTGCTGCTGCCTCTCCATAGAGTTTTGTGACTTGTGTAGCAAATTGGAAGAGTAGCTTTTCTGCATCACTAATATCGCTTTCATTGACCACATCCTTCAATAGCAAGAAAACTGCTTTCACGAGAAGGGCAAAATGAGACACATATGTATGCACAAGAAACCCTGAAAGACATGGCAAGCTATAAAATAGTAGCCAGTACCGCCACTCTGTAGCCTTCCAGAATGCACGTTCTGAAAGTGGCCGTGGCATCCTTGCAAATGTTATTGGAGGTTTTATGTACCGTAGCCTCGAATCCAAGATGTTAATGTGCCTGCCAATATAGAAGGCTGATCCCGTGGCTGAAAGCCACAGCTCAGTCAGCTGCTTGGTCACACCCTCCAGCACACAATGCATGTAGTCTGGTGGTAGTCCCTAGACAAGGTCCAGACCCTTGAGCTTCATAAGACAAGATGGGCCTTTCATGCCAAAGATTGCAGTCTTCTCCAGCGGTGACCGAAGCATCGGATTAAGCACACCTGCATGCGTCCTCTCAGCAGCCACCTGACCTTGACAGGGAAACTTCACTGTTCCTGGACAAAAACATATTCATATTTGTCATTACGGTGGCTGCTTAGGCAGCTTGGAATACATTTTTCTTTCACTACATCAGTTTACGGCATAATAAATAATTGAAACTGCCCCCTTGTGTGCATTGTTCTTTTGTTTACTAAAAAGCAGCGAGGCAATATGTGTATCTCTGCTGACGTCTCGTTGGCTGCCACAGTCACTTGCATGCAATATGTGCGAATGACAGCGGTGCTTGCTTTGCACAATCAGGAGTGAAGACGGCGATCTGAATGACTATGGGAATGCCATGATGTCAGCATGAGTGAACTTCTCTTTGCACCTCCTCGAAAGTTGTGAAAGCTTAGTGGCTGAGCTACTTGTGAGGATAGCAACCAGAATGCGGACATGCGTTAGACGTGACTTAGGTATGCACTTGCAGTGATGTCCGCCGTACCTTCAATGAGAATCGGCCGGGTACCTTGGATGTATCTTTAGACACTTCAATAAAAAAAAACTGGGGATCCTGCCTTCCCAATCAACCTGCTGTTATGGGAAGCAGCTATACATGATGGCGATAATCCACCATGTAATGAGTCACACTGTTCTCTTCTGAAGCCTGGTAAGTTGTTACTACTGCAACGGATTATAAATATCGGACAGCTGCTTGCTGCTCAACATTGGTTAAAAATTCTTCTCTCTAAAACACCTGTTAACAGGCTCTTTAAAAATTGTAGTGAAAAATTGGATGGGAATTAACTCCTTTTTCTTGCTGCACATAGAATAGTATGCAGTGTTTAATGTGGTTGCTTCACAAAAAGCAATTTTCAATAACAAAAAATCCACGGATAATTCCCATTGAAAGTCGCAATAAATACAACGCTGTCCTTCATGTTCGATTTTTCATTCGGCTTGCTATCTATTCTTTTTTTCTGAGCACACATATTTCCCAGGGCAGGTTGCATCTACATTCACCAGATATAAACGTTTGCTTGCACTTCACCTGTAAAATTTGCAAGAGGCACCATGCTTCACTTATCCAGCCAGAGCTTTAGCTCTGTCCAGGCACAGATTCTACATGAGCAGGTTGCTATCAATCTATTTCACTCTGCTCATTGTACTTGAGATATCATGGTTTTTCTGGCAACTACCGTAGCAACATTGGGCAGCATTAATTGGTAACAAATAGCGAATTAAAGAGTACTTTAAGAACAGAATGCCATTATATTACATTTCTAGTCATCGCATCAAGATGAAAAGCCTACACTGTATTTTATTTCCAATCAACAGTATCATATCATGCATGCTATTGGCACAAACTTAGCAATGATTAAGTTCCTACTCGAATGACGCCATTTTGGCCAAAAGGATGCTCTACACCTGCCATCCAGCTGCGTATCCACACTTGTTCGAGGCAAGCTGAGCAGGTCTACAAAACCATTTGCCATCACGATTGTTTAGGGAAATTCCCAATCCATGAAGCAGTTACCTGAGCAGCTAATAGGCTAGCAACCAAACCATGCAGTATAATGTGCAGTGCCCTATGGACAACTCTAGTTTCACTTAGTCCGACCTGGTATGTGTTAGAAATTTGACCGAGTCCAAGAATCCACACCACGCCATCATTGACATAAATGACTCCTATCTTTTGCAGGTTCTTGTTATTTATTACTTATTTAAAACATACCCCAGACATTGAAGACCAAGCAGGAGGGCAATACAGGTCATAAGTAAACGCAATTGAGCGCCACCATTAGCAAGCAATCACAAAAAAGCAACACAAGCAATCATAAGCAATCAAAAGGTCAAAGCAGTCAAAGCAATCAAACGCGCAGCATGCAGTGCAAACACAGAAAAAGAAAGAAAAAATGAATCAGCAAAAGCGAAGAGTAACATCAACCCAGAGCTTTTCGTACTTGTTCTTCGAAAACATTTACATCATGCGCGGAAAAAACTTCTATTGGGAGTGCATTCCATTGTGAGACAGTGGTGGAAAAAAAGAGTTCTTAAACCTGTTAGTACGCGCAAAGATTGGTTCCAGGCTGTAAAGATGGGTGTGCCGAGTTTGACGACCCTCACGTGGATGAATGAACAGTCACGCGTTGATACCAAGTTGGTGATTGCAGAGCCGATACAGAAACCGCAGCCTGGAAATCTTTCTTCTGCTTTCTAAGGTCAAAATGTTGTTAGCACTCATTAGAGACGATGGTGAATCTAATCTGCGGTATGAATTGAATATGAAACGAACTGCCTTTCTCTGTACCATTCCTAGTTTATTTACGTCTTTTTTCAAGTGAGGGCCCATACTGTACAGCCATATTCCAGCTGAGGTCTGATAAGGGTATTGTATGCAAGCAGCTTAACATTGGAAGGGGCCGGCCTTGATTTGAAACGAAGAAACCCTAGTTTCCTAAGGGCTGATGTACAGATTTTATTAATGTGGCTGGTCTAGTTCAAGTTGTTAGTTATCGTAACACCAAAGTATTTACACTCGTTGACCTGAACTAATGGATATTCGTTGATTTTGTACAAAAACTGAGCCGGAAATTTCTTGTTACTTACCCGAAGAAGGACAGATTTTTCTCTGTTTAATTCCATAGACCAAAGATTACACCACTGGTTCACAGCATTAAGGTTATTGTTCAAAATTATTTGGTCATTGGTTCAACGGATAGTTTTGAATAGGACACAGTTATCTGAAAACAGCCTTATACTAACGGATGCGGTGTCAACTGAGGCAACGATGTCATTAATGTATATGAGGAATAAAATAGGGCCAAGGACACTTCCCTGGGGGACCCCAGAGCCAACCGGTAGAATTCCAGATGAGCAGCCATTGACGTGGACGAACTGTTTTCGGTTATTAAGGTAGGCTTGAATCCATTTCACAATCGGTAGAGGAAGACCAGTGTTCTGGACCTTTAAGATTAGTTTGCTGTGTGAGACGCGGTCAAACACTTTACTGAAGTCAAGAAATACCATGTCAATTTGCTCGCCCCTATCAAGTGAGGATGCCACTTCGTGAATGGAAATTACTAGTTGAGTAACAGTTAGTTGAGTAACAGTTAACTGTGCTTCAATGTTGGTGTATTGTTACCTCTCAAGACTACTTCTGGCATTTGCCAAACAAAAGAATGCAGTGCTTCAGCAAGCCCAGGATATTTTAACACTGCTTCTATTGCAAATTACGACAGATTGCAAGTTATTTTTACTTGATTGAATTTTTCATATTTCTTCCCACTGGGTTCCTGCAGTGACTCGTCCCTATAATAGTGGCTCCAGCCAACACAAAATAAGAAAATGAAGTAGAACGAGCGATATCCGGCACCTGCTTGGCACTGACAGGCTCAAACCGATCTGAAGCGAACAATAGGGCCCAAAGTGGAAATTTTTGATAACAAAAACAGTTGAAGAAAGAATTAGAAACAGGTACACATGGGCACGCTTCCCAAGCATATTTCAAGCAAGTTATGTTGACAAGATCAGATAGAAAGCAAAGGCTAGCCCAACACCACAACACGCCTCTCCCCCTATAAAGCAGCAGGCATTAGTATGAACTGAGTGTTCAGCCTTGAACACTGCTTAGCCACTTGAGCTGCCCAGGCACATTTAAAAATTATATTTATTACAAAAGAAATGTTTTTGATTAAAAAAAATACGACCACATTCACCGCCAATAGCTGTGCCTTTTTCCCAGCACCAACTGCAGCAAAAATACCCGTGGAATTGTTTCATGTTTAATAGGACCGCTCTGGCTGGGGAGTCCACACAACAGATGACAGCATGAACTGCAGACTTTACAGCTGTCCCAGCATGGTACCATGTCAGCTTCCCAATACTGCAAACCTCTTCAACAAATCTCTTCATAAAAAGGTGCATTGGGGGGTGAGTTTTTGAAAACCATAATGCTGAAATGGTCACATTCTGCCATTTCAGTTGAAATGGAAGTTCGTTAATTACAAAATGGATTGGCCATATTGAGGGCTTGCTAGATTCAAACACTGGTGCCCCATCCGTGTTGAAAGTGAGCGTGAGATCAGACCAAGTCATGTTCAAGTGGTTTCTTGTGCTCCTGTACAGGTCACCATCCGTGATGTCGGCATAAGTTCCTGGTTTGTGTCATCTTGTCGCTATTTGCTGGAGATTTCCAAAAAGATGGGTTTATGGGCTTATGGGGTTTTAACGTCCCAAAGCAACTAAGCCTATGAGAGACGCCGTAGTGGAGGGCTCCGGAAATTTGGACCACCTGGGGTTCCTTAACGTGCACTGACATCGCACAGTACACGGGCCTCTAGAATTTCTCCTCCAAAGAAATTCCAGCCGCCGCGGCCGGGATCGAACCCGCGTCTTTCGGGTCAGCAGCCGAGCACCATAACAACTGAGCCACCGCGGCGGCCTTTTCCAAAAAGAGGCCTACTTGTTTGCTTCACTAAGTCAAGGATTTGCTGTTTCAAGTCAAACATCAAAAAAAAGCTTCAAGTGTTGATTAAAGTCTGCACTATCTTTTCGAAGCCACATGACTTACATTTAACAGCTGTTTTTTTCCAAGGCTCAACAAAGTCCCAAGGTAATCATAGCATGCCGAACAAAAAAAGTGTAGCTTCAGTGCTTCCTTTTGATTTTCCCACAGCTTCCTGAAGAAATAAGTGGTGCCTGGTACAACTTCTGACCCAAACAAAGCATTAATTAAAATTAGCAGACCTTTTACTTGTGCCCATGTTAGACCTGCATATACAACATAAGCTAAAACCAACAAGAATGCTTCTGCTTTCGTTGTTGTTTGGTGCGGCAGAGTCTCAGCAGACAATCTTTCAAACTGTTCCTGGAAGTCATAGGTTAATCTCTCCGCATCAGGATCATCAACTTCACTTTCTTCATTATTGTCCTCACTCCTGTTCGCGGCAGGAGGTACGTCTTCTTCACTGCCTCCAGATTTGGGGGGCTCTGGTTGTGAACATGCACCAGTTTCGGGTATGCTGGTCTCCCTCTCAGAGCATGGACCGATGTTCTCATTAGCACAGCCGGCGTTATGTGCTCCATCGTCTCCGCTGTTAGGTTACAATGAACCCACAGCATCTGGAGAATCCTGACTGGGGCTTCTGCCTTGCAAATCCTCATTTTGTAGGTGTGAGCATGAATCGGCACTTTGTAAAGCTCTGGGAGGACCACTCACATTTAGTGCAGCGTCATCCTAAAAATATAAAAGAAGCAGAAATTACAAGCCAAACACAACCAACAGTTGGCTTGCAAGATAAAAAAGAAAAGTGAATGCGAACTGTTACTACAGGCAACCTCACGTGCATTCTTGCAGGTAATGATGCCCATTACAAGTGTTTAAAAAGCAACTATGACAACACAACCAAAAAATTGGGGGGACACTTGAGCACCACCTTTAAGGGCATGACGCGATAGCGTTAATGCCTCAAGTCTGCGGCACCCCTTGCGGATCGGTGTTAACGTGCATGCACTTTGCTGCTAGCTTTATCACTAATCCCTTAATTTGTGCTGCCATTATCTAAAACATATTCATTAGCATACAGTCATCAACTACTCAAATAAATCTTTTCAATTTCAAGAAAAAGAAGCAGTTCAATTTTTACATACGGGAAATTTTTGTAAAGAAAAGAAAAAAAAGGATACCATATCATGCAAAAGGCCCGGCATAGCTATAAAGCCCCGCCTTAACCAAGCTGTACGAACACGGCTTCCTGGCCTAGGGGTAACATGTCTGACTTGGGATCTAAGGGTCCCAGGTTCAACTCGCATCTGACAAGAGCTTCCAGAGTTGGCAGCTCCTTCCAACACCGACATATCATGTAGCCTGCAGACATCAAGCAAACTGCCTACCAATCAGCGCCGTGCCATGTCACCAATCTGATTGCCTCCGGCCAGAGGCATGCTCGTGATTTTCCGCTCACAATGTCGACAACACTAACGACAAATTTTTTGCTAAACAGGGCCCTTAATGTCAATGCATTAATAAATATAAATGTTCATTATCACAAGTGAGGGCATGTTTAGCTCAAGAACAGTCCTTATTCTGCCCATGTAACTACTACAATCTATTGAGCTCAGTAAACACATGCTTTATTTAACCTACCACCTAAGCTACTCAGGTAATTGTGACTTTCTAGCAGTGCAGGGCCCATACAAAGGTGAAATTAGGATAGACAGCGAGTCCTAACCAGCCACTGCCTATGGTTTGCAAGCCTGTCCCAACGTACAACAAAGGGGGTGCAAGAGAACTTTCCATTCTTCTGTTAACTGATGCGAAAGAAAGCTAGGCTGCCAAAATGACTAAGACAAGCAAAAGTGCACTGCAAACCTTTAGGACACCGCTGGCGCCTATGCAAGGCAATTTTCTGTGAGTAACATTCAAATAATATACAACAGTGACCACAAGCTGTGCCAGAATCTTCACAGAGAGGTGGCAAGTTAAATTTCGGACAAGCATGATGCCTGTCACATTCGCGCATGTGGAAAAAAATAAAACAGCAAACATAGTGGCGATAGCTTCACATACTGACCACAGAAAGAGCCTAACGAAGGCTAAATTATCAATATTCATCCTCTTTATCAGGATCTCAAGGAAGTATTCAGCAAATTTTTGATGCGGGCCGACAACTTTCAGGCCAAAATCACCACCTCTTACCTCCCTTTTGCTCCGTCACTGAAGCTAACAGCTACCGGTTAACATTTTTAAGCAGAGAGAGACCGAGACTCCCTAGAATTTTTCAAGGCCACTGATGTGGTAATACACTAATAATAAAGCAGCCGTAAATGACATCATCAGTAGCACATGGCTCATGTCTTGTACACAGTCTTTTTTTCCTTTACTGGTGGTCTGTTAAGTTGAATATATTATGTAGTGAGACAGCAGATAACCACAGGCAAACAAACATTGTGCTTAGCAATTACATTGTGCTGTAGTTGGTTTCCTGTTTTTGGGGATTCTTTTTCTTTCTATTTGTTTTGAGACTTCAATGTGCTCTAGTGACTCTTGGAGCATGACAGAGTGGTAAACATCGTAGAATTTTGGGTTTCCTTGCTTATATAACCTGTCATTTCACTTGATCCACAAAAAAAAAGCAGTTTGAACTTTGTGCCTTGTGGTGTTGCTTTTCCTTTTTTGCTGCCTGGTCCTTGTCCTGTTTATGAAGAAACAACTTTCCTACATATGAATAAACTAGCTTGCAAGAATTTCTTACCGAACCCATAACATGTGGAGAATCGTGACTGAGACTGCTTCCTTGAATGTCCCCATCTTGCCGGTCTGAGCAGTAAATGCCACTCTGCAAAGCCCTGGAATTATCATTCATGATGAGTGGTGCGTCATCCTAAAATATAGGAAAGGAAAAAACAATACTATAAGCTGTTGGCATGGGTTAATGAATGTCTGCTACCCTGCGATTCTTCATCTACCTTTTTACAGTAGCCATCAAATGAAACGCGGACAGAAAAGAATTCGCCGCTGGAGATCTACAGATAAGACATACCTTTAGCTACCGCACAGCGGTCTCCGCGACATTTCTAAGGAAACTTCAATAGGCTAACTCTATCGTTTTGCTGCTCCCTTTCAAAGTGTCTTCTCAATCATTAATTCAACGCTGAGATAAACGCATGCGCACATACGCTAGGTAGACTTTTTGAGTCGATCTGTTCTGCATGTCGCAGAGTTTGTGTGGAAAATTTTGCGCGCTCTAGTATTCAGTGACCCAGTAGATGCTCGCTGTTCCCGATTTCAACTGTCTGTGCGCGCCTTATTTAATTGCAGGCGCTAACTTACACTGCATACACACGCACACACTTACACACGCGCGCGCGAGCGCGCACGCACGCACGCACGCAGGCGTGCAGACGCACACACACTCATGCTCGCGCACACACGCACGCACGCGCACGCATGCACGAGCGCGCACATAATCTATACATACCTTAACGGCACACCTTTTGCGTCTGTTCCGGATGTTGCAGAGGGTTTGTTTGGAAATTTTTCCGTTTGAACCCGGTTGCAAGTATTGCCTGTAGCGCATTCGTCACTTCTGTGACATCGCGAAGTTGGTTGCTAATACGCCCGGTGCCGAAAACCGCTCCCGCTCGTTGAATCTTCAGCAGCCGCTACGCCCGTCACGCCTCTAACATACTGTACTGTCACTACCTGGCTCCCTCTGCTGCAAAAGCGATCTTCCCGCCACCATGCCGCCACCATGTGCAGTGTTGCCACCTCTATTTCCGATCATTCCACCAAAATGTGTTAAAAAAATCCGCTAATAATCCGCTAAACATTTTTGGAAAACAGCAAAATATCCGCTAATATGTACTGCGATGCAAGATGTAAAAATACTTGCACTGCGTCTTTCCTTGGCTTAGAAAATGCAAGCAAATGTAGCGATGCAGAGTTAGAACTGTGATAAAAAAAAAAGGATTCCTTAAGCAAAAACGAAACCGCACGAATTTCGATGGAGGCGATATAATAGAAGCCCGCGTACTGTGCGATATCAGTGTACGTTAGAGAACCTCTGGTTCCCTGGTGGTCCAAATTTCTGGAGCCCTTCACTACGGCGTCTCTCATAGCCTAGTCGCTTTGGGACGTTAAACCCCATAAACCAAACTAAACCAAACCAGAATGCGCATCTCCGTTTGAAGCGGCGTCTGCTTGTGCGCGTATCACAACCAGCCATGAACATGAGGTCAAGGAAAAGGTGGCATATTTTATCCCGCAACTGTGGCTAGGAGGAAAGAGCATTTTCTTCAAGCGTTCAGTCAAATTATTTTTTGAGCAACATTAGTTGGCAACGTCCAGGGCAGCTTGTACTGCATCGTTCCTGCCAGCAATTTTGTTTAAAGGCGTGAGTAAAGAAAACCAAACATAAGTAGGCTGTAAGGTAATCCTGTTCTCCTCAAATACACAGTCCGCGATAACCCCTATAAAATGTACTCCACAAGGGCCATTCTTCATAGGTTTATTACCGGGCGCTTCAGCGAACACATTCAAAAAATTTTGCATTGCCTCGCGCATCGCATGTTCCTTGCACGAATAGGGACTGGAATGTTGTTACAAGTGACGACAATGCTTCACTGTGCAATGACATACATTGACAAATATTTTGTTACTGATATGTCAGTTGATTCGTCAACAATGATTCTGTATTTGCTGTTGCAAATGTCTGATGAAAGGTCGTCTTTAAAGTGCGGGTACAGAACATTTTAACCACTGCAGCGCATTTTGTGCTCTTCATTCGGGAGTCTCTGGCAGCCGCACTGTCTGGGAATGATTTCTTGATGAATTCTGCCAGATGGTCGGCAGTGCTGCATTGTTCAGCTATGAACGACGCGGCCCTGCCCTCCTCTCTGCTCACGGCATTGCTTTCAGTTCTTTTTGGGAATGTAATCTGCTGACGGGTCGAATATGCTAATATCATTCTGGTGCTTTTTTGTATCTTTGTGAGCCTTCAGTTCGTTGTACTCGGATCCGAATTGGCACCTGCAAAACTTACATTCAGCAACCTTCAATCCATTGGGTGTTTTTTTGCAGAGGAGCCAGCTGCTCAGACCCGGGTCTTTAAGCCATTCGTCTCGAAACGTTTGAGCGTACTTCACTTTCGGCGTTTTTGCCATGATATCTCCCATGCTCGTGCGCACCGTTTGGGATAGGTTATTTCCTGCCGCAGCGCCACAGTGAATGCCGACATATACCAAGCAGACTGCTTTATTCCAATTAGATTTCCCAAATGGAACCAATTGGTTCCAGTGGTGCTTTTGGACACCCCACCAATTGGGCCCAACTGGACTAGCCAATTGGACCCATTAGGCCAGGCAGTTATTTCACCCAGAAAATATTCACAAAATATGTTATGATTATTGAGAGAGGTAGCTAAATGTTTGTGAATAATATGCTCTAAAATCTTGGACAAATGTTTCTACAACTGAACATATTATAATATGCAAAAGGAAAACTCATTTACCAGGACTGTAGGGAGATGTCGTGCCTATTGCCAATCAACATTGTTCTACAGAATTGAGATTAACATGTTTTTATGGAAATCAAATTCAACAGGCACAAATACATCACACGCAAGCAACATTCAGGCACTAGTAGCATATATTAGCTCAATATGTACATCCAGAGAACATACTTCTGCTCTAACTTATATACCCCATTTGTGAGGCTCTCATGCTGGGGCCAGTGGCGCTTGCCCACTCAGCGCAGTTATTTAATTTAATATCAGCTGCAGTGGCGGTGCAGATTATGAGTACAATTTAGTAGGTTAAGCTGCTGATAGCTCTTATTATAGGAACCATATTGGTTCTACCTTGTTCGTCAAAAATGCAAACATTCATGGATAAATTGGGTGCAGTTGGGCGGTTCAATTGGATGTAATGCGTATATAAGACCAATTGGGCCCACCAATTGGAAACCCAAATCGTCCAAATGGATAGTCTAATTGGACCATGTTCCAGTTGGATAGTCCAATTGGACCATCCAATTAAAGCACCATTCCAATTGGAACCAGTTGGAAGCTCAGCTAGTCCAATTGGAACCATTTGGAACCAGTTGGAAATCCATTTGGTTCCACAGGTTTTTTTTTGACTGGGGTAGCAAAAGTGACCGAGGCGCCTAGGCGCCTTTCACCGCGCCTCGCAGGGTCGATGCATGGTGTCATGCATAGGATCAGTTGAAACCCTACAGCAGCCAGGTGCGGAGAGGTGCAAGCTACGAATCTCTCCGTGGGCTTCTTCGAGGTGTGCCATACAACGGCCCACGCCAACTGGCCATACAAACGAGCCAGCGGCCGGCACCACTGATAAATTCCCTTCCTCGTACATAACCCGCCGGCCGCTATTTTTTTACTCAATCCCATGAAGAGAATTGCTCATTTCGTTCAGATCCACCTCACGTACGCAACCTGAAATCCGCTAAAACAATAAGACCTACGAAATAAAGCTTCAAAATCCGCTAAAAAATCTGCTAGCCGCTAGACGAACTTCTTTCCCGCTAAGAGGCAACAAAAGTCACTTAATTTAGCGGGAAAATCGCTAAAATGGCGACTCTGAATTCTGCATGTACTTCGTATGAATTTCTAAGTCGAAATAAAAAATGCTAAACTATTTGAGCATAGTTGCTTGGACATTTTGCCTTTTCGTACATAAAAGCACGCATGTATATACGAGTACAGCTATAAATTGTAACAGCACGTTTTACGTGAGAAAAGTACTTGTATGGTGGCACTATATTTTGCTGCGCATGAAGCATGAAAGCCTATGCACGCCTTATAGTTTTGGCCACGTAGTTGAGATGCGTCCATTGCCAAATAAATGCGCGTCGCGTTGCAAACTTAGTGCGCATTTGCGGTTCATGTTAATTGTTCCCGAAATGTTCGTCTACTGTGAGTACGTGTGTGATCATACAACTGCTGTTGTTGAACACACTAAAGTTCAGTCACTTGAACCAAAGAACGTCGCGGATTTCGATCCTGGAAAAAACTACAGCGTCTACTGGTGCGGCGATGACTTCACCGCTGGCGGTTACTACGATGCCAAAATCATACACATGACAGGTAAGTCGCCAAAAGGCCATCCACTGTATTTTTTTTCTGCGGCTGAACAACTTTTTGCGGTGTTAGGAAGGTGTATATACAAGCGCGTGCCCTAAGTATGCATCACTTCCACATCTGTGCACGCTGCTCTACGCAACGACACAACCGTCTTGAGAGCTCAAAATGGAGCACTTTCGGGGATCCATTGGCCATATTATAGATATTTCTCGCTTCGTCAAGGGCTCGTGAAAATATTTTGAGGCATGACAAGTAAACCACGCAAAGCGCGCAAGTTGAGGTCGCGGGAAGCGGCGAATGGTAAACATGTGCTCTAAAGTTTCGATTTCTCATTTTTTTTTTTGTAATTCTCGTATCTTCACCTGTCTTCTAGCGAATAATTATAACGAAAGGTTGCGAAGTTCATAAAATGACTTGTTTTTTCATGCGTAATTCTCTAACATTGTCAGCGAATTGCGCTTCTGATACCCCGCCGGCGCCTCCCGGTGCCGGTGCCGCCGGTTCCGCGGGTCGCGGTGCCTCGTGTATTCCGCGGTTTTCTGCTCGTGTTTTTAATTTTATTTTAGTGAGTATTGGGCTTCATGTATAAGAAAAAAATGGCTTTATTGCACACAACAAGGCTTTGTGTTCTACTGATTATACACTTGTACAGTTCCTTCTTAACTATTTATGTCCCGGGGAGGACTATATGAGGGTATTAGTTTTAATGACTCAGTAACTGTTGCAGCTAGCGGAGCGTAAAATCGAAATGTGAAATCAGCATACAAAGTTTTATGTGGTATGTATGTATACACATATATATGTTAAATTAAGGTATATTTTATAACAAATGGTAATAGTTTTAACTGCCATCCCTGCTGAAAAAAGTTCTATGTTGCAATAAACTCATACAGTTTATCGTGCAAATATCATAGACCTATCCTAAAAATCATAGAACATTATCATAGAAATGTCATACATTTCTATAAAATCATACAGCCATCATAAAGATGTCATAGAATATCATACAAATTGTATGATATATCATTCAGATTGCATGATATTCTATGATGAAGCCTCTAAGAGGTTATTGCATCATATAAGTTTTTTCAGCAGGGATGCCCTCCTTAAGGCAAAACAACTCAAAACACTAGGGGTACATGTTGCTATAGTGGCTCAGCAGAGCATGTGTTTCTCTGTTTTTAGTGTTTTATAATTTATTACCATGCAGAGTTATTGCCCTCAAGGCAGGAGAAAAGGAGGGGATATGTCCTCAACCTCAAACACTAAAATGAAGTGTGTATAGGCTTAGAAATTGTAATCTGGCTTTTACTGCTTGAGACATTAATTAATGTGTCTTCAAGTAATTTTTGCTCAACAAAGGACATATGAATGCAGCGTGAAGTACCGCAGCTGTGCCCTCTTGGTTTGAGCATCCACCTTGCGTGCAAGCGGGTTTGGGTTCGATCCCCATAGATGTGCCCCCAGGTACTCAGAGATGATGCAGTGTGTACAAGGTTTCCCTTGGCCTGGTGTTTGGCATATGTGCGGTAAACTGCTCGAAAAATATGTCTCTAATTGCACCTTGAGTAGATGAAAACTCCTTGTGCCATGGTGCACTTTGGACAAAGCTGCCTTTAAACCAGTAAGATCTACAATCATCATCATCTGATGAGCTGCATACAGTATATTTGCAGTAGACGGAGAGGAACTTGTACACAGAATTCGCGGATGCAGGTTTGTTCCATTACAATAAAAGAAAATTGAACATTTTGTAAAGGTTGTGTGCATATCACAGTGGAAAAATTCAAAATAATATCCAGTGCAGCTCCATGATACGTTCTTAACCTTTTATCAATGTGTAGTGATTCTAACTTTCTATGTGCTGTGCAGAATCAAAGGAGGAAACGGACATCTACAATGAAAAACGACACCGAAGACCTCTTATACCACCCGAAGGGAAGAAAAGGACAAAAGGAAAGGTAAAGTTATAGCTTTTAAAGGCTGGTAATATTACTTTCAAATGTGCAGTTTTGCACTGTAAAAGTGTGTGTCTACTTGATGAACAGCTCACAAGGTGGGGCTTGTGACTGGCCTTGAAGACAGATCATTGCCTCCAGATATCCACTTCTATTTCAAGCTGTAAAATAATTGATCCTAAGTAGGTTGTCGGGCAGGTGAGTTACATTTATTGAAAGCAGTGTTAAAAAATATGGACATGGGAAGAAGGTGTACACACGAAGATGAACGGACAGCTAATCTATATTCAGGGACTGCTCCATGTTAAATGCACTGCCTATAGGATGCCGTGCTGACATTTAGTATGCTCCTCTCCCCACACCCTCTTCCATGTGGTTCCTGGCTCAACTTGGATCAGCTTGCAAGGTCAGCTGACCTTTGTGCACCAGGCTAGCAGCCTTCTTAGGGGTTGACTCTGAGTGACCGAACACAGTGACTCTTCTACTGGGTCATTCCATGCCAAACACCCCAGACGTTGCACACAGCCATCTCCAGTTTGTTCAAAAATATTCATGGAAAGTTATGTCAATGTGCCTAATCAAAGCCTGAAACATTTTCGTTGAAAAAATTTATTTGTGAGGTCAGTGCAGTTTGAACATTTAGAGAAGGCTTTAATAAAACACTGGTAGTCGGATAGAACTTAAGTCTGCAGTGAAGCTCCGCGCATATATTTAGCCTCCGCGCACAGAATTCCTCCACGACAAAAAAGTAGTCCGCTGCTTAAACGTTTCTGGGTAAATAAACAAAAGCTTATCACACGAAAAAAATTATGAGCTTTTGAATTTTGATATGTGGATTGTTTGATAAAGTCAAACATTGAAGCTTATTTCGTTTACTGTTCCGTTTACAAAAGTCAGGCTGATTTGGTTTACTGTTCCGATTGGAAAGCGGAGACTGCGGTCCAGTGTTAGCAACTGCTGTTTTTTTAGTTGTATCCTACTATAATATTAACATTTGGAAAATAATAACATTTATTATTTAAATCATCATCATCAGCCTGTCTACGCGCACTGCCGGGCAAAGGCCTCTCCCATCTCTCCCCCCCCCCCTTCCCCCACCCAAAAAAAAAACTCTGCCTGTCGATGGAACTGCATAACCAGGCCTGAAGTGCGGCCTGATCTCGGTGACCAGAACCGACAACGCACTTCCTCACCAGAGCAGGATTTGGCCACTCTGGTGTAGTACTTGCCACAACCTTCTGTGAACAAACCAATTAAGAGAAAAGGTTAATGAAAAACAAATTTTTAGAAAACACTCCACAATTTTTTCAGTGACATTTGCGCAGATTCCGGCTCTCGACATAAATCAGAGCGTACTGGTTTTTACGGCACAAATGTTTGTTTTAATTATAGAAAATATGAAAATGCACCATTTCTGCTGTTTTTTATACCAACTTGCTCTGCAAATTCAGAAATAGCCGTTTGGCTTCTCTAGATGTCTAGAACTTATAACCAATGTTACAGGTTATGAAACTGCGTACATCGAAGTAAGAAAAATACTAAGGTTGCAAAAAAGGACATTTTGAGCCAAAAACACTGCTTAATTTCACTCTGAGGTGATCCAAGTAAAAATACAAACAATGACAGGTTACATAGAACAATTTATTGCCTTTCATTTGTTACATTTTAATCGAGGTAATTTTTGTTCAAGGTGAGAAAAGAATTTTTGAAGTTGAGCTCTTGCGCCGGAAGTTGCAAATTGCAGATATCGGAGAATTGCGACCTGCACTTGGACCTGTGAAGAGCCACATGTGGCTCGCGACCTACAGTTTGCCCCGCCCCCCCTCATCCTCCCCCCTGTACTAGTGCATTGCACAGCTTTCCCCGTTATGCTGTGGCATGCTGCTGTCAGAATTAATCCTGATAGATTGCATATTTTGGTGTGCTCAACAGTTCAGCAGAAAATTTTAATCGCGCCTATGCAGTTGCAGGTGACAAAGTCAGCAAAAAAGCTACGGCTTGATGTGCAGCGCCAACAGGAGCTGCAGTTGATTGAGGAGGCAGTGGTGATTGGAGCCGTCGACATGGTTCCTGTTGGATTGCACAACGAGCTGAAGCGCAAAACAGAGGCCTTGGAGATTTAACTTGCTCCATTGAAGCAAGCCAGGGGTGACCAGCCAGCTACAGCTGAATTTGAAGCTCTTAAGGACGAAGTTGGACAGCTCCGTAGTCTGAATATGGAACTGCAGCGCAGCCTTACTTCCAAGCTCTTCGATGCTGGTAAATCCTCTTGAAAAGTTGGCTTCTTTGGAGCTGTTATGTCTTGATGCAGAGCATACTTTCAGATCCATCTACATAATCATATGTAGTGTGAAAAAATTTTTTGTTTCCCCCACACAGACACACACTCGTAAATGTGTTGTGAAGACGGTGGGGATAGGATTTCAGAAGTTTCTAAACTTCTGAAATCCATCATAGCTGTGTGGAGGGATGCTTGTTGCTGTCGTGATTGCTTCCTCAAATTTCCAGTCAACTCGCTGGCTATAAGTTTGCAAAAAGACAGGATGATGATAGGCAGCTGGCCTGCAAAGAACCCTCGGTGTATCATGTGCCTTTTAACTCAATGGGAGATCTTTAAGCTTTAAAAAAGAATTTAAAATCTTTTTTTTTGAGGCGGCCCAGGTTTTTTTCATTTATTGCAAATTTTTGTTTCTGCATGTGATCATCGCGTTCAGAATATATATCAGCGCATGCTCTGCCTATTCAGTCATTCAATATCTTGGCTAGCGGAAGCTTCCTTATTTTC
This sequence comes from Amblyomma mixtum, assembly GCF_055824585.1. Lineage (NCBI taxonomy): Eukaryota > Metazoa > Arthropoda > Arachnida > Ixodida > Ixodidae > Amblyomma > Amblyomma mixtum. The sequence continues at coordinate 157,510,092 of NC_143013.1, forward strand.
TTACCTCTCATTTTCACTGCACATTAAAACAACAGGCTGGCATATGCATGACTTTGGTAGCGCACATTAATGACATGCCAGCCCACAGTTCGGCACTGCTTATGTCAACAAAAGTTAGAAAGGAGGCTATTTGATGGTGGACACGCATTGCTAAGTGGCTAAGTAAAACCTTAGTGCATTATGAAACAGTAATCTGCCGTATTTTTGTTGGGAGCTCAGAAGAAAGAGCTTGTTTCGCTTCTATCTAGGCCATTATAAGCTGATGAGCTGCATTAAAGAAATGATCTCTAGTGTTTTATGTAGCCCTTCGTGCTGAGTACCAGGTTTCCAGTGGGTATAGAGAACAATTGCATTGTTTTCAGTGAAAATTGAATCTTAGCCTCTTCACTCGTATGTTGATGTTAATTTGGCAGCAAAGGACATAATTATTACTGGTAAAATCAGATTGGAAATCTTTCCACTGGCTGATTCAAACTTTTGAAGTCCTTGTTGAAAAGGACAGGTTGCCACCGTTTTGAAGTTAATGATGGTCTAGCATATCCTCTGAGATGCGCTCAATAAAATTGATGCTGATGCACATGCTTCATTTATGAGATCGCCCAGTGATGGCTGCACCTGTATTTCGTTTCTAGGTTCTAGCTTATGAAAGCTTTGTTTTCAGTTTGTTTTGAACACGCTACCGTACTGATACAGGTGAACTTAAATTTTTGCTGTGCGTCCCTTTAACATATTCCTCATAGATATTTGTTTGCTTCTAATTTAGGAAGACTACAAAAAAAATGAAACTAACATGTATAAGTGCTGAATATTGTTCCTCGTTCGTGCATTATAGCTGCAGTGCAGTGGAATAAACAAGGTGTAAGCATTCTACAGTGCGGTTATTTGGAAGATGCAGTGTGCCCACATGCAGTAGTAAACCATGCAGGGCCGGCACCAAAAGAAATGTTCTAAAATAGGCTAGCTGCGGCTGTCACAGGACTGAGCTGATTAGAAATCAGTGAAGAAGGTCTGATTTTTCCGTGCGCATAGCTAGGCTTTTGATCATAAACAGGAAGCCTGAGTATGTCATAGAAGTTGCTAGACTGAAGCAGGAAGGTTAGCATTGTATTGAACAAATAACTCAGTCACAGGACGAAGGACAGGGAAGACACAAGGTGCACACTGCGACTGAAACTAACAACTGTGCAGCTAGTTTTCTTGGGAGATGGATGTGCTTCATTAGAACACTGTTGTTAGTTCCAGTTGCAGTGTGCGCCTCGTCCCTTCTCTGTCCTTCAGCGTTTGCCTGGGTTGTTTGTTCAATAGAGTGCACCAGCTGACTCAGATCGCAACTTTTCTGCTAAAGTGTGTACTAGTACTGCAGCCTGCGAACCAAGGAATTATCCTTCCTGCGGCCTCAGTGTCGCTGAGTAGGCAAGGCAGATTTCGTTTGCAAACAGTATCCAACGTCAGGAGTTCCTCTTCACGACACGCTGGTACTGCTTGCAACTGTAGCAGAGATTTGGATAGCATGGTGCAAACAAAAAAGTCAATCTTTCTCTTGGTGCAGGAGAGGAAGCCCATGGCGACTGCCCTGTCACTGAAGCTGACATACAAGTGGGCTCTACAAGGGATGATGGAAAAGTAAATACCTTCCTTTTTTACAAGCAAACATGTAAACATCTGGTGCAGATGGTCTTCCATGGCTCCCAGTTTTACTGAAAGGACTGTGCTTTAAAATATAAAATATCTTGTCTGTGTAAGTGGGACGACAAATTTCTTACGGTCTAAAGTGGGCTTTTTGAATTATTATAGATAGATGCGAACAGGTATGCAGACAGCTACAGTATTCATTTTAAATGAGCCTCAGGGGAGCATTTATGAAGGGAGGTGGTGGGGCATTGGTAAATTTCACATAAAGAAGCCATGCAGAACACCATTTTTTTAACAAAAGGCAAAAAAATACATGGCTAAAATGTGACCGCTGCCCCAAGAGAGCGCCGTATATCCGACCCTGTGTTAAATTAAGCCTACTCAATAACATATTGAGTCTGCTTAATTTCTTGTTTAGTTTTAAGATTGCATAGGTCAGGAAGATAGCATCTCTAAGGGAATAACCTGTAGCACAAGCATATTAATTGCTGCTTTTCGATGTGGCAGAAGACTTCAAGCTGCTAATTGAGTGCTTGCAAGTATAGTTAATTTGTCATACTGAACCGGTGTTTCATGTGAGCAGTAAATTTACAAAAGCCTCTCCTGCATTTTTAACCTGCTGCCAGGCACTTTATTTGTGCAGCTGGTAAGCCTGTTCACAACACAGGTGCATGGATCATGCTTAAACTGCTAACAATGTCCAATGTATTGAGCATGTTGCATAAGCCCGTGTTATCATCAGTGGTGTGTTAGCTTTGAATATTTTGGGGCCAGATGTAGAATCCACATTCTCCTTAACTATATTGCTCAAAGACAGATTTAGGCAGTCGCTTTTGCATTCATGTCTAAACTGGAACACTATTTTTCTAAAGAACCCGTAGTAGCTTTTTTCTGATTGACAGCTCAAGCTTTCGTGGAGTATGGAATTTGGAGCAATGTTTTGTCATATTACGCGCTGGTGTAGTTATTGGAGTTTTAAGTCTTATGTGGGCAATGCACTAATGTGACGCTTGAAAAAAGTGACAATGCAGCACTCTAAAAACTCATAAGGTGTGGTTGAACTGCTTTCATATAGATACTATTGTGATATTCATGACTTCTGCATTTTTGTGCTCCATACCCTGAGACTCAGGAGAAAACAGTTGTCCAGCCTTTCATTTTGGCTTTGAGGGGACTAAACAAAAAGTGCTAAATAGCATGACAGTTTTTGTTTTGCGTCATTGTCAAGTGACCGTAACTCGCCATCATGTGCTAGAGTACTAAGTAATGCTTGATGGTGCTACTGAGAGCTCCTCTGTCATGGTATTTATAGCCTCAGAGCACAGAAAGAGGTCTCAAAAAATAGGCCGTAGGAAAGTATTAACAGTTGTGTGCACATATTTTGCTGATCTACGCTGGAAGCGGTGCCTGGGTGGAGCCACAGGTGTGGACTAGGCTCTTCCAGGCGCCATCCGACTCAATGTTCTGCCGGATGGCAGCTCAGGTGTACTGGAGTAGAGAAGACTTAAAAAACAGGAGTGTTACTGGAACTCTCTCAAACAAAAGCCTGCCTCTGGGCAAAACAGAGCCAAAGCCTGCATTGACGCCGCAGAAGCTGACTTCTCTGAAAGGTGCGTTGACCCTTTGGTGACTCTTTTCCTTTGTGTCTAGCGTTGCTCAGTTAGTAAATGGCCACATAACAACAATTTGGAACCTAAACTTGTCATCATACCTTGTCGGCTGTGAGTTTTGGTACAGAGGGAAAAATGTTTCAATGACTGCACTTCAAGATACAACTTGTCCACAGGTTATTTACAAACACTAGACAAGTAGGAAGCTGTTTGCTGGAACTGGCCACATTAAATGCATCATCATTTGCATCATCATGTACGTGCAAAGTATGTTAATAAAATTGCAATTAAACAAATTTAAGAAGTCATAACAGACCAATTGTTCAAGGAATTTTCACCACCGGACAACACTGCTTATAGTTCACAGATCCAGAGCTGTGTTCTGTAATTAATGGCAGCTCACTCACATTTAAAGTTACCATGTGTGCATTCTTTTCAATGCAGAACACTTCGCCATACCACAGCAGTTAATGAAGCTGGTTCTGCAGCAAGCTGTATTACTTAAACTTGTTCTTGTGCTCTTAACTAAGAATTCATTGTATTCTGCCCATAGTTATTATTGAAGCATTAAATGTTTGTCCGTGGCTGAGCTTACAGAGATACGGAGGAGAAATTGAAGTTGGCCTAGCTGGATGTACCTCAGCAGTTTGGGATTGAGTTCATATATTTTAAGAAGGTTTCTCATAAATTTGTTGTGGTGTGTGGAATTTAACGTCCCAAGGTTACTCAGCCTATGAGGAATGCTGTAGTAGAGTGTTCTAGAATAGTTTTACATCGCCAGAAGGGTTAAACCTTTACTGACATCGTCCAGCACATGGACGCCTTTTGCATTTTGCCTTCATCGAAATTGGGTGGCCGCGGCTGGGTTCGAGCGTGAATACCCAGGCTCGGTATCTGAGAGCCTAACCACTAAGCAAACTACAGGTAGTCCTTCTCATGAATATGTCGCAGTCTGCACTAACTACCTAACAGCTTTTGACCACATCGAATCATCTCAGAAAAACGTTTCTACCTTGCAGAGTAACATGATGGTGCTTTTATGCTGCCACTATTTTGTCAGTTTATTGTGTAAAATGTATGTTGCCAAAGGCAAAGTGCTACAATGAACTTGTATAAACCACCAGTGGCTATTGTGTTCCAGACTGGGTTGACCCTTTGTCACAAAGCACTTTCTTCATTTGGGTATATAGAATGCACTATATGCAGCTTTTGAAACTGCAGTCCTTGACTGCATTGGGCTTCTTTGCTTTACTTCTCCTTTTGAGAGTTGCTTGTGCAAATCTTTCTGTAATGCCCATCAATACATACATTGCCCTTAATATTTATTCTTTCTGCAGCTTTGTTCCGCCTCTACATGGGGGACACAAGCCAAGAGGAGTGATCAAAACGCCTGAAAGCGGTGCGCAAGCACCTCGCTCAGAAGCTGGGTGACGTACAGCACAAATAGTGTGCAACATAATAAAGGTGTTCTGTGAAATTTTTTGTGAATGTTATCTAGAGACACATATTTTGTTTAAAAAGTTATTGCACCATTTATTTGCAGCATACAGAAATAATTTTTATTCCAGTTTGTCCAAGTTCTACTTTTTAAGTCTTCCGATAATCGTTTTAAGCTTGTCCAAAGATACCAGCAGGATTGTGTGTTCAAACAACGTGAAGCTGCCATGGTCACGTGTCTGCGTGAGCTTCATGCTCACGGGCCAACAGGCCTTCAGGCATGCACAAAAACAGGCCAATACCAGTAGGCCGACAACAACAGGCCAATGCTAGTTGGCTGATTCCAGTAGGTCACCACCATTAGGTGCAACATCAATAGGCCCGACAGCAATACACCCAACACCAATAGGCCCAACACCAGTAGGCCCCACACCAGCAGGTTCCAAATTTACTGATTGCCAACAGACCTAGAACCTGTTGGATTCTCTGATAGGGAACTCAAGTTACTGACATTCTAGTGGAGATCAAGAAGAAGAAATGGGCATGGGCGGGACATGTAGTGCGAAGAGAGGATAACCGATGGTCACTTAAGGTAACAAACTGGATTCGAATGGAAGGAAAGCGTAGCAGGGGGCAGCAGGAAGTTAGGTGGGCAGATGAGGTTAAGAGGTTTGCAGGGGTCAGGTGGATGCAGCGAGCACAGGACCGAGTAAACTGGAGAAATATGCGAGAGGCCTTCGCCCTGCAGTGGGTATAGTCAGGCTGATGATGATGATGATCAAGGAATGCCCCTGAGCAACAACGAGCTACGCTGATACCACTGTTCTCCAAGATGTTTTGGCACTGCAGTATCGCTTCACAAAGTACAATTGCAATGTAGGCAGCGTGGACAAGTCAATCGTCTATTATTCCGTGACTTTTTGCTTGGAATGTGAACAAATACACGGAAATCACAGCACAAAGCGGACGCAGCTAACGCGACGGCAACAGCCGTAAGCGCAGTCTACACACTCAACCATTGAACATGGCGTCGAGTAGCGCAGTTCGCTGAAGATCCGATAGATGGCAGTAATTTTGCATAAGGCCTCGGGACGACGACGACGAAGCGGTTGTTGGCTTGAGAGGCGCTCTGGTGCTAGCCTCTGTTATTGTAGCTAGAAGCTGACCTTATTCTGGGGTTCTCGCCTATGTGTACCTTCAAGGCTCCCTGGGGCTCGAGTCGGGACAGTATCACGATGGGATGGGCAGGTGGGTTAGTGTTGTTTATGAGGTTTAACATCCCAAACTGATATCAGCACTGAGGGATGCCATAGTGGAGGGCTTCTCGACTCATGGGGTATTTAAAGTGGAATGACGCCACATAGCACATGGGAGCCTTATGCGTCGCCTCCCAACGGAAAGCAGCTGCCGTCATCAGGATTGAATTTGCATTGTCATCAGGATTGAATTTGATCGCTGCCTCACTTGGCAGCAGCAGTCACGGCGATCGCACTGTTTTTCTAAGCGCCTACGTATACTTTCACAGGTTGCTGTCCGTACATATCAACGCAGCACATATCAACGAGTGGTGTGATCTTGGCAGCCGCTGGAAACGACGACCATCACCTGTAGCAGCGTGCTTCGCCAGCATTCGTCGGCAGCGAGCACTGCGCCTGCGTGGATTCCTGGCTGAAGAACTTAAAAGCCCAAGGAGACCCCATCGCTGCCTCACTTGGCAGCAGCAGTCACGGCGATCGCACTGTTTTTCTAAGCGCCTACGTATACTTTCACAGGTTAGTGAAATGTTTCACTACTAGTGGCATTGATTTCACCTTCGCTGTGACTGCTGCTGCTACACACTGTGATCTGTTGATTGCGCTTGTTTTCACTGGGGCTGTTCTTGCTGTAGCGCGATTTCAAACTGCATGTTTTTTTCTTTCTTCTTCATAAGTGGCAATGTCGAAAGAACTTATTAAACTGTTTGATGAGCTGAAACGAGAACTTAAACAAGAGTTCCGTGAACTACGCGAAAGTCTCGAACGGGACTTAAGAAAGGAGATACGCGAGATAAAAGCTAGCCTAGCATTTATAAATGACAACTACGAAGAAATGAAAACGTCTGTGAACCACGTTGAGACAGAGAATGAGGAACTGAAGGCATCCGTAAACGAACTACAGGAGGAACCCGACGCTTTACGAGCGGAGCTGAAAGCTCATGAAGTAAGACTTTTACAAAACGAGCAACACACGCGATGTCACAACGTTGAATTGAAGGGTGTACCAATGAAGCAGAATGAAGACATCACAGAGATTGCCGATAGGATAGCTAGAGCGGTTGAGTTTCCACTTGAAAGGGGAGACATTGAGGTTTGCCACCGCGTTCGAACTGCGGGAAATGCAGATGCTCCAAACATAGTGTTGCAATTTGCCCGCAGATCCGTTCGTGATGCCTTCCTTGAGAAAGCTCGAAAGCAGAGGATAACGTCAGAGGACATTGAACTTGAACCGAAGACACAAATCTTCATCAATGAGCACTTGAGTCCTTCAATGAAAAAACTGTTTGTTTGGTGCAGCAAATGCTAAAAAGAAAGAACTGAAGTGGAAGTATGGATGGGCTCGGAATGGCAAAATATATGTGCACAAAACTGACACGTCAAATGTCATTGCGATCACCCACCAGGATGATCTGCGCAAAATTGCGTAGTTGTACCTGCTGGCATCCAACCTAAGTACTAGTTCCGTGACATGGGTTATGAGCCACATGAGGTTACGCATTTGGTTAAACCTCAAACTACTGCTTTGTGTTTTTTCCACTTAAACATTAGATCCTTAATAAACAAAGAAGATGAATTAACTATTCTACTGGATACTCTCGAAGTTCCACTCACAGCAATAATGTTGACTGAAACATGGTACACTTCAGCATCGAATGTGTATCACCGTACTGGATATCAGTGCTTTTATCAAAACCGAAACGATAAAAGAGGAGGCGGCGTCGCGCTTCTACTTAAAGATACAATATCGTGTGAAATGGTCGAGAAATACACGGCAACAACTCCTGATTACGAAGTGCTCACTCTGCGAAGCTCAAACCAACTTTTTTTGTCATGTACAGGCCACCGTCTGGCGGCATGAGTCATTTCTTAGCATTTCTCGGAAATATCTTTAGCTATGCATCATACGAATCTATAGATATGGTTTTAGGTGGTGACATCAACATAAATATGCTTTCAACTTCACAATCACAAAAATAACTCCATTCTTTAATTGCAGTGAATGGATTCTTTAGCTTAATAACAAAGCCCACACGAGTGACTTTAGAAAGTACGTCTCTATTAGATGTCTTCATTACAAATATTGACACTAACTTAATAACCGCAGACGTTGTTTACACAGATATTAGTGATCACCTTGGAATCTTTATGCTAGTTAACAAGCCCGTGCGTGTTAATAAAAGGAAAAAGCGAATAATTTATACACTGTCTATAACTAACAAAAACCTTGATTCCTTTTGTCATGCTATTAGCCAACAGACTTCGAATAATGTTTTTGAGGCGGATAGTAGCGATACTGCTTACTACAATTTCATCACATCATTTAAAACTGTATATGACGCGCACTTCCCACTAAAAAAAGTAAACGCGCCATCTAGGGCTAGGAAACCTTGGGTAACGTCTGAGTTGCTCCAAATGATAAAACATAAAAATAGGTTGTACGCACAGTTTGTAAAAACTAAAGATGCAAATTTGTTTAGCCAATTCAAGAAGTACAGAAATAATCTTACATCAAAACTGAAGATCGCTCGAGAAGCTTATTTTACAAATATATTTTGGAGCTCAACTGAACAAAGATCGGATCTTATCTGGAGGAAATTAAATTCCTTATTACGGCCATCTAACCCTGATCTTCCTGATAACTTTCAGCATGAGGGAAAGCGTATTTGTGACACTGGCTTAGCTGATACTTTTAACAACTTTTTTATCCAGCAAGCTTCTCAGAATCAAATGGGCAGCAGTCAAGATTACACTGCATTCTTGAAAGGAAGCAACAGTTCATCCTCACTTTTCTTTGCTCCGACAAACTGCGCAGAAGTTTTCTCGTGTATAAACACAATTAAAAATAGCAAGTCAGTGGACACAAATGGCCTCCAAATAGCGCCCGTTAAACATGTTCTTCACCTTATATGCCCAGTCATTACGCACATTTACAATTTAATATTATCTACCGCTGTATTTCCGAAAGAACTCCAAACTGCTCGAGTGATACCGGTTTTTAAAAGTGGCGACAAATCTTTGATCCAAAATTACCGCCCTATATCTATATTACCGGTATTCTCTAAAGGTATAGAGAAGTTACTACATGGCAGAGTCCTGTCATTTTTTAACAAGCATGATCTCCTCCTTGACTTTCAGCACGGTTTTCGAAAGAATCGATCCACAGAAACAGCCCTACTTACACAAAAAGAAATAATAATAGATAAATTTCAAAATAAGGAAATAGTTGCAAGTATCTACATAGATTTCACAAAAGCGTTTGATTTATTAAGTCACAAAATTCTCTTACATAAAATGGATACCTACGGTATCCGTGGAAAAGCACTAGACTTAATGGAATCATACCTCTCCCGTAGAACACAGTATGTAGACTTTAAAAGCTCCTTGTGCTCAGTACAGAATATCTGCACAGGAGTTCCCCAGGGAAGCATATTGGGTCCGCTTTTATTTTTAATTTATCTAAATGATATTGTGCATTGTGAACCTGATAGTACATTTGTATCTTACGCCGATGATACTTCAGTGTTCATTTCTGGGAAATCAGAAGATGATATTGAAGAATAAGCAGGTAGAACAATTAATGCATTAAATACATGGGCACATGCAAATTTTCTGAAGATTAATCCTAAAAAGACTAAAATAGTGTTGTACTTGCCGAAAGGGAAGGTATTGTTTAGGCCACTCAATGTATGTTTAAACCATGATCCTGTGGAGATAATGGATTCTGTCAAAATCCTTGGTGTCGTGTTTTCAAAACACTTGACTTGGAATGATCATGTGGATTATATCAGATCCAAAATACCTTCAACTGTCAGAGTTTTGTCGCGCCTGCGCACCATTCTTCCTGTCAAAATTAGGCTGTTGCTGTATAACTCCTTAATTCTATCTCTCTTACAATACTGCATTATCGTTTGGGGTACCAGCGGTATCACGAACATGACCAAGTTACATCTTCTCCAAAAAAGAGCTGTGAGATGCATTGCTGGTGTTCCGTATTGTTTCCCTACGAGTGACCTCTTTTTAAAATATGAAATCCTGCCAGTCTTAGCTTTACACGAACACAGACTTTTAATGAGTTTCAAAAGTGCTTCGCGGAGCAATGAAAATTATGTTGGTAATTTGGCAGAACTTGCAAAAAACACCCATATTCCACAAACCAGAAATAAAGAAATGTGGCTAGTTCCTACACCTAGAGCATATTACTCACAACAATCTATCTCGTATACGCTGCCAGTGCTATTAAATAACTTAAACAAAGAAATGTTTGACCCTTTCCAGCATTCAAATACCGTTATTAAGAAATTTTTTCTGAACAAGTTTGTGTCATGACGCTGCATGTATTTTTATGTTGCTACTTTTTGATTTTTTTTCAAGGTGTGTTATTTTCTTTTGTGCTATAATGTATAGCGCAGAATTTATTGCCGCTTGTCTGTTGCAATGCCAGCGTGAAAAAAGGGGGCAGGACCTCTGTCAAGCTTTCGAGCTTTTAGTCCTGTCTCCTTCTCTAATATAGAGAAAATAAAAGGCTGATTGATTGATTGATTGATTAATCTGGAGGTTCAAAGCCTACAAAAACGCGGTCCTAAAAAAATATCACATGATTTTGCACTGAAATTGTGGCACAACCACTCTTTAGCAGCGCTCAGGTTGGTGTCATACTACCTTACTTCCAATCAAGATGGAGGTAATTTGCGATAGCGATTTGAACCAACAACACATGTACCCCCAATTGTATGCTCTTACACTAAAAGGCGTCCATCCAGACACACAGGACACCTTTCCTTTCCTAAAAATCGGCCAATTTTCATTTTCGGGAAGACACACTTTTGCCACATCTATGTGTCTCTCAATGCTAAACACACAAGCAAACCGTGCCAAACCATGACAAACAGTGCTTTCACAGGCTTAATCGGTTTAATTTGAGTTAAAGGTCAATTAATATTTTATTTGTGCACTTTCAGGAACAAAAGATTAACTTAACTTTTTGTGCACTTTCAGGAACAAAGGATTAACTTAACTTCACATAGCAACAGTTTAAATCCTAATGGTGAACTCAGCGTGCCTTTTTGGTGACGGAAAATCTTCACTTGAGCTGCCAGACTTAATATGCGAAGTCTGATCCGTGATTTGCAGTTTTATTTTGGCGTCAGCGTAAATGTCCATTTTGTAAAAGAATTAAGGTGATTAAACCAGGTGCACAAGGTACTGGGCCCAGCTTCACCAGCTGCATAGACTAGAGCGACATAAGCTATACATGCAAGATAAAACAATATTACAAGAAAACATTTACACACAGGTCCTCTCATATCTGGTCATCTGCAATTTTAAATTTTTGTGCAGGCCTTAACTAGGAGCAACTTTTTAGCAGTACTCAAATCTCACCAAACCTTTAAATGTCTTGCATGTATTTGTGGAGAAATATGTCAATCAGATAAACCAACATTGTAAATTTTATCCTGTATGCTTTACGATATGCTGCCACCACTTTTCGCTGCTTGTGCTAGTCAGAAAATCAATAAGCTTAGTTTCTTGCCAAAACAGGCAAGTAAGTAATAATGTAGCGAGGTTTAGGACAGTAAGTATAAGTATATTGTGAATAAAGGAGCTCCTCATACCTGCATAACGCAGCACCCTGCAGGGACACCGTTGCCAATCAGGGCCAGGCTTCAGCATATTGCGGGCCATCTGGTCTACAGCATGAGGCCCAGTGCCTTTTGGGGGCCACATGTACCATGTTGTGCTTTTGCTCAACCAGCAAACTGGCACTGCCCCGACGGAGTCCTTCTCATTTGTCAACAAAACCACACAGTACATGCGGTCGTGTCACGCCCGCTTTCTTTTCCTGTGCACAGAGTAAACAAACGCATAAAATTTTGCATGCACTTCATTGTATCTTGAATGTGATATGCCCATCCTTAACTTAGACCAGCTATAATATAAATATGGAGACAATTTAGGCCAGACTTCTGCTTAATTTGTGCTATTGCATCAATGAGCAGAGGAAAGTTCTGACTTGTGACTTGAACCCAAAGACCCATTACCCCACATCTGCTGCATCTCAAGACACCACAGATACGCTTATGGGAGATGAAAGTTTAGTGGCCGGCAAAGCACATTTTTACATTCACAGCAGCTTGGGTTCATTACGGCATGCATCACAGTCATCAAAAAAGAAAAAAGAAGGGGTAGCCAGTACCATGCTGACATTCCTTGAACCATATGTTTAAGAAGGACGCGACCTTTGAAAATAAAAAAAATCATGAAAAAGTCGAATTTTGGAAGATTATATATTCCGGTAGTATGTCTTATAAACTACCCTTCCTGTAATTATCAATGCTCATCTCGGCGTAGAAATACTCGAATTAATTATATGCTGTAGGAGGGGTGCACAATTGAACGGTCTTTCATTAACACTTTTTATACAATACAACTGTGCCAATAACCAATGTTATCAATTCACAAGCAGTGTAAATATGCGAAAATAATAAACGGAGCGCGATATTCTGCTGAGTGCAATCATACCTTCCCTAGCCGAACTGAACAAACATCGTTTCTCCATAACACTGTAATTTAACACGCGCACCACGTTGGGCTCGCCAAGCGAAGGCGTGTACATTTGAAAGCTGTGGCCTATAAATGACCGTAAAAACGCGTCAGCCCGCGCAAGTCAAGGGGATTTGACCAATTTGACTACTGATCGAAGAGGCGCGGCACCTATGCGCACGCCTTGGTTTGTTTTCGCTAGGTTCGCGTTTCAGTACAGGCGCCCAGTAATATTCAACAGCTCGCCCACATGTCTAAAACGCACCGTACATAAAGACAGTCCAAGGTTTGATTCAATTCAATTCGCAGCCCTATTTGTATGCTTAAAGTAGCATACCAGCCGAATCACTCAGAGCACCGCTCGTACTACTGCTCATTCTTACAAAAAAATCCGAGCTCGAGCTCAAATTCGGCGCAGCTGCCAAAATCCACCCGGAGAAAACATCAACGCACAAGCCCAGCAGTTGCATTCTGCCGACGTCGAGGCAGCGCGCGAAGTGGTGCTTACCCGTTTGGCAAGCATCCACTAACTGCAGGCACTTTCCAAATAGATGGCAATTTCAACTGGGGAAAGCGCAAAAAATGTTTCCAGCCAATACAAAGCACCATTTTATTTTGCTCGAACCTGTACGTAGCTGCGCCAACTGTAGCTGCGCAAACAAAGCTTTCGCGGGCAGCAGTAACAGCCTTTCATTTCAACACGTGGAACGGGTGCCATCGACTTTAACTGCAGTGAAGCTCGAACAAGTTAGATTTTAGTAGGACAAGAAGAGTACTTACCGGTCGTTCAAACGGCGATCCATAATGCCGCGCACGTTGGCTGTCGGCGGCAAAAAAGGCGGGAATGCCGTGTTGGCTTTTGTGTCTTTGGCTTTGGCAAGATGAGGGAGGGGATGAGGAGGTGCAGTGAGGGTACAGTTGCGAGGTGATGACGATGATGATGATCTATTCACCATTCCATTTGTATCGGGTGTCCGTATGTGTCGGTGACCACCCGTTTTAAGAGCGTAATCCATCGGCCGCAGCCGCTGCTGCCGATTCGTTTTTGGCTCACTTTTGCTGCTTGTAAGCTTCTCGGAAAAGGGCTAGGTTTTCGATGGTCGATGGGTAACCGAGCGCAGCGCCTCCTCTGGCGTCAATCAACACAAACAAAACAGCAGAAATTGAAGCCAAACAGTTGAAACCGTCCTCTTGCGACCGAAACATTCATTACTAGTATTTTTTTTTAAAGGGACCCTGAAAAGCTTTTTGCCAAGGTTAGCAAAAGCGCACGAGAGATCGGTATTCCTTCACTTGTCACCGTACCGCAAAAATTGTTAAGCGAACTTCATCAACACCAAAGATATCGCCGAATAAAAATGATGTTCCTCCTCTTCGCCAGATACTACCCTCAACTCATACATGCGGGGCTCGCTCCGAAAAAAAAGAAGAAAAGACGGGCCGATGCTCCGCCCATGCATACGTCAAGTAATGGCGCTCTGCTTATTTACTTGCGGTTGTCGCAGACACATGTGCGAAAAGTGAGTGTGATTCACTGCGGTGCGCTGTTGCGAACGGCGTCGCAACGTCCGATCGCAGCACTTCGCCTGCGTGCAACTTGCTAGATGTCAACGACGAGCCGCGCGCGGCAAACGCAACGAAGGGAAGCGAGAGCCAAAGCGAGCGCGGAGTACGGCAGCGAAGGTATATCCTCAGGGCGCTCGAGGCCGAGCTTTGTCCACACGACTCTTCGTTCGCTTTGACCTTGTCAATTACGTCCACGAGCCACGCCGGGCTGGCCTGCCAGCCTTGATACCGGCCGCCGGCGACTGAAAAACGCGCTAGTATTGTTTGTTCACATTTATAGCAAGCCCTGGGATAGATGCATGTCAAAAATGCATCATTTCTGACGATCGTTGGCCAATACCTAGCTGATCGTAAAATTGATGAATGCGATACTAGCAAATTTGATCTCATAGCCGCTTTGGTGCTGCTGCGGCACTTCGCCTGCCGCCTGCTAGCTCCGTTGCTGAAGGCGTCGTGGAAATCGAATATATCTTCTATTATGGGACGAGTTCGCAGCAAATCTATGTGAAGAGTAGGCCTTTTGCTATAGCGCAGGCGACTTCCGAAGCGCCGTCAGCCGCGGCTACGATGCGAAACCATTTAGGCCTAGTGACGACTAGGGCAGCCAGGGACCAGCGCGTAGTTCGTCGCCCGGCGTTGCCGCAGTCGGTGTCGTAGCCGAAAGATCCACTTTTGAACAGACATGTTGTCGTTGCTCGAATCTAGGAAGCATCATCTCTGGTAGAATGGCTCTTTTGTATTTCCTTGTGCGAACGTCATGCCGGCCGGCCGACCAGCCTGGATCACGTCTGCCGGCGACATAAAAAATGAGCTAAAGAGTGTTCATGACGTAAATAATAAATACTGGGACAAGAAATGTGAAAAATGTGTCATTTTTGAGGATCGTTCACCAATACTGAGCTGCTGGTAAAGGTAACAACTGTGATACGAGCAAATTTCTGGCCACAACCGCCTTGCAGCTGCCGCTGGCCCGACGTTAGCGTCCGGCTCGCCTGGACCCCGCTAGCTACGACGCTGAAAACGGCACAGAAATTGACCATACTATTATTTTATTGTCAAATGATGCTGCTGATCGTAAAGCGATGTGAAGAGTACGTCTTTTATTATAGCTCAGGCGACTTCCGAAGCGCCGGCCGCTGCGGCTTCGGCCGCGAAACGGGCTTCAGGCCTAGAGACGACCACGGCGGCCAGGCAGCAGCAGAGCTCGTCGCTCGGAGAGCCCGCGAGCGGTGCCGTTGCTGAAAGCTCCCAACACAAGCAGGCATGCTTTGTCGCTGCTCTCTTTCTGATGATGATCGCTGCAGGGCGCCGGCCAAGGTTGCGCGCATGTCACCTGCTTGCTGCTCGAACGGAATGGATCCGGAGCTCGAAGCGCGGCTGTGTTTAGCCACTGCTGAGATGAGCTTCGATTCGAGCCTTTCAGTACACGCCATACCGAGACCCACAGGGCAACGAATGAAGCGACTCGTCGGCGCAGAGCTAGGAAACTCGCAAAGGCGGGCGCAAAGATTTGACGAGAACACGTGCTTTTGTGAGCAGACGGATTTGCCTCTCCACCGGAAGTACTACATTAGTTTCAAGAAATTGCGGTGCATTTTTACCTCTGTATACGTGTATTTTAAAAAATAATAAGCAATCAATAAAATAGTATTTCAAGGAGCATCAGTGCTCAGTTTCAAATGAATTATTGCAAAAATTGCGCGTGACGTCATTGGGCAGAGCTAATGATAAGGGTCGCCCAGTCCATGGCCAAGGCTACCCAGTTTACGTCATGTGGTAGGGGCGGCTAAAAACGCGCGGTGAGGTGTCGCCCTAATCGGCTGTGAGCGGCAAGTTTGAAAATTTGTTTGTATACTATTGGTTCCACGCGCAGCTTTCTGAATCAGACTAGAATACTCGCAGAGACCACCTCTACAGAGTTGTTGCAAGAAAATATTGTCACGTTGTAGTGACGGCAGTCCAGCGTCAGGAAGACAGGAGAAATACTTGGAAACGAAGCTCTTTATTAGGGCTGACTTGCGCCCGCAAAAGAACTGAATCACTCGGTTGCGACGTAAGCAACAAGCGTGCTCGTCAATCGTCGATCTACGAATGTCCGCCGCTCGCGGCATCGCTCAATTTAAAACCGGCAAGGAAACTTCCAGATAACAGGTCAAGATCATCTACGGTAATCTGGAAAAACCTAGATGCAGCCTTTCAAGGCTGCGAACAATCGAGATTAGTCTGGTCGCTTCTCGCGCCACGAACAAAAGTGATAACGACCCTTTCCTGCTTTCTTGAGCGTGAACGAACAAACACTGCAATGATACGGGGCATTACCCCCCTTCCAAAGAAGCATCGTCTCGATGCTTTAAAATGAAAATAAACACGGACAATGAAAACTTCCAGACCTTTAGCGTTCATAATATGGCTTCAGGCGTACGACATGTACGACTTCTGGGCGTGTGCGCCGTCGCTGAGATGCTGTCGTGCCGTCGGGGATGACTTCGTAGTCGAGGTCGCCGATGCGACGGAGAACCTTGTACGGGCCAAAGTAGCGTCGCAGCAACTTTTCACTCAATCCACGGCGGCGAACTGGCGTCCATATCCAAACACGATCACCTGGCTTGTAATGCGTGTCTCGTCGGCGCAGATTGTAGCGTCGGGCGTCGGTGTGCTGCTGGTCTTGAATGCGAAGCCGCGCAAGTCTTCGGGCTTCCTCGGCGCGATGAAGGTAGGCGGCGACGTCGAGGTTGTATTCGTCGGAAACGTGCAGGAGCATTGCGTCGAGTGTTGTCGTGGGCTTCCTGCCGTATACCAGCTGGAATGGGGTAAACCTGGTTGTCTCCTGGACGGCAGTATTATAAGCGAAGATCACGTAGGGCAGAATGGAGTCCCACGTCTTGTGTTCGGCGTCGATGTACATGGAGAGCATGTCTGCGATGGTCTTGTTCAGGCGCTCTGTGAGTCCGTTGGTTTGTGGATGATAGGCAGTGGTTCTCCGATGGCTTGTCTGGCTGTGGTTTAAAATGGCTTGCGTCAGCTCCGCTGTAAACGCCGTTCCTCTGTCTGTGATGAGCACTTCCGGGGCGTCGTGTCGCAGGAGAATTTGTTCGACAAAAAAATTTGCGACCTCTGTTGCGGTACCACTAGGCAACGCTTTTGCTTCTGCGTAGCGGGTCATGTAGTCGGTGGCCACGATGATCCACTTGTTTCCTGATGAAGAGGTCGGAAAGGGGCCGAGGAGGTCCATCCCTATTTGCTGAAAGGGCTTAGTTGGCGGTGGTATGGGGTTCAGGAGTCCGGCTGGTCTAGTCGGAGGCGTTTTGCGTCGCTGACACTCACGGCACGTTTTCACGTAATGGGAAACGTCGGTAGCTAGCCGTGGCCAATAGTACTTCTCCTGGATGCGGTGCAACGTGCGAGCAATCCCGAGATGTCCTGCAGTCGGCTCATCATGGCATGCCTGCATAATCTCTTGCCTGAGATTTTTGGGCACGACAAGAAGATGCACTGTCCTGTTCGGCGCGAGATTCTTCTTCAGGAGGACATTATTGTGAAGGACGAAGGACGACAGTTGCCGCTTGAACCCTCGGGGAGGCGATGCGGTCTTGCCTTTCAGATAATCAACTAGGCTTTGCAAGTCAGGATCCGAGTGCTACTGCTGCGCGAAACTGCTGGCGCTTACCGGTCCTAAGAAAGCGTCGTCGTCTTCCTCTTCGGGTGCTGCGTCGACAGGAGCTCGTGACAAGCAGTCTGCATCGGAATGCTTGCGGCCAGATTTGTAGACTACAGTTATGTCGAATTCTTGAAGACGCAGGCTCCAACGAGCAAGGCGGCCGGAGGGATCTTTCAAATTCGCCAGCCAGCACAGAGCATGGTGATCGCTCACAACCTTGAATGGTCGTCCGTATAGGTAGGGGCGAAATTTGGACGTGGCCCAAATAATGGCGAGACATTCTTTCTCTGTCGTCGAATAGTTGGCTTCGGCTCTCGACAGTGAACGGCTAGCGTACGCGATAACTTTCTCCTGTCTGCCATTTTTCTGAACGAGGACCGCTCCTAACCCCACCCTGCTTGCATCGGTATGAACTTCGGTTTCGGCGTTTTCATCAAAGTGCCCGAGCACAGGAGGGGACTGTAAGCGGCGCTTCAGCTCGTTGAAAGCTTCCTCTTGTGGCCTTTCCCATTTAAAAGGCACGTCAGCCTTGGTAAGTTGAGTCAAAGGTTCAGCGATGCGCGAAAAGTTCTTGACGAATCGTCGGTAATAAGCGCACAATCCAAGGAATCTGCGTATAGCCTTCTTGTCATTAGGCTGTGGAAACTCTGCGATCGCAGCCTTCTTCTGGGGGTCTGGGCGAACTCCATCCTTGCTTACGACGTGACAAGGAACAGCAGTTCCTCGTAGGCGAAGTGGCACTTCTCTGGTTTCAGTGTCAGGCCTGAAGACGTGATAGTTTCCAGCACTATCCGAAGCCTTCCGAGGTGGTCTTCAAAGCTTGAGGAGAAGAAAACAACGTCATCTAAGTAGACTAGGCAAATCTGCCACTTCAAGTCTGCGACCACCGTATCCATTACTCGCTGGAACGTCGCCGGGGCAGAGCAGAGGCCGAATGGCATCACCTTGAACTCGAAGAGTCCGTCTGGCGTGATGAACGCAGTCTTCTCGCGATCTCTTTCGTCGACTTCAATTTGCCAGTAGCCGCTCTTCAGGTCCATCGATGAGAAGTACTTAGCGTGGCACAGCCGGTCCAGTGTATCGTCGATGCGGGGGAGGGGGTAGACATCCTTCTTCGTAATGTTGTTCAGGCGGCGGTAATCGACGCAAAAGCGAAGGGTGCCGTCTTTCTTTTTCACTAGAACGACCGGTGCTGCCCAGGGGCTCCTCGATGGCTGTATGACGTCGTCACGAAGCATTTCCTCAACTTGCTTGCGGATAGCTTGGCGTTCTAGCGGCGATACGCGGTAGGGGCTCTGTCGCAGTGGTCGTGCGTGTTCGTCTGTGACAATGCGGTGCTTGGCAAGCCGGGTTCATCGCACATTCGATGCTGATGAGAAGCAATCGGTGTACCTTTGAAGAAGACTGCGTATTCGGTCTTGTCTGCTTCGGGGTAATGCCGGGTTGATGTCGAACGTGGGTTGATGGCCTTGGTGAGATGGTTCTGCGGGTTGGTCGGGTAGGGCAAATACGCCTCTGATGTCTGCCAGCTCGTCGAGGAAAGCGATCGTCGTACCTTTGTTTAGATGCCGGTATTCTTCCGTGAAGTTGGTTAGCAGCACCTCGGCTTGGCCATTGCGGATTTCGGCGACTCCCCTCGCGACGCCCAATCCTCGATCCAGGAGTAACTGGGTGTTCCCCTCAATAACGCCTTCGGCATTTTCGATGTCTCCAGTACATATGCCGACAGAACACTTGATCGGGGCGGCACGCTCAATGCTTCATCGAGGACGTTTAAGGCAACGTGATGAGTCGCGCTCGTCGCAGCAGGTATGGCTTTTTCCGTGGAAAGCTTGATCGACTTAGATCGAAGGTCGATGATCGCGCGATGTTCCATTCCCAAAATCACATCTCTCGAGCATTGCTGTAGGATCAGGAAGGTTGTCGCATAGGTTCTCCCATTTACAGTAACTCTTGCGGTGCAGCGTCCTGACGGCGTAATCAGGTTGCCACCTGCGGTGCGGATCAAAGGGCCATCCCAGGTTGTTGTTACCTTCCTGAGTCGGACAGCGAGTGGGCCACTCATGACAGAGTAGTCAGCTCCCGTGTCCACCAAGGCAGTAACCGCGTGACCGTCGACCGTAACTTCAAGGTCACTTGTTCGCGTTCTGGTATTGTACGTTGTCTTCGGAGTCCGATCTCGGCTTCGTCGAGTATTGAGGCTGCGGTGGGCGTACTGCGACGTTACTTCACTGGGCAGCGGTAAAAGCTTCAAGTCTGGCCGCGTCGTCGTCCGTGTCGTCGTCGTCGGTGTCGTCGTCGTCGGTGTTGTCGTCGTTGGTGTTGTCGTCGTCGGTGTTGTCGTCGTCGGTGTTGTCGTCGTCGGTGTTGTCGTCGTAGTGGCGGCATGGTCTTGAGTACTCGTCGATGGAGGATCTTTGTCATTGCGCTTAGAAGCAACCTCACCTCCAGAGGCTGCTTTATTTAGTTTAACCTTCGGGGGCTGGGGGAGCGTCCACGCACGGCGTAGCCTCGGCTAGGAGAAACAAAGCGCGGGGACGATGGCGACGGGGAACGTGATAGGCGGCTCGGCGATGAGTATTCTTCCCGACGCAAAAACTCCTCGATTTCGGCTGGTCGCTGGCCGGGTCGGGGTCGTGGAGCGTCGTAAGAGAACCATCGGATGCCCAGTCTCCTGTATGGGCAGTGCCGGAGGACGTGACCGGCTTCGCCACAGTGGAAGCATAGTGGGCGGCGCTGGTCAGGAGTTCTCCACTCGTCGCATTTCCTCGGCTGCGCGCGTCGCTCGTAGGATGGGCGGGTTGGGGCGAGTGGGTGGCGGTCCAACGCAGCTGGCTGAGGGCGATAGGGGCTTGGGTCCCGTCGTCGAGGTGCAGGACGGCGCACAGCTGCGGCGTAAGTCATGGCTGGGGGCTGCAGAGGCTGCGTGGGTGTCGGCGTCACACCCAAGGCCTGTTGAACTTCGTCCCGGATTACGTCAGTAAGTGGTGAAACCTGCGGCTGCGTTCCATTTGGCAGCAATCGTCGGAGCTCTTCTCGTACTACTTGGCGTATATCCTCCCGCAGGTTATCGTTGTTAGCGGCGTCCAGGCAGTTTGCTGAAAAAACGCGCTGCTGGCGCTCATATTGGCGGGCTCGGGCGTCAAGTGTTTTTTCCATCGTGGAGGCCTCTTCTATGAATTCCGCCACGGTTTTTGGTGGGTTTCGTACGAGGCCGGCAAAGAGTTGTTCTTTAACTCCTCGCACAAGCAGCTTGACCTTTTCTTCTTCCTTCATGTTCGAGTCGGCACGCCGGAAGAGACGCTTCATCTCCTCAGTGTACACTGCAACGGTCTCGTTTGGGTGTTGTATGCGAGACTGTAGCAGCTGCTGGGCTGTCTCCTTTCTCACGACGTTTGTGAAAGTCTTGAGAAGCTGCTCTTTGAAGGTTGCCCAATTCGCGAGGCTGGCTTCCTCATTCTCAAACCAGACTCTTGCTGGTCCCTCCAGGGCAAAGAAGACGTACCTAAATTTCATGGCATCGTCCCAGTTGTTAAAGACAGCCACTCGGTCGAACTGCTCCAGCCATTATTCGGGGTCGGCGCCAGGCGAAGCGTCGAAGGTTGGTGGCACCCGGGGCTGCTGCAGAATGATTGCAGTCGTCGTCTGGAGCAAGCTCATGGTGGTCGTTGCTGCTGGCTTTCGCTTCCGGGTAGGGTCCGGCAGATTCCCGAACTCTGGTGCGTCCCCTTGCAGGCGTCGGCTAGCGCGGTGGACTGGACTCAGGTCCTGCGATTGATGACTCAGAGGGCTGACGTCACGGCTTGTAGGGGTGTCCGGAACATGAAAGGCTACCCCGCACCTCCACCAGATGTCACGTTGTAGTGACGGCAGTCCAGCGTCAGGAAGACAGCAGAAATACTTGGAAACGAAGCTCTTTATTAGGGCTGACTTGCGCCCGCAAAAGAACTGAATCACTCGGTTGCGGCGTAAGGAACAAGCGTGCTCGTCAATCGTCGATCTACGAATGTCCGCCGCTCGCGGCATCGCTCAATTTAAAGCCGGCAAGGAAACTTCCAGATAACAGGTCAAGATCATCTACGGTAATCTGGAAAAACCTAGATGCAGCCTTTCAAAGCTGCGAACAATTGAGATTAGTGTGGTCACTTCTCGCGCCACTAACAAAAGTGATAACGACCCTTTCCTGCTGTCTTGAGCATGAACGCACAAACACTGCAATGATACGTGGCAATATGATTGAAAAAACCATTTCAGGGTCCCTTTAACGTGCTTACGCGTACTGGGAAGTCAACGGTCATATTGTTTTTTACATGCCACTAGAAAAAAAAAGCAAACTAGAGCCTCCAGGTGCCACCTAAATACAGTGTTCTGCAACTTTATCATAATCGTCTTGGAAAATTTTCCCACCGGTCGAAGCGGGAAAATTTCCCAAGATGGCTACGATAAAGTTGCAGAACACTGTATGTACATATCGCTTCTCGCCGTACTGTACGCCACGAACAATAGAGAATGGACACTTTCGTAGGATTAATGCCAGCAAATTACGGGACGTTACTCCGTGCGTCGCCTCGGCGCTTTTAGTTGACCGCGAGAACACAAACTCGTTTTTTCTTATTCGGGAACTAAAGATAGTCATGTCGCGCCGGGACTATAACCAGTTATTTTGCTCCTGTGTTGAACACTGAGCCAGGATAACACATTACAGACTAGTAGTTTCATTTTGCGTTAAGTTTTGTGTTGGTATCTTGCTCCTCCGTGGCCTCTACGGCGACAGTTGCCTGTTACCATCGCCCGGTCTTTTCCACCGCCTGTAATGGTTCTGATGTATCGGCCATTAACCGAAGGCGGCCCAAATTATGGTTGCAGAGCATAGTTTCATTCTCTTTCGGTCCCCTTTCTTTCCTCATCCCGCATCTCATCCTCTAGCTCTCACATATCTAATCTTTTCCTCACCTCACATCTCACGTACTATACCTTCGGTCCTAGGTCAGGGTCAGGAAACCGTCGTGGCAATACTACTTTTTTAAGCATGGCTGGGCCACTGTAATGAATGCTTAATAAAACATTATTACTGTTGTTATTCTTGTTAATTAAGAGTGATGACGTACGTTCGTCGTTTTAGCGGGCACATACACGCATGTGGACGACTGTGCACAATATACCTCGGCAATGTCGAAAATACCCGCGCTCGGCTCACTACCCAAATTTTGGTCAGCTTGCCGGTTCCCTCAAATTTAATCTAATATATAATCACACATGCTCGGTATCACCGAAATTGCGTACTCGCTCAATTATACTCACAATTAATTAACTCACTCGATCTGCCTCACGATTCATCCAGTCATCGTTGCGATTCGATTAGGACATGTATCTGCTGGGCTCATATACGCACATCAAGACCCACAACTCACAGTAGAATCACGACTCATTTGAGCTCACTCACTCATCTCGAATCACGACTCACCTGGACTCAATGATTCATTTCGACTCGAGTGATTTAATTGGACGCACTCACTGAGTTGAGCAATTTCCCAAGGCTCATGTTCGACCGAGGCAATACTTTTCTAGGAGGCCTCGTTTTTTTTTGAGCGTGTGACTGTTTGAAAGTTGATTCTTATTTCATGTAAGTGAAGCACCACGCCTGGTGTTATACCTTGTTATTAAACAAAATCGACAGACTGTGATTATTTCCCGTTACTTCTCTCTTTCCTCTTTAATTCCCGTCATTTCCTTCCCCTGTGCAGGGTAGCCAACCGGAATCCTTTCTGGTTAACATCCCTGCCTTTCCCTCGCTCTCTCTCTCTCTCTGAAACAAAATCAAATTTTAATATAACGCGTGTTGTGGAAATAAACGCACGCCGTAGAACGCTTCTTCCAGCCAAAAGGGTGCATTGATCAAGCTCACATTTCGCACAGAAAGGGCATTTGGTCGGCGGAATTGTTTCATGCTACATCTGTTTGTGTTACTTGCCTGAATCGATCAAAAGAAAGTCGTATATTCACATTGTTTGCGGCGACGGCAAAGGAAATCAAGCTGTTCTGGCAGCGATCGCATCGGTGGCGCCATCTCGTTTGTTAGCCGTGAAGATTCAGCAAAGGAAGGGGCTTCGGAAGGTTTGATGACGCTCTTTCAACTGCTTTTTATTGTCACAGAAAACTAAGTTTGCTGAGAACTAAGATTGCTGAAAACTTAGTTTGGCGAAAGTAAGTTTTCTGTGACCTTTAAAAATAAACTTGAAAGAGCGTCTTAAAACCACCCGAAGCCCCTTCCTTTGCAGAGTCTTCACGGCTAACAAACGAGATGGCGGCACCGATGCGATCGCTGCCAGAACAGCTTGATTTTCTTCGCCGTCGCCGCATACGATGCAAACATACGACTTTTTTTGATTGATTCAGGCAAGTAACTCAAACAGAGGTAGCATGAAACAATTCTGCCGACAAAGTGCCATTTCTGTGCCAAATTTGAGCTCAAAAAATGCGCCCGTTTAGCTGGGAGAAACATTCTACGGCGTACGTTTATTTCCGCAACACGCCAAAGGGTTATCATTGTGTGAAAGTGCACAAAAATTGTGCGGGTTTGAGCATATGACTTGTACATATAGTGATAGAGCGAAAGCTGTGAGTGCTGATAGCCTCTTTAACACCCGCTTTTCAATATCAGCGTTTTTTTCGTAATTTCTATTTAAAGTAGCTTTTAGAGAAATGAAGACCTCATACTTTTGAGTATGAGGTCTTCAATCCAATCCAATTCAATCCAATCCCCAACCGTAGTTTTCATTGTGTTGCTGCTGTATTTGTTCTTCCCTTGTTTATCTGTTTTGTCTTTTGCATGGTGTCTCATCTCTAATATGTGATAAAGTGTTTTCAGTGCGCGGTATAGTGCATTGCCCTGTTTTTACAGTATTTTAGTGAGTGCTTAGTGTGTGTATTGAGTGCACTGCAGTGCGCCGTGACTGACATCGCAGACGGGTGGTTGTGTTGGTGGCCGGAGTTCACAAGCTGGTTTAAGCCTTTGCGGCTGCAGAGCATGCGGAAATCATGAGTAAGTGGGAAAAATACCGGCGATTGCACCGAGAGGTCAATGACTTTTTCGTGACATTTCACATGACGTAAATGGATCAGAAACATCCACTATGCGCGAGGCTACCGGGCGTAACATTGAACTGGCTGACCGTTCAGGCGCACGCGTAGACTTCCAGAGAAGTCCATATCTGGCAGAGCAGTCTGCTCAGGAATATGACTGTGAAAGCTCTGGCTCAGTAAGCACCTCTGAGAATTTCTCCGAAGACTCCGACGAAGAACGTGCCTTGGTCGCTGAAGAGCTCAGTGATTCGGATGCTGTCACTAACGCTTCTGGCCCAGAAGCAAGTGGTTCATGTGTTAACGTTCGTGATGAACTGAGGGAAATTGCTGTCAAACACTCGTTGACGCACTCGGCCATCAATGATCTGTGCTTGCTTTTCCAGAGACTTGGTCATCCAATGCCAAGTGACGCAAGGACTCTCCTGAAAACAGAGAGAAAAGCAAATGTGCGAGGAAATGTGATATATTTTAACTTTGAACCACAAATTGAAAATCACGTGAGATTAGGCCTCCGCCCTCAACACATCCCCAGCATTCAACTTCATGTAAATATAGATGGCCTTCCTATCTTCAAAAGTTCTGTAAGGTTTTGGGTTTTGCTTTGTCCTGTATCAAACTGTGTACAGAACAGACCATTTGTCGTTGCTGTTCACTGTGACAAAAAAAAAACAACTAACTTGAGGACTTTCTTCGGCTCTTTATTGATGAAATGAAGGACCTAGAGGTGTCGGGGATAGGTGTTCATGGAACACATTATAGCATCTCGGTAACTGCCATAATATGCGATGCACCAACTAGGTCATATGTCAAATGCATAAAAGGGCACACGGGATTTTACGGTCGCGATCGCTGCAGGCAAAAAGGTGAACGAATTGACCGTTGGCAGACGT
This sequence comes from Amblyomma mixtum, assembly GCF_055824585.1. NCBI lineage: Eukaryota > Metazoa > Arthropoda > Arachnida > Ixodida > Ixodidae > Amblyomma > Amblyomma mixtum. The sequence goes on from NC_143013.1 coordinate 157,535,764, forward strand.
TTCCGATATGCGCTGCCTTTCAGCACAGAACCGATGATTCATTTCGAGCTATGAGAGACCCTGGCCACCACCATGGAGTGAGTTCACTTATTGAACTCCGCATTGACATGGTAAAACAGTTTCCTGTTGACTATATGCATTCAGTGTGTTTAGGAGTTGTCCGCAAGCTCTTGCACACATGGATCTCAGGACCATTGCCCCACCGTCTTGGAGCACAACAAAGAAAGAGTTTTGAGTGCAAAATTGGAGGGGAGTAAACTGCCTACTAAATTTGCTCGGCAACCAAGGTCTCTGGACGAGCTGGAGAGGTGGAAGGCCGTTGAATTTAGTGCATTCTTGCTTTACATTGGTCCTGTTTTGTTGCGTGACCTGCTGCAAAAAGACTGCTACCAGCACTTCCTCTGTTTACATGTTGCCATGTGCATTTTGCTGCACCAAGTGCTGTGCATTGAAATGCACAACTACGCTTCACGGCTCCTTCAGTACTTTGCTCAGCAAACGGCCTCGCTTTAAGGTCCACAGTTCTTAGTTTATAATGTGCTTATAATGTGTCACATTGCAGATATTTGCCTTTTGTATTGCCCACTGGACAGAGTTAGTGCATTTCCCTTCGAGAACAGTTTGGGCCAGTTAAAAGCACTTCTAAGAACAAGGAGCAAGCCACTTCAACAGGTCAATCGCAGGCTCTCTGAGCTGGCCCATTCCTCAGTAGAACCCCTACAATGTGTGCTGCCAATAGATTTCTCATCACTGAAAATTGGTGTTGAGAAAGACTCATGCTGTCTGCTGAAAAACCACCACATTGTAAGTGTGACAGAAGTAACACCCGAGTTCATCTTTGGCCATCGACACATTCAGGCTGGAAGTTTTTACACGATCCCCACATCTTCTGAAAAGCTGCAGATTTTTCGTACTGAAGGAGTGTCGCACGAGCTGAAGAAGTGGCCTGCAGAATTTTTCTCTTAAAATGTGTGTAACTTCCATGGAAAACAGGTTTTGTAGTGTTTCCCCTCATTCACCATGGTTAAAAAATTCGGGGTGCCTAAGTTTGCACGTTATTTGGTTCCACTGAGACAAAAAGTGTTATTGAATAATGATTGGCGTGGGGAATGCTTCTGCCATAATTGCAGGGCATTCAGTGCAACACAGACTAGCTCGCGAGTATGTTTTTGCAGGCTAGCTGGTGTCTAAGCATTCTGGGTTTTTTGCGCAAAAGACACGACACAAAAGAAACGAGGTAGACAGGACAAGCGCTTACTAACAACTCAGGTGTTTATTGACGGAACATTTGCTTAAATACAGCAGCGGCTCTTATCAAACAAGAAGAGGGAAAGAAGAGAACATTTAAGCAAATGTTCCGTCAATAAACACCTGGGTTGTTAGTAAGCGCTTGTCCTGTCTACCTCGTTTCTTTTGTGTCGTGTCTTTTGCGCAAAAAACCCAGAATGCAGACTAGCTCAGCAGTTAACTCTCTTAGAATGGTTCTGTATTGGTTTATGGTGTTTAATGTCCCAAAGCGAAACGGGCTGACAGATGCGATTGTGGAGGTCTACGGAGTAATTTCAACCACCTGGGGTTCTTTAACGTGCACTGACATCGCACAGCACACGGGCGCCTTGCTTTTCGCGTTTATCGAAAAGCAACCGCCACAGCCGGGATTCGATCGCACATCCTCGGGCACAGTAGCCGAGCGGCATAACCACTGCACTACCACGGCCGGGTAAAACTCAGTACTTTTAAAAATGCAAAGAACATAAAGCAAGCCTACTAAAGAAAGATATAAATGTACTGATGGTTTGTTTCATAGCTAATTAGTGCTTAGCATGTGAAAATGTGATGTTTATGTGCAGCGCTGTCCATATGCCAGCATTTGAAGCTAGTGTGACAAATGTGTCGCACTGTCATATATACTATTAATGCCATTGTAGTTGGCAGTTAATTTTATTTACTTTCCTGCACAATGCCAGCAACTAGAGGTTTATTTTACCACTCTAAAGAATTACTTTCCTGCAAGATATGTGCCTTGGAGTGACCAAGATTTTGCATTTTGTCTTTTATGTTTATAAGACTGGTGCTTTAGTAGGTTGATTGCACCACGGTTTGTGTGTTTATTTCAGAGTTGTGTGGAATTTTTGGGCGGACATTGCTTCTTTCTGCATTTGGTGTGACACAAATTTACTGTGCGTTGTTTCCATTTTTGTTTTAATATATATTTTTCTATCTTTTGTGTGATTTGGGTTGTGTGCTTTGTGTCCTGCCTGCTTCTTTCTTTTTGGTTTGGCCAACACAGTTATATCTAACCTATTGGTCCCACTGATTATGTTCTTTATACCTGGTGTTAGTTGTAGTCTTTCCGCACCAAAATATTCAGACAGATGTGGACTCTCTTTCAGTAGAAACAGTCCACGATTAACAGAACTTTATTTTCAAAAGATGATTTATCATGTAGCCACGTGATACTTACCCTTACTGTCAACAAGCTGCTTTACAAGCGTATATAACCATGCTTGGAACTCGGCAGCCAGTGGTAAACCGGCCTTCTCAACATTGTCTTCATGAGATTCAGCAGGAGCCCATAAAATGCTCATCCTTTGTGTTCGTGAGCGAATGGCTCTAGGTTTGCATCATTGTCCACTTATTCTTCTAAGCAATATTTTGTCAAGCCGGCAGCACATCAATGCTACATTGTCACAATTTCTTCAGTCAGATTATGTGGGCATTCAGCAATATTCTCTGTCATTTCCAAGCCTGTAAAAAACCTGCTGAGTAGTAGTTTGTGATACACAGTGTAACCAGGTTTGTTTGTACTTCTTGAAAGGCATCTTGCAGATATTGTGGCTGAGTCATTGCCACATAGTCTGTCAAATGCTATCAGTATTCACTGACATGTTGCCTACAAAGCACTCTCAGCGCATAACTGACTCCCATGTGTGATGACTGATCTTGCACGTTGCATTCTGTGGAACTAGATCATGGTCACTAATGTCGGGGAAGCAAGCAAGTGGTGCATCGTACAGTTGTGAAGTGCAAGTAATTGTGTTGTTCTTTATTTGATAGTAGAACACGGTGAATCACTTGGCAAAAAAGTTGCTGATCATTCCAGTCTTAATTTAAATTTACATTGATACTTGCTGCAGGACTGAGTACAAAAGGTTGCTTACCATCCAAGGCTGCATTGCTTGTAGAGCATAAAGGGCATAACAGCACCACAAACCACAACTGCTAGTCGCTGCCATGTGCGCTCTTGCATTAGATGGCACTGCAATACTTGCTGTGCTTTATAGCATCACGAGCATCAAATTGACAGGCATACATTTTTGCCTGCCACATATAGTAAAACACCTTAACCTAGACTACATCTGTCCCAAATTTAATATTGCCTCTACAGTCACCAAAAGGCTTTTTGATTTGACTGCACACGCACTAGTACCATAAAATTTTTTACTGCTACTTTGCTCTAGGTAGTTCATGTACTGTGATGGTACTGCCTGCCTCTAAAGCAACTAGTGAGGTGCAGGTCTCGTCATATGCTATCCTTAGCTTCACCGTGCAATTTCAACCAGGTGCATGCAACCCACATTAACAGCCGTGACCATCCCTAACAACTTGAATTCTCGAACATGAAATCACAATCAAGTGTTGCCATGAATGAGCCTCAGAAAATTATTGTTTTCCTGGAGAAAGTTTCATGTATTGCACTCAAGAATAATAAATATTGTTACAGCTGTAGCCAAGATATTGTAAGATGACAAGTGTGTTTGGATGGTGTGTGGAAGATGACGATTGGAGCTGGTGTGCACTGATGTTTGGGAGGTGTTGCTGACTGCAAAGTGTGGCACTTGGCGCTCGGGAATACCCCGTAAAAGTTTGGTGGAGTGTGCGGGGTAAAACTATGTCGGCCCACAACTCCTAAGTGGCCGCCACTTTATTTTTCTAACTATGCCTTTATGCACATCCTCATCCACAGCGGTAACAATAACGCCAACTGTTGTCACGACGCAGCCTCAGGAACCGGGCACCTTTTGTGGTACCGATGAAGTCGGTGTCGGCGGCTGGCTCTCCACGTACTAGCGGGTAAGCAAACACAACTGCTAGGATGCTACTGTAATTTTTTTTATTATTAGAACCTCAAGAGCCCCCAGCTGGGACATTACATGAGGGGTGTGCGGTTGAACGGTGGTTAACGATGGCTGTTTTAAGGTGATTACGAAGATGATGCTTGCCAACGTGATTTTCTACCTGGCCAAATAGCAGACATCTGGTTCGAGACCTATGTGGGCGACATACCATCCTGGGATATTTTTAAGCAGAAGCTGAAAGACTTATTTTGAAAGCCAATTGGACGCTAGCTCAGTGCAAAAAAACATTTTCTTGGTCGAGCACAGTCAACCACCGAGTCGTACGTATCGGGGACAGTGCCATGTCAGAGACCGCCAAGGTGCGCCATATCCTGAAGGGGATCGCGGAGACGCATTTAATCTTCTGCTCTGCAAAGATTGCACCACCGTTGACTCCCTTCTCCAGGTGCGAAGACAAATTGAACAAACCAAACACCGCCGAACTCGTCCTCGTTTTGACGAACTTTCCACTACAGCTGCCACATCTTTTTGCAAGGACACCTATACTAACCAATCTTTGTGCCTAGCAAATGTGACCTGGATAGTTTGCAGGAAACTAGAGGCTATGACCCCGTTTCCTTCTCTTCTTAGCCCACTGAATCCACTATTGCCCTATTAAACCAGTTGTTCGCCAGGAGTTTGCAAACGCGGGCCTGAATAACCCCGTTCCCTACTCGCCACACCAATTATTGCTGCTGCTGCTGCCATTCAGCCCTTCCCTGTGCGCTGCCCTTTCTGTAATCCTTCAGAATGGTGCACCTCGGAGGCACGGCCCATCTGCTACCACTACTTACGCATCAGCCACATTTCCTGCCATGCGGTTTACATGTGCTGTGCGTCTTACCTACATACATTTCATAAACTTATATGATCTCACTTCTAGGAAGCTTCTTTTAGCCCTCACTTAATGCCACCACCACTGCCAAACCTCCAGCCTAGCCCTGTACTTTTGTATGTATTGAAGGGCCACTTACAAAATATATAGTTTACATATATATCTCACATTTTTCAGCACATTTAGTGGAACCACTATTCCTCTTAATTGATTGAGATATAACATGCACTGGCTATAACAAAATTTGAATCAAGAGTGCTTAATGTGTACGTGTATAGAAAGAATAGGCATGATAAAGCGTAATCTGAATTTAGTTTTATAATGACAGCTAAAAACCACGGACACCATGCTTAGCAAGAAAGAGTTACATTGAGTTTGTTCTGTGTTACTGCTGCTTGCAGTAAAATTATCCACGCAGATATCCCACCTTCCTGCCACTCCAAACCAGCAGAAGTAATAGTTTGTGCAGGAGCCCTATTTGCATTTGTTGTGGTTTATTGTTTCGTGCGGGATAAAGATACTCACAATACATGCAGCTTACCCACTTGTTTGCCCTCATGCCTGATGAAAAAAGAAATGTCTTTTTGTTCAGCCCTATATGGGCTTGGTGAGAATTCTCCCAAACAGAGCCCGTATTTTGTTTGTATCTGTCCTCAAATACTCGACTAGGGACGGGCGTGGGAAGAATGCAGGCACAGCTTTTCAGCCCCACTACACCCGATGTAGGTCCAACAGCAGTTTTGTGTGGGCAGCCTCACTTGGGCTCGGCAGGCTTTTTGCCCTCAAGCACCGAACTAGGGACCAATGGGGGAAGCATGCAGGCATAAAGCTTTCCAGCCCCTCTACGCCCTTTGTTGGTCCAACAGCAGCTTTGTGTGGGAAGCCTCATTTGAGCTTGCCAACATATTTTCTACATGAAGCCAACATTTACATTGCCCAAGATGGGCTACCTGCCAGCATAGCTGAGGTAGGTCTAAGAGCAGTTTTGGGTAGGCAGCCCCATTTGGGCTTGCCCAAACAGTACCGGCAAAATACCCCCCTTTCGGTTCAATCTGCCCTCAAGTACGTGACAAAGGACCGATGTGGGCAGCATGCAGGCTCGCATGCTTGCCAGCCCCATCACAGCCGGTTAGGGACTAACGGGGCTTTTGTGCGGGCTACCTTACTTGGACTTTCCAGCATGGAGCCAAAATCTGCTTTCTTATCTGCCCTCAAGAAGCCTGCAAGGGACCGATGCAGACCTCATGGGGGTATGTCGACTTGGTTAGTCCCTGCAATACCTACGTGGGACCCATGCAGAATGAACAGGGGCTAGCCCAGTTTGGGCTTGCCCACATGCTCTCCACAGGGGTCCAATAGAGGTTTTAGGCGGGCTGGCCCTGCCTCTTTTGCCCATAAGGGACCCGCAAGGCCCCGACATTTTGTGCTGCCTGGGATATACTGAAGCTTGTTGGCCTCGGATACACGCAGCATGAAGATAGAGTATTGGTCACCGTGTTTTCATTCATATTTTTTCAAGTCCTTGAGTTTGCAAATGTACACAAATATTTGCTTGCTTTCGCTGTGGATGTGTCTTTAGACTAACAGTAATTGTGCTATTCAGCCAGGTCTTTCATACTCTTATAAATTTGGCTACTTAACCTTGTTATTTTCCTTGAAAAAGATGTAAAAATGCCGATGGTTACGTTACTTCCTAATCCGAAATTTGAACGCAGCTCATCAGCTGTTCCAGCTTTTCGATAGATTGAGGCAACGAATTTGAGCAAGACAAGGATGTAGAATTACAGACAACTTGTTATATTGTTACGAAGAAGACGAAGCTGGCAGTGGCGTGGGACGGAGACCTCGTGCTAGGCCAGCGGCCATTAAAATCATCTCTTATCGATCGTTCATCATGCCTTATTCTTCGGCTGGCCGCAACGTTACATTTGGTGTGAGGGGCTGGGTCCCTTCATTGCCATCCTGGTCCCGGAGCTTCGGTGTCCTGCGCCTGCCGTGGACGTCGGCCGGTCGTCCGTAGGTACCTGGTCCGCGCAACCGGCCGTGGCACAGCCCGCCCGACCTGAACCGATCTCGCCGCTCGCCCCTGCCCCGTTCCCCGCCCGGACCACAGGACACGGTGCACTGACGACAGCGACCTTCATGACCCAAGACCGACCCAAGACCAACACGTGAAGACACCGCCCCCCGCCCCTGTCGTCCGATGTGTCCAAGGACCTCGGCCGTCAGCTCCTGGCACCCTCCGGCCCGGATGCTTCATTAACCGGGACTCATCCTTCCATCACCTCATCCACTGTGGCGGCCACCACTTCGCCACTTTGCCACTTCTTTCTAACCTGGAAGGCCATCACCGTTTCGCGCATCGCTTCATTGACGTCTTCTATTTATATTCGGGACGATCGCTCGGTGGCCCCAGGTAATGTTACGAAGAAGACGAAGCTGGCAGTGGCGCGGGACGGAGGGCTCGCGCTAGGCCAGCGGCCATTAAAATCATCTCTTATCCATCGTTCATCACGCCTCATTCTTCGGCTGGCCGCCACGTTACAATATTTCACACATATTCCTTCTTGAAAAAACACTCCACTAACAGCTCTTGATTGTCATGAAGAAAGACTTGTGGACGGAGAAATAGAAGGATATAAGCTTGACTTGCTGAACCAATGCCTAGTTCTCAAAGGAAGAGGTCTAAGCAAATATTTCACGAGGTTTTCACAGCTGTGGTAGCCGTTACGAGCGAGAGGAATGGAATGTTCTCACGCATAAGTGGTATCTACATATATCAACATTATTTACATATCTACATTATATCTACATATCATGTGGCATATACAACACGACACACTTGACACAGGTCCGAGACGGGCCACATGAACCATTCTCGGCCTCGATGTCAGTAAGGCGTCTGACAACGTGTCACATGCATCTATACTGACTAACTTCACCCAGATGAATGTAGGCACCCGCACCTACAACTATATTGCCAATTTCCTCTACAACCGCACTGCAGAACTCCACATTGGAGACCTCTGCAGTGACAAATTCACCATGGGCACCCGGGGGACACCACAGAGAGTAGTCTTGTCCTCGTTCCCCTTTAACATCTCTATGCGAGGCCTCCCCTCGCTTCTGGACACCATACCCCATATCAAACACTGACTCTACGCCAACGATATCCCCCTCTAGACCACCTCTGGCTCGGACGGGGAGATACAAGATTCAATCCAACAAGAAGTCGACACCACCCACTCATTTGTGCAGGAAAACGGTCTCGTTTGCTCGCCCACCAAATCCCAACACTTAGTCATCCGAAATAGGCGGGTTCGCCGACCAGTTCCCGACCCCCCTGAGCCAATCACGCTCCACGTCGACACCCATCTGATACTTCCCGTGCAAACCATCCGCGTGTTAGGTATGCTGGTGCAGAACAACACGCAGAACTCGGAAGCCATCCAACGCCTCCGAACTACCGCTTACCAGATCAACGGCCTCATACGCTGCATTGCACTCTCTGCAGAGGCATGCGGGAGACCGACCGCTGCCGCCTAACACAAGCCTTTCTTCTTAGTAGGATTGTCTGATCTTACCCTTATTACCACATGCGCCTCAAAGATGAAGCGCCGAGAAATAGTGTCATACGCTCAGCGTAAAAGGCAGCAATGGGACTGCCCCAGTTTACCAGCACGCAGCGTCTGCTCCAGCTCGGGGTACACAACACCCTCACAGAGATTATCGAAGCACTCAAGAATGCACACACATCCCGCCTTTCTAACACCAAACCCGGTCGCTACATTCTCGACCGTCCGAACATCAACCCTACACGTGACATTAACCCCACTTCTCCCCTTCCAAGTGGAGTCTATAGTCGGCTGATCGTCAAACCCATGGCCAAGAACATGTTGCCCGGCCGCCACGATACGCGCCGCCAACTCAAGGCCCAGGCTCTGGACGACATATATTCTACCGACGAGCACGCCATGTATGTGGACGCTGTGAAATGCGACTCTAACACATACATGGCCTGCGTAGCCACGCCAACCACCACCATCATCAACGCCGCCACAGTGCGCGCACACTCTCCCACCGCTGTCGAAGAGTTCGCTATCGTGCTGGCCATCGCAGACTCCCGCACTCGCACGATTCTCAGTGACTCTAAGCGAGCCATTCAAGATCTTTCCACGAACTCAATTTGTCTACCTTCCGCACACATACTCCCCGGCTGTACTTTCGACCGCACTGTAAGCTTAGTGTGGGTACCTGCGCACGAGGGGAATTCTGGGAACGAAGGGGTCAACCGTTTTCCCCGAGACCTAACCGACCGGGCAGCCGCCCCCTCGAACCAGGATGCATCTCGCCGAGACGCCCCTATCCTATGCGGAAGTCACCAACCTTTATCTTAAAGCAGCCCGATACACAGGACGAGAGAAAGAAAGAAGAGACGACACGAGCGCAATCTAACAACTGAGTTTTATTCCTAGAAGGGTTAGTTATATGCGCAACAAACACAACGATAAAACACAGACACATCGCGATAGCCCCCACAAACCCGTACGTGCATGTAGCGGACTGCAAAAACCGCCTCATCCCAAAAAAGCCATTCAGCATCTTAGCACATGACAAGCACCTGCAATCACCCTGTCGCCACACATTCCCCGAGAGCGCGCACCTCTTTTTCTACGAGAGTAATGTAAGGCGAGGCGACACATGTTTCAGTCTCCTGGCTTATCAAAAACGCCTCAACTAACTCCCTGCAGGTCCTATCAGGGTGACAGAACAAGATATTTGTCCTGTCCAAATGGGGGAAACAATCTTTACATTTCCGGCAGTGCAAAGCCAGGTTCGATGACACTGCCCCTTTTGCTGACCTGCGGTGCTCTAACAGCCGCTCATTAAAACAGCGGCCGGTCTGGCCGATGTACGTCTTGCCGCAGGAGAGCGGTATCGAATAAACGACTGCAGTGTTACAAACGACCAGTGGTTTTTTGTGGGAAACTGTGCATTCAATCCCTGCTTGGTCGTCCCGGCACTCGATCTTCCTCCTTACCGCACTGCAGGCTCTGCTCAGCCTATTCTTCGCTGTAAAAACCACTTTCACCCCAAATCTCGAGCCTACCTTCTTCAACCGGTGAGACATGCGATGAACGCACGGAATCGCCACGGTTCTTGTAAGCGTGCCCTCTTTTTCTTTTGTTGGACATACGCCCCTAGTCAATATCCTCTCGGATATTTGAGCCAGAGCCATATCCGGATAACCAGCCTCCCTCAGTCTCTGAATCTGCCCCTGGAAGCTAGTCTGAACCCACAGACCCTGGCTCTGTTTTTTTACGTTTGAATTACCAGACTCGGGTTCGATTCAGTTCCTTCACCTGAAAGTCAATTGCCGTGACACAGGAACGTGTTGGGAAGAACAGCTAAGCCGCTCCTCAGTTTCAGTTCAGAGCACTCTAGGTTGGTCTAGGCAGGAATAGCGACGGCTTGTCTCACGGCTTCGTTGCGGAAATCGTGCTCCCATAGGGTTCAGACTAGCTTCCAGGGGCAGGTTCAGAGACTGAGGGACGCTGGTTATCCGGATATGGCTCTGGCTCAAATATCCGAGAGGATATTGACTAGGGGCGTATGTCCAGCAAAAGAAAAAGAGGGCATGCTTACAAGAACCGAGGCGATTCCGTACGTTGTAGGGTCTGCTCGCGAGCAGGTCAAATCTCGCGCCGCTCACCGCGGGTAGCCTCGGACCCCTTCTTCCCGAGTGGTGGGGCGGGTGGAGCGAGGCTAGGAGAAAGCCTTCATAAGGCACGACCGGGAAGGCCCGCGCTCTCTCGCTCTTGGACCAGCCCTGCCAAAGGACCACCTGACCCAGCTGCCACGACGACGACCGGACCCCCTGATGTGAGATTAAACCGTTTTGTACAAAGACCTGCCTCGAGTGACTGCCTGTGCGTCCCCGCGCAGAGGAATCGCCCACAAATAATGGCGCCCAACGTGCGGCTTTTATTAACTTCTTGTAGACGATTTCTCTGCCGATTTTGGGACGTGCAGCCAGACTCGTGGCAGGCCCTCTTTGTTCGGGGCCACGCCGGACCGACAGGGTTAAGGAGCGGGTCAGGCGGAATGTTCGCGGGGTAGCGACTTGTGTAGTGTTGTAAATTTGTTAGGGGTTTTGTGTTATTTATGTAGTTTTCGGGCGTTTTCTGTTGTGTATTTCCGTGTGTTTGTAGATAGATTGTTGTGTATATGAATGTTCTTGTTGCGATGAGCAGTTAGCTGGTGCGGCCGGACAGTTAGCGCGAACTATGCCTCCCAGAAAGGATGTTTCAGCCACGGCTTTGGATGGCGGGGCAGCCGGTAGTGAGACGGCCGACGGGGCGGCCGTAATAGGGCAGGTGACTGAGATGTTTGCCGCATTAGCTCGTCAGCTCGGTTCGGTGGCTGGCGCCAACCAGGCCGCAGCATCGGTAGCATCGGCGACAGCATCGCGCCCGCGGATAAATATGGAGGTCCCCTCCTTTTCCGGGTACACGGACGCGAAATCAGTCAACGCGTTTTTACTACAACTCCACGACTACCAGACGGCTCTGGGCGCCCCAGATGACGTGATGCTAGGGCAGGTCCTGCCTGTAGCACTCGTCGAGAGCGCGGCGCGATGGAGGCGCTGCCAGCGGACTTTCCAGTCGATGGCGGACTTCAAAGACCGTTTCCGCGCCGAGTTCTTGCCGCCTGATTATGAGCGCCGGATGCTGGAGGAGCTCGCGTTGCGCACCCAACACCCAGAGGAAAGCCTCCTCGAGTACGTACGCGCAATGCAAGAGCTGTACAAGAGGGCAGATCCGACGGAAACCGACCGAGATCAGGTTGCGCGTGTGATCAGGCAGTGCCATCCACGCTTCAAGCCGTATCTGCGGGGCCGCAGTTTTACAAACCTCGAGGCCCTAGCGCAGGAGGCCAAGACCGTGCAGGCGGATTTACTAGCCGAACTGCGCTACCAGCCGCCCCCCAGGCCGGCCGAATCGCTGGAACCGGGATGCGCATGGGATGGAGGCCGAGAATGCGCGATGAGGGCTCGGCGCGCCGAGGTAATGGCCGTGGAAAGGCAGGCGGAACCCCCTGTTGTCCCTCGCGCGCTGGACCCGTACGCATTCGAGCAGCGGCGTCGTGCCGGCCTCACAGGCCGCGCGCCGAGCGAGCGTCAGGAAGGCGCGGAGAAAGGGGAGAGTCGTCCCCAACCGCTTCGTGGAACGAGGGGTCCTCCGTCCACGCGGCGGGTGAACGACCGGCTTTGCTGGAATTGCAACCAGCCCGGCTACATGGCACGCGACTGCCAAGCTAGGCGTATGCAGGGAAACGCCAGGCGCTGGCGGTGATGTCTGGTGGCACCGGCCTTTCACCGTCAGCGGGAGAATTTCATGGTTGTCAAGGCGCTAGTCAGGAAAAGAACTCCCGTGCCGGCGACGGGGAGGCCTTTGTCCCGCTCGCCTGTAGAGCTCAGGGAGTCGTTCCGCGCTCAAGCCCTTTTATGCTAGTGCAGTTAGCGGGTCGATGCTACTCTGCACTCGTAGACATGGGCTCAACGCTGTCACTGGTCGGTGACGAGGTGTACGAGGCCTGCCGGATAGGTAACATCCGTGTCAGACCGGCCGAAACCCCGTTAAGCTTAGCAGCTTGGGCGGCAAAGGCAAAGGGAGCAGTCCGTTTTACGATGCGCTTTGACGGCAGAAAGCGGAGACATCGCTTCGTCTATCTGCCTGGCTTGTCGATACCAGTAATTCTGGGAAGGGATTTTCTCTCGAGCGAAGGCATTGTGCTCGACATGGGGGAGAATGGCTATCGTTACAGCCAGGTCGCCCCCCTCATTCCCTTCGAAAGCGCATCCTTGCCCGGCTGTCCTGCACAAAAGGTGGGTGTCCACACCTGTGCGACAGAAAGGCAGGGGAGCTCCCTCGAGATGCTGAGAGACGGTGGCCCGTTAGAAGCGATTATTGCGTCTTTCTCAGGACCCAGTAGTCAGCGCCGAAGGCTAGCGGAAACTTTACTCCCGTTTTCGGATTGCTTCACGGAGAAACCGGACAGAACCGACCTGCTTCAGCACGAGATTCAGACGGGTGATACGCGCCCTTTCAGGTGTAACCCGAGGCCGTTAAGTGCGCATAAGAGGCAGCTTCTCGACTGTGCCCTTGACGAAATGATTGACACCGGTGCGGTGAGACCCTCACAAAGTCCCTGGGCGTCACCAGTGGTTCTAGCGCCGAAGAAAGATGGATCGGTCAGGCTGTGTGTTGATTATCGTAAGCTCAACTCACTGACGCCTACGGTTGCATACCCTTTTCAGTCGATCGAGGCTGTGATGTACGCGTTAGGGAACGCGAGGTTCTTCACAGTCCTAGATGCAAGCAGAGGGTACCTGCAGATTGAGGTGGCCGAAGGTGACATTGAGAAAACCGCATTCACCTGCCACCGCGGGCTCTTCGAATTTACTCGACTCCCGTTTGGTTTGTCTAACGCCCCGAGCACGTTCATGCGACTGATGGACATCGTGCTGGGCGATGCAAGGTTCAACTACGCCATGGCGTACCTCGACGACGTTGTGATATTCTCACAGTCGTTCGAGGAGCACCTCATTCACCTGAATTCCGTTCTCGATAGAATGAGACGTGCCGGTCTAACCATTAATCCAAAGAAAGTGCAGTTGGCATCGAAGAGAGTGAACCTCTTGGGCTTTGTCGTGGATGATGGCACACTGAGACCGAATGATGACAAACTGCAGGCAATTCTGAACTACCCCTGCCCCATGGATGTGAAAAGCTTGCAGAGGTTTTTGGGGATGGTTGCGTTCTACAGGCAATTCATCCCGCGCTGTTCGGAGCTTGCAAGCCCGCTGAACCTGCTGTTGCGTAAAGGCTCGAAGTGGGTATGGGGCAAGGAACAGAGTGACGCATTTGTTGCCTTGGCTCGCGCGATAGCGAATACCGCTAGTCTGCGCCTCCCCGACCTGAACAAGCAGTTTGTCTTGCAGACAGACGCTAGTGACTACGGTGTTGGAGCTGTTTTGTTGCAGGAACACGAGGGCAAACTGCGCCCTGTCGCGTTCGCTAGTCGCACGCTCACATCGGCGGAGCGGAATTACTCCGTGACCGAAAAGGAATGCCTGGCGATCATGTTCGCATTGTCGAAGTTCGACATGTACCTAGACGGAGCGGTCCTCACCGTGCAGACAGATCATCAGGCATTGTCTTGGTTAAAGAGGCTCAAGAACCCCGCAGGCAGACTCGCGAGATGGGCGCTGACGTGCAACGTTACGCGTACGCCATCGAGTACCGCCGGGGCAGCTTGAACAAGGTGGCCGATGCTTTATCGCGCGCACCGTGGAATGCTGGCGGAAGCGCTTCAGAGGCGCATCCCAGCTTTGTAAAAAGCGGCGTCACCGCTGTTGGAGAGGAAGAGAGGGCGGACGGGAGTGTCGCGCCCGGTTTGGAGAGAGAGGAGACGGACAAAGGTCCCGCACGGTGCTGTGACGGAAGGGAAACACAGCAGCTCGTGGCGGCGACCGCTCGCCTGCCTAGGAGCGAGGCAGAAAGAAATCTGTCTTGGGGAGTAGCGTTCAGTAGAGAAGAGCTGATCGAGGCCCAGAAAGCAGACGGTCTTTGCCAGCGGGTGCTGAAGGAGCTTGCGAGCAGCGCAGCTTGCACCGGGAACGCTGAGGGCAAGTACGACGCGTATCTGCTGGGCGATGATGGCTTGCTGCTCCGCTACATCCCCCAACTTGACGACGAAGAGACGATAGCATCCCCTTTCCGAGTCGTGGTCCCGAGAAGGTTGCGGAAACGGTTCCTGCAGTACTTCCATGACTCAGCGCTGGCAGGCCATGGCAGCGGCAGTAAGACTTACAAGTTATGCCGTGTCGCGAACTGGCCAGGCATGAGAAAGGATGTGCTGGGATACGCCCGTACCTGCCCGGTATGCCAGGTAGCCAAGCCTCGGGAGGGCAAGCCCGCTGGCATGATGAAGGCGGTAGTTAGCAACTACCCGTGGCAAGTGGTCGCGTGCGATATCATGGGACCCCTCCCTCGGTCCTCGCGCGGAAACCAATTCATCGTCGTAATAACGGACCACTATTCCAAGTGGGTTGAGGTTTTCCCCCTTAGGAAGCTTGTGTCGGAACGAATTTGGGAAAAAACTGTTGGAGACTTTCATTCGTTTCGGTTTCCCTTCCGACCTGATTACGGACAATGCTTCGTATTTCACAAGCAAAGTCTTTGTAGACTCTTGCCGGGCGCTTCAAATCCGCAAACAGGAGAACGAGTCCCTACCACGCTCAGAGCAACATAACCGAGCGGGTGAATCGAAATCTGAAGAGCATGCTGGTCGCGACGACCGAGCAGCACAGAGATTGGGACGCGCGGCTGTCCGAACTGGCGTTCGCTACAAGGACAACCGTGAACAGGTCAGTGGGTATTACACCCGCTTACTTGAATTTTGGGAGAGAGATCGCTTTTCCGCTAGAGAATGCCCTACTCGACGCGGCGGGGCCTGCGCCCCCTCCGCTTTCGCAGTACGCGGCAAGGCTTCGGGAGCGCCTGGAGGCAGCGCAGCGCGCAGCCCGAGAAAACCTCGATGTCGCGCGCATGGAGCAGGCGGATCAGTACAACAAAGGTCGCCGTCACGTCGTTTTCAACACGGGCGACTTAGTACTCAAGAGAACGCACCCACTTAGTAACGCAGCGCGCGGTTTCGCCGCGTCGCTAGCGCACAAGTGGGCTGGGCCGTACGAAGTTACGGCACGGACTACGCCGCTCACCTACCAGCTGCGGTTGTTGACAAACGGCGAAACCGCCGGTCCGGTGCATGTCGCTGATTTGAAGGCTTTCCACCTTCGCAAGGACGATGGCTGCGAAGCGGTGGAAAATCAGCGCGATGCGGCGATCTCACCCCCGGGAGGACGAGCAGGTAGCGGTGCGGTTCGCAACCGACGCTACAACCTGAGGACCAGGTAGCACCCGTGTCTCTCGATTAATAATCACTCGCCATGCTCCCTCCCTCTCAGTATGTCTGCTAGGAAGCTCCAGCGGACCGACGTCCGTGGCTCGGACTCCAGAAGGCAAGGCAGACGACCGTCGAACGGTGGCCGCCATCAAGGCGCGCCACCCGGCTGGCGGCAGGAGCCGCGCGAGTGGCGCAGGTTCCACGGCCGCGGTGGCCCCCACCGCCAGCCAAAGCACGTGCCTAACCACTGGAGAGCACCTCCCAGTGGTGCAGGCCAACGCAAGGGCGCCAGGGATCATCAAGCGCAGGGCACCCCTCAGCACCCAGCCGGCGCTTCGCCGCCGAGCAGCCGCAACCCAGGCGGTCCAGGAGCCATCGGCCGCTTGTAAAACGACGAGGAGCGGGCCGGCCTGTGCTCGCTCTGCGGCACACTTGTCGTGCACCGGCTCCGCCATGAGGCCGGTGCGTTGCATACCTGGCATAACGGCGACTGCAGCACCTTTCCCCGCTTTGCCACTGCAGAGGGTCAGCCCGGAGGAGGCGGCCCTCCGCATCCTCCAGTCCAGCCGCCCAGACCTGCTGTCCCCGGCGGCCGAGGAGCTTTGGAGGGCGCTGCCGGCAGGGCCCCCAGTGGAGCCAGGCGCCTCGCTCCCCCAGGCGGCTCGTGAGGAGCCCATCCAGATAGCGGTGAGCGGCCCCCCGGCGAGCACCCCTCCCCCCTGCGACGACTATATGGACCCGGAGCCGGAGGTCATCGAACGCCTACTGGCGGACCCCGGGACGGACGTTTGAGGGGGGGGGGAGATGTAGGGTCTGCTCGCGAGCAGGTCAAATCTCGCGCCGCTCATCGCGGGTAGCCTCGGACCCCTTCTTCCCGAGTGGTGGGGCGGGGGGAGCGAGGCTAGGAGAAAGCCTTCATAAGGCACGACCGGGAAGGCCCGCGCTCTCTCGCTCTTGGACGAGCCCTGTCAAAGGACCACCTGACCCAGCTGCCACGACGACGACCGGCCCCCCTGATGTGAGATTAAACCGTTTTGTACAAAGACCTGCCTCGAGTGACTGCCTGTGCGTCCCCGCGCAGAGGAATCGCCCACAACGTTCATCGCATGTCTCACCGGTTGAAGAAGGTAGGCTCGAGATTTGGGGTGAAAGTGGTTTTTACAGCGAAGGATAAGCTGAGCAGAGTCTGCAGTGCGGTAAGGAGGAAGAACGAGTGCCGGGACGACCAAGCAAGGAATGAATGCACAGTTTCCCACAAAAAACCACTGGTCGTTTGTAACACTGGAGTCGTTTATTCGATACCGCTATCCTGCGGCAAGACGTACATCGGCCAGACAGGCCGCTGTATCAGTGAGCGGCTGTTTAAGCACCGCAGGCCAGTAAAAGGGGCAGTGACATCGAACCTGGCTTTGCACTGCTGTAAATGTAAAGATTGTTTCCCCCATTTGCACAGGACTAATATGTTGTTCTGTCACCCAGATAGGACCTGCAGGGAGTTAGTTGAGGCGTTTTTGATAAGCGAGGAGACTGAAACATGTGTCGCATCGCCTTCCGGTAATCTCGTAGAAAAAGAGATTCGCGCTCTCGGGGAATGTGTGGCGACAGGGTGATTGCAGGTGCTTGTCATGTGCTAAGATGCTGAATGGCTTTTTTGGGATGAGGCGGTTTTTGCAGTCCGCTACATGCGCGTACGGGTTTGTGGGGGCTATCGCGATGTGTCTGTGTTTCATCGTTGGTTTGGTGCGTATATAAGTAACCCTTCTAGGAATAAAACTAAGTAGTTAGATTGCGCTCGTGTCGTCTCTTGTTTCTTTCTCTCGTCCTGTGCATCGCGCTGCTTTAAGATGAATCCGTTCCAACTTGCCCAGTTTTCTGTTCTCGTTCACCAACCTTTACAAGGACACAAGACTCGTGTACCCACCTCCCCACCCCTACCTCGACCGAGCGCACGCCACCATGCTTCGCAGATTGCACACCAATTCTATTCTCACCCCTTCTAGACTATACCTCATCACTGACAGGGAATACGACTCAGTTTGTCCCAATTGTGACCGCGGAGCGTTTGCCACTCAGGCACACGTCCTCTGGGGATGCGAGGGTAATCCGCCCACACAAATATCACTGCCAGCTCCCTCCTCAGAGGGTTGGATCCAACTTCTTGCAAGACCAGACAAGAAGACACAACTCGCATTCGTCTCGTGGGCTCACGACGTCGCCCCCACCTGGGGGCCACACTCAGCCCGCCTGCCCTTACTCCCAACCCTCAAGTGGCAAATAAAGTTGTTATCTCTCCCTCTCTTACTCCTGGTTGCTCTCGGCGGCGGCGATGAGCCTCCGCTTCGGCGGCGCGAGCGACAGGTATCCTCTCGGATGCGACGCCTAGCTCCTGCTTCAGCGGCGCTTGCTCCTGGTTGGTCTCGGCGGCGACGCCTAGCTTCTGCGTCGCTTAATGCTGGTTGGTCCGGGCGGCGGAGATGAGCTTAGGCTTGAGGCGCGAACAGCAGGGTCTTCTCGGTGGCGGCGCTTAGCCGGTGGCTCAGGGACTCACATTCCTGTATCATCACGACGGCGGCGGCGGCGGCGGGAAGCTTCTGCTTCGGCAGCACGCACCTCTGGATTCTGGCAGCGACGGCACTGGGCCTCTGCCCTGGCAGCTCGTTTAGCAGCAGCGGCAGACGGAGGACTTCCTCAGTTGCCTCACTCATGGCTCACAAAGAACTTGCAGAGAGTTAACTATTGATATAGGCAGGCGGTTTGAAGTGAGAAACGGCGGCGGCGACGCGTTTCGCCTCGGGCGGTTCCCACCCAACTTCGCACACTTGTTGCGTGCGTTCCCATACACCCTTAAGCAGGGGACACATGTGCGAAATCTTGGTCGGCGCGCCGCACCGATCACCGCTTGCGAACTACCGCCCCACGGCAAGCAGGGACACACGGAGCGGTAAGCATCGCTTCACCACTCTATCTAAGCTCCGCCCACAACCTCTATCGCACTTCGCCGCCGTGCAGCAGGGTCAGCGCTGCTTGGTATGGTGTACGAATCTCACAAGAAAAGACAAGATCGCCTTGCTATCAGAAAGACAGCGACAAAGCATGCCTGCTTATGTAGCGAGCTTTCGGCATCGCCACCCTTCGCGGGGGCTCAGGGCGACGACCTCTGCTGCTGCCTGGCTGACGTGGTGGTCGCTAGGCCTATAGCCTGTTTCGCATCGAATCTGCAGCGGCCGGGGCTTTGGAAGTCGTCTGCGCTCTTATAAAAGGCCTACTCTACACATCGATTTACTGTCATCTGCATAATCTCAGGACAAAATAATATGGCCAATTTCCGCGACGCCTTCAGCAGCGTGGCTAGCGGGCGCCAGGCGATCCGTACCCCAACGTCGGGGAAAGCGGCAGCTGCGAGGGAGTTGTGGCAAAAAATTGACTCGTATCGCAGTTGTTACCTTTACCAGTAGCTCAGTATTAGGCAGCGATCCTCCATATGACACAATATTCATATTTCCTATCCCACGGTTTATTATTTGCGTCAAGAACTCTCTTTAGCTCGTTTATATGACGCCAGCAGACGGTATCCGGGCAGGCCGGCCGCCCGGCCGGCGTGCTCGACGTGCTTCACGTTCGCACAAGAAAACACAAAACAGCCATGATACCAGATTCCAGCAACGACAACATGCCTGTGCAAAAGTGGATCTTTCGACAACGACACCCCCTGCGACAAAGCAGGGCGAAGAACTGCGCGCTGGTCATAGGCTGCCCTAGTCGTCACTAGGACTAGGTGGTTTCGCATCGAAGCCGCACCTGACGGTGCTTCGGAATTCGCCTGTGCTATATAAAAGGCCTACTGTTCGCATTCGTTTACTGCGAACTCGTCCCATAATGAAAGATATGTTCGACTTTCACAACACCTTCAGCAACGGAGCTGGCAGAGGGTAGGCGATTCGCACCAAGTAGCAGCAGCAGCAGCATAGCGGCTATGGGATTAAATTTTCTTGTATCGCAGTCATAACTTTTACCAGAAACTCGGTATTAGCCAACGATCGTCAGAAATGATGCATTTTTGACATGCATCAATGCTAGGGCTTGCTGTGGACGTGAACCACAATTCGTAGCGTGTTTTTCAGTCGCCAGTGGCCGGCATCACGGATGGCAGGCCGGCCCGACGTGGCTCGGCCTCGAGCGCCCCGATGAGAGCGCACTACTTCACATGACCCTGTCGCTCTCCGCGCTCGTATTGGCTCCAGCTTCCCACCGTTACGTTCGCCGCGCGCAGCTCGTCGTTGACATCCAGCAGGTTGGCCGCTGGCGACGAGCTGCGAACGGCGTCGCAACGCCGTTCGCAACGGCGCGCCGCAGCGAATCGCACACTATTTTCGCACATGCGTCCCCGCCATGGTGTAGCGGTCTCGGAAACAAAGAAGATGCCCTCGACTCAGCGTGGCAAGCTGAGCGGAGGTCAGCTACCAAGTGGCAAGAGGTTTCTGGTCGCTTGGTGCTCAACTTTCTTCGGTCGCAAGCCAGAAAATGGGTCGGAGCCAAACGTTCACAAAACGAAGTTTATACATCAATGAGGCGATTCAGAAGATTTCAGAATCAGTAGTACATGCACATACAATGTGATTAACAAAGCAATGCAACTCGTTCAAAGTTACACTTGAGAGAGATTACAATACAAAAGAATTATTGCACTTAACGTGCACTAACACATGAGAGACAGGGAAACGAACACAACACAATTTATTCACTGACGTTTAAACGGTGGCAGGTGTGACGTCGAAGGGAAGCGGTGGCGCTGGCGTCGGAACCGACTTCGGCTGTGCAGGCAGAACCCCAGCTGCGACCCCTTTCTTTGCGCTGTGTCGGCTGTTCCTTCTTTGTTTTTATAGCATCATCTGCGACATGCCGACTGGTTGTGTGGCGGTTGGTTGTGCCTAAAGGAAGCGGGATAATTTACCAGAAGTTTTCTTCAGATAAACAGCGTAGAACACAGTGGATAGCGCTTGTGGAGCGGTACAAGTTAAGAGCTTCGGCGACAGATCGGGTCTGCTGCCAGCATTTCATCGCAGGTAAAAATTGTCTCTTTTTGTTGTGTTCTTGACATGTATGATTCCTGTCTAGTTGCGCGCAAAGTCGCGGGCGTCAATGCCTGCGAGATTTTCGTGCTCCTTGGTGCAGTGAACGGCCTACACACCACAAGCAGTGCGTATCTGTGTATTCCTCGTGTGCTGCGAAGTACCATCCGTCGTTTATGAACGCAGGGAGGCCGTCGTCAGATTCACGCCACCCGGAGTTCGTGCCAAGCACCTTTGCACACTGAAAGAAGGACAGAAAAGCTGTAGCGGGCCTTCTGCAGCTTGCAGGACAGCGAGCCGCCGAACGATATGTTACTGAAGCAGCGCGGTACTCTGCAAGCAGTACGATGCGTTGTTTCTCGTTTGTTGCGACTTTCGCAAGTTGCAGCAAATTACTTTTTTTTCAGATGCGGTTATGGAAATACCCAGAAAGCGATGAAACATCGCTATCCAGATAATGTAGTACTATTCTCCAAACTACATAATTTCTTCATTCCAGGTTGTTCAGAACGACTCGTTTTGTCTGCCGAAGTTTCTTTGGAGTCAGGTGGCATCGATACGAGTGTGGTCTGCTCTACGTACGATGATAGCCGAGGTAGGGTGTGAAGTTAAACATCGACAGGTAAAACTAGGTTTACACTTTACAGGAACCTGCAGCCATAGTTACTTGAGAAATTGCTGTTTGAGTTGCAACTGTGTCAGGTTTTTGTGCGATGCTGCACACAGGGGTTGCTTGTAGGCGAGTTCCACACAGGCATGAGCTTATGCATGGTGCATTTGAAGGAAGCAGCTGCACAGCACAGCTCTTTCTGCAGCCTTAGTCATACGTTGACGCCAGTATGAATGCAGGGAATAGCAGTTCTGAGGAGTAGCCTTGGTTTTCTTCTAGCTATCAAATATTAGTTTTTTGTGCTCAGGGAAGTGCTAGCAAGATGCAAGACATGCACAAAAAAAATCCAATTTTCACAAGGCTGTCTCTACTATTTGTTGTAGGTGACCTCCCAACAGGTGCCGTGCCAGTTGTTGCTGTTTCATGTTATATCTGCAGTGAGGAAGTGACCGTTCCGAGTTCTCTCCTTGAAGCCTCTTGAGTAAGCTGAACAAACCTTTCTTTTATCGGAGGAATAATATGCCATGTTGGAGGTGAAAATCAAGATGCTGGAGAAAGAAAATGAGCGGCTGCAGAGGGACAATAAATTTCTGAAAGCTGCGCTAAAGCGTAAACAAGATATTAGAATTTGTGTCCAAGCAGCTCCGTTCTCGGCCCATGCTTTTACAGAGCAGTGTGTTCGGCTGCACACAGATTTGCCTAATAGCGCAACATTTTTGTTTATTGTTATACTGGTGAAAACAGTTGGCATATATGTACCAAGCAGGTGGAAGCTTGCTGATGTGGTGGTTATCGTCCTGATGAAGCTGTGGCTGGCGCTCCTCAGTGCTTACCTTGGCTTTAGGTTTTGCCTGTCGGAAACAGTGGGCAGACTTATGGCCAAGAATATCCCATTACTCTCAAAGAGCTCAAACGCTTTATTGTGTAGCCATCAAAGGATGATGCCAAAATAAATATGCCTATGGTGATGCAGAGAAAAGTACCCAGATTGCATTGCAATAGTTGACTGTACTGAGTGTAGTATCCAGAGTCCTCTGGGCTTCTTGTCACGACCCCAAATATATTTCCACTACAAAGGATCAAACACCATCAAATTTCTGGTGGCAATTACGCCATGTGGCTCACTCAGCTTTCTTTCAAAATTCTGGGCTGGCCGATCCTCGGGCAAAGTCATTGTCACCAGATGCAGCTTTATCGAGCGCTTGGAGACACGTGACGTGGTCCTGGCTGACGGAGGCTTTTTAGCCAATGAGGAGGTAGCAATCCAGGTGGCTGAGTTGGTTATTCCGCCGTTCACTAGAGGCAAAAGCCATCTGCCAGCTAAGGAAACTGAAGAAGCATGGCAGATTTCTAAAGTTGCGGATGCATGTGGAACGTGCAATTGGTCGCATGAAGGTGTTTCATATACTGAGAGACAGAATGCCAATCACACTTGCGAAGTATGCAACTTACATAACGATAATTTGCGCAGCTATCACAAACATGAAGGCACGATTGGCCTAAGTGAGTATTTTGTTCGTACTCCTGACGTCAGGTTGGCTTCCCTAAAACTGCCAAAAAAAATTTAGGGGGCACATTGTAGACCTAAAGGGCGGTGAGGCGAAAGCCTTTAGCGCGGTTTTGCTGCTTGTGTGGCTGATGTGTGGTTAACATGTCCGTTAAGTACACAATTTTTGTGAATCTTAAGTGCTGGAGACACTGGAGGGAATTTGAGAGGCATCCGTCTCATTCGAAGCCTTTCTGCAAACACTCTCCAGCGTCCTAGACTAGAACAACTTCATATGCGTTGGCAGGAAGTAGCGTAACCATTATCGCGCTCGGCAGCGGAATGGAACGATGGTGGTACGAATCCTATCGTGCGCAAAGATTTTTTTCTGCGCTGACTAGAAAAGCGTGAAACCTCTGCTGACAATCTTCTGTGGACAACCTTTTGTCGACAACGATGAGGCATTAAAAGGCTTTCGCCTTAAATTGCTGATCAAATTATTGGACGCATTAACAGCAGACACCGGTTCTTCCACGAAGTGACGCTGAGACGCAGCGAAGGAACCGTAATGGCGTCTGTGTTGGATCCGCCAGACCACTTGATGGCTTCAACTGATCCCTGTGCAACCTGCGGGGGCGCAGGGCGGGTCGCAGTCTCCGAGTACGAGGGCTTGATAGCGCACGCCACGGTAGCGTTTGGATCACCACAACGACGACATGGCAGCATGCAACCTTAGCCTTGGTACCCAAAAACCCCGCAGTGAGCGCAGAAAGGAGCCGTGCACTGTGCCCTGAAGTGCGCACTGGACTCACAACGCCAGCAAACGCGCTGCATGTCTTTATAATCACAGCTCACACGGTGGCCCGCGACCTTGATGTAGTTGGGTACCGGTGACTCCTGCTTCATTTCAATTCGCACATAGCGGGTCCTGGTGGTGACAGTGGGACGCGACCCCATGACGCCGCGACTTATGTGCAGCACGTTGCCGTAAGGGGAGCGAGTCTCGGCAAGGGCGTCACTGGGTGCAAGGGCGGGCAGAAAAAGAAGAGTCAGCTGGGTCACCTGCGGGCTCAGGGGAATGATGGCGACGCGTTCCTTGCCAATGATGAGGAAGGAAGCTCCGACGATTGTAGCCATGGCGGCTTCACTCTTCACAGTTAGTTGGTAGTTGCGTCCATCGCTGTGCTGCACGCAGTTAACTTGCTCCAATCCAACAACGGAGGCAGTCGCATTGACGACATCCTCCGGACTAGCCGCCCGAAGGACGAAGACTACAGCAAGGTCTGCGTGCTTCTCCTTCCATAGCGAGTGCGAGGGCCTGTTCTCTGACTAGCACCTTTATAGCTCAGTAGCCTGCGGCTGCATCGAAAGGTCAAACGATAGCCAGGAGGAGTAGCGCGCGCGGCTGTTGCGGCGGCGCACATAACCATGAAGTTACACACTAGCAGTACAACGAGCGCGCGCGCGTCGGCGATGGCAGCTACACCACTTTGGTACCACTTTGGCAAGTGCGCTGGCGTAACCGAGAAATCCTTGAAGGGAAAAACCGAAACCGCCAAGGTTAATTGGAGATGCCCAACATGCAGAAGCGCTGCGACACGCGTTCAAAGCGAAGTTGAAACCGATGTTCTCATGGCCATTAATCAAAAGCTCGAATGCTTGCCTGCACTTGTTGAAAAAATCCGTGACATGAAAAAATCTGTTCAGTTCATGTCGGGAAAGTTCAATGAAGTTGAGCAGAAGATAAGAAGACAGGACGCAGAAATAAAGGTGCTCAGAGAGCGGGTGGCAGAATTAGAAGAAAAGGACTTAGCTCGTGTTACAGTACAAGTTGATCTTGAGCAACAAATAAATGGCCGAGAATTTCGCAGTAGGCAGCTTAATCTGGAAGTGCACGGTGTCCCTGTTGTCTAGGCCGAAAACCTGTTATCATCTCTGAATCAGATTGCCGACACGCTTCAAGTCCCTCAGCTCACTGACGCTGACGTCGCATCAGTTCACCGCCTGCCAGCCAGGAGAGATAAAATCCCCGGAATTATTATCCGGTTTACCAAGCAGCAGACAAAGGACACTTGGCTTCAGAAAAGGAACGCGCTGAAACACAGTGAATCAAACGTTTTCATTCAAGAAAACCTAACTCGATACCGCAGAGAACTTCTTAGGGACGCGAAAAATAAGGCAAAGGAAAAAGGCTATGCTTTTGTCTCGTACGTGAACGGAAAAGTTCTGGTTCGAAAGACCAGCGGCGCAGTTGCCATCGTTATTAAGACCAAAGCTGACCTTGATAGCCTGTAACTAATGCATTGTTCATTTTAATTTCTTTGAAAAAAAAGTGATGGGTGATACTCGCTATTATTTTCCCAGTGACGTGGATCAAGTGGTGTCAGATTTTCCGGCGACCTCTTAAAAATGTATTCACCTGAATACTAGGTCTGTGAAAAACAAAGTGTTCTGCCTGGAAGAATTTTTTGCTAGTTTTTCCTTTAAATTCTCAGCAATAATGTTAACCGAGACGTGGAGCACAAGTGACTGTGATGTTTTCAGGTTGAAGAATTATACGACATATTATGCAAACAGACATGTTCGCGGCGGTGGTGTTGCATTGTTGCTTCAGGACGACGTTGAAGGCGAATTACTTGAAGCATACACTTTAATTACCCCAGATTATGAAATTATTTCAGTTTCTACACCAAGTGCTGTATTCTCTGTGTGTTACCCTCCTAACGGTAATATTGCATCATTTTTACAGTTTTATGACATGTTGTTGTTCTGTATCACAATAAGAAAACCTTAATAGCTTGTGGTGACTAATATTGACATGGGTAATCCCAACCCATCTGCTAGATGGTTTGGTTTGGTTTATTGGGTTTAACGTCCCAAAGCGACTGCGGCTATGAGAGACGCCGTAGTGAAGGGCTCCGGAAATTTCGACCACCCGGGGTTCTTTAACGTGCACTGACATCGCACAACACACGGGCCTCTAGAATTTCGCCTTCATAGAAATTCAGCCGCCGCGGCCGGGATCGAACCCGTGTCTTTCGGGTCAGCAGCCGAGCACCGTAACCACTGAGCCACCGCGGCGGGGCCTATCGGCTAGAGATTTTAATATGACTATTATGTCTAATGGCTTTGTTAACCTGATCACTACACCAACCAGAGTCACAAGCGAAGGCCATTCAGTTCTCGATTTAATTATTACTAACCTTATGCAGCTGAATACTTCTTCTGGTGTTTTATCTTGTTGTGTTAGTGATCATCTTCCTGTGTTTGCTTGCATTGAGAAGGCTAGTACAATAGGAAGTAAGTCCACATCAATCACATACCAAGCTATTACAGAATCATCATTGAAATCCTTTAGGTATGCGCTCATGAAAGTATATTGGAGTAAGATAGCTGAACTTCATGACGCAAATGTTGCCTATAATATGTTTGTTGATTGCTTTGAACAGATATATCACGACTGCTTTCCTCCTGTAACACGTGTGAAAAGTCGCAGAATCCGCAAGCCATGGGTAACGCCAGAGCTTCGCAGAGAAATACAAATGAAAGACAAGCTGTATAGAAAATTCTTGAGCAGCCGGAAGGTTGAGGACCTTGCGGTATTTAAGAAATATAGGAATAAACTGACTAAAAATCTGCGGTCTGCACGAACAGCCTATTGCGTGTCACTTCTAGAGGTTAAGAATGCTCGAAATGGTGTACTATGGTCGAGATTAAATACACTTCGGCAGCGGGACAGTTCACGCACTGCATTAACAAAATTACATATTGATGGGAAGGAAGTTTCTGGCGTTGAACTGGCTAATGTATTCTATACTTTTTTAACGAGCTTGGCTACCTGTGCTCTAACACGTGCTGCCGGATCTGACGCTTGCAAATATGTTCGAATTCTGAATGATGAAACAATTTTTCAGCCCCCAGTCACGGTAGACGAAGTAGTGTCGGTGATAATAAATCTTAATAATAGCAGTAGCTGTGACATTGATGATATCCAAATACGGCCAGTCAAGCATGTAGTTGATATAATTGCTCCCATACTTGCTCACATCTTTAACATCTGTTTAGAAACTGCAGTTTTTCCGGAAAAAATGCAATTAGCAAAAGTTGTTGTCCTTTACAAAAACGGAGATCGCAACGCAAGTTTTGCCAGTGCTTTCGAAAGCATTTGAGAAAATGCTCATTCTAAGAATGTCAAATTTCATCCAGAAATTTAACTTGATAACACCATTTCAGTTTGGCTTCTGCAAAAGCAAATCAACTGAACTTTCATTACTCTAACAAAAGGAATATATAATAAAGCAACTTGAAAACAAAGGTATTGTCATTGGTGTATTTGTGGACTTCTCAAAGGCTTTTGACCTGGTATATCATAAAATATTACTAAATAAATTACACTACTATGGTATCCGAGGAAAAGCGCTCTCACTATTACGTTCTTATTTTTCGTTTGGACAGCAAGTGGTGTTCATAAATGGTATACGGTCTGAACCGAAGCCACTCTTCTGCGGTGTCCACCAAGGCAGTACACTAGGGCCTCTACTCTTCAATGTTTACGCAAACGATATTGTCAACATTAGCGATAATACAAAGTTTTTCATCTATGCTGACGATACGAGCGTTTTTTTTTTCAGGTGAAAATGTTCTTGAACTTATCAAACAATGTAATGCCACAATGAAAACTCTTGACTTCTGGTCTGCAGTTAACCTGATGCAGATAAACGAGAGTAAGACCAAAGTTGTCATATTTAGGACAAAAATAAAGTTATCTCACCGCACAATAATATTGTTACGGAACTTATGCCGGGTCGCTACGCAACTTACGCCGGGCCGCGCTGCGGAGGAAGTGAAGAAGACGAAGGGCGCAGCGGAAGAGAAGAGGACGACGAAGGGGCGCGTACTCGAGACTGGGACAGGCTCGAGAGAGAGAGAGAGAGACTCTTTAATGAAGAGCAGAGAATTTAGCTGGCGTTTAAAAATCGCTGGCATGCTACTCTGCGTAGGGAGAGGAATTTGGGAGATAAAAACAGAAGGAGAGCAGAGTGGAAGAGGTAAAAAAAAGCGAAGATGAAATGCGGCCATGAAATGGGTACTAAGGATGCAATGGCGAGAATTTATGTAACCTATGGAGTGATGGAGTGCATAGTCCGTCAAATGGGCTGACGAAGTTCACTGCATGAAGAATGCATGAAGGTGACGTGCAAGTGAGTTTAAAGCTTATCAAGATGTCCAATGTCTTTTAAATATGTGAATAGAAAAGTCATTGCAAGTCTCTGTTGCCTAAGGCAGGCTAAGGGACCTAAAACTTTGTCAATTGTAAGGGGCACTGAGCAGAGCTTGTGCATGCAATGTTCATAGTACGCACGCTCGGTAGTATATGCAGGGCACTCAAGCAAGATATGCTCCACAGTTTCTATCGCGGCACAGTTGTCACAGTGCGGACTGTCCATTTGTCTAAAACGGTATCGTAAGCCGTTTGTATATGCAGCATTAAGACGAAGTCGATGATAAAGTGTTTCCAGATGTCGAGGAATTCTGGGTGAGAGTCTTGATCTAAGATGTGGGTCGATTGAGTGAAGAAATTGGTACTGATATGTCGGCAAACTCCAAAGCCGATACATTTCTTCGGAAGCAAAAATTTTGGCCACCTAGGACGCATCAGATTTCGTAAAAAAAGTTCTATTGTATCTCCGATGTTGATGGCCCTTACGGGCCGCTTCATCTGCTTTTTCATTAGCCTGAATGCCACAGTGAGCAGGTACCCACTGAAATGTTATGCAGTGACCTGCGGCAATAGCTAAATGATGTAGATATCCGATGTCCAGGGAAACTGGCTGGTGATTCGTTTTCTTCAGCAGGTTGGCCAGGATCTGGAGAGATGCTTTCGAATCGGTGAAGATAACCCAACGGTCGGCGGGTCGGCGCAGGATGTAAGAAACAGCTTCCTTAATGCCGTGAAGCTCAGCTGTCGTAGAGGATGTCCTCCGCTGCAGCCGGTAAGAAAGGGCATGGCCTGTTGGGGGCACATAAAGGCCACATGAAGAGGTTTCTTTACTAGTTGAACCATCGGTGAAGATATGGGTGTGCTGCCTATATTCCTCCGTTAAGTAGGCGAGAGTAGTTTGCAGAAGCGCTGCCTGTGGCATGCGGCTCCTTGCATTCACACCTGGAACAAACTTCTTCACCTTTAGAGGAGAGAGTGTCCATGGAGGAAAGGCCAGAGGTAGTAGTTTCTGTGGCTGATTAATAGTAGGGATGGGCAGGAGCTGCACTGCCTGGCCAAAGCTAGAGTTACTGTGAGTTAGGTGGACACGGTGCAGGAAGTGCTTCTTCCCTTGAAGAACATGGCGGAGATGGGTACGCATAGTTTCCTGGGCGGCAATCACCTCTAGTGGGAGACATCCTGCCTCCGCTACTGTTCCCGATGCAGAGGAACCCTTTGGGAGGCCAAGGCATATTCGCAGGCAGTTGTTCCGTGCGACAACGAGAGACTTATTGCTTGATGTAGATAATCTTTGAAACACTGGTAGACAGTAGCGCAAGGTTCCTTCAACGTAGGCTTTTTCAAGCAGAAGCATTGATCGGCAGTTGCTACCCCACCTTGTTCCCGCCATGAACCTAAACACTTGCGATGCGGACTGGCTCGACGCTGGCCGTTCACCGTTTCACTGTTTGCTCCCACATCCCCGTTCATCCTGTAAATAAACCCATTCCCTTCGTCACAATATTATATTAAACTCGCGGGCTGTAGAAATTGTTGAGCAGTTTAAATTAAATGCCTTGGGGTTATATTTTCTGCCAGTATGTCATGGGACTATCATGTCAATTATATCTTGAAAAAAATAGCTCCAATCACTGGTGTTATAGGCCGTCTAAAATACATACTTCCCACAAAAACTAAGATGCTGGTATACAATTCAATATTCAACTCGCATTTAAACTATTGCCAGTTGGTGTGGGGCACTACAATATTCACTAACCTTGAAAGTATTCATTTAATGCAAAAAAGATATCTCCGAAATACATATAATTTACCGTTCCGACATCCAAGTGTAGCTTTCTTTTGTCATTTCAGAGTTATTAAAGCACATAATATTTATAAATATCGCCTCAGTGTTACTTTTAAAACACAAATCAGGAAAAATGTAACAAATATTCAAAAATTTAGCAGAACTAAGGAAAAAGAATCAGTCTATCCAACAAGACGTGGCGAAGAATGGACAGTGCCAACACCTCGACTAAATCTTGGTAGGGAATGCCTTGAGTACACACTTCCATCTTTTCTAAATAGGTATATCCACATTAACCTCGCTTTGTTTTCTTTTTCACGTCGTGAACTACATAATTTGTCTTTGAATAACATGATTTCAGTTTCATTATGTATACGTAACGCTGTTGCGTGTATTCTCGGGTGCTTCCTTGATGTGCTTGTTTTTTGAAATTGTGTAAACTCTTGTGTTCCCTCCCTGTCAATAATTAGGATTGTAGACTCGTCAAGCTGCCTAAGGGCAGCTTTTTTCTACGATTCCTCCATCTGTAGTGTTAGATGGGAAAAAAACTTTGAAACTTTGAAACCACTGCTCCTTCGACAGACGTGTCGTTGCAGTCGAATGAGTGAGCCGCATGCTTCCGAAGCAGCACAGTGATTCTTTCTGCGCAAAGCGGTTTGCGGAAGCGGCACAGTGCTGACCACAAGTCTTTGGCCAAGCACACTATAGAATTTCCAAATTGCCTCCGGAATTTGTTTGAGAAAACGAAATGCGAAGTATCTGTCTATCGCAGCTGCGAAACCAATACAGCGGGAGCTCGGACAGTAGAGGGTAAAATTTGTAAATTGGTTTTTGAGGAAAGGAAATGTGCAGTATCTGTCTCACACATCTTGCTGGACACCTGAACCAGATGGAAGGCGCATAACTGCCCTCTTGGAAAAGTGGACTCCTCAATCATCCTTTAAGCTACGTGGCGGTAGTGATAGATGTGCGCTGCATGCTTTGGCATTGACAACGTTGTGCCAGAAACGCTGCCACCTGCCAAGGTGGCAGGATGGGTAGGAACTTTAATGCACATATAAAGACAAGCGGGAATTTCATACACTTACATCCCGTTTCTCTCACTCGTAACGGCTCCAACAGCTGTGACAACCTCGCGAAATACTTGCGCAGATCTTGCCGTTGAGAACCAGGCGTTGATGCAGTAAGTCGAGCATAGGTCCATCTATCTCTACGTCCATGCAGATTCCTTCATGACAATCAAGAACTGTTAGTGGAGTCTTTCTTGAAGAAGGATTATGTGTGAAAAATAACAAATTGTCGGTAATTGTACATACATGTCTTGCTCGAATTATTTTTATTTATTTATTTATTTACATAATACTGCGGACACTGAGTCCAAGCAGGGTGGGCGAACAAGTCAATCAAACGGCAAAAAACGCAACAGTTAAAAAAAAAGAACAACACAATACAGCAATAATTGGTTAAAACTCATGAGACAATGATTTAACTATCTGATTTCAATGTGTTATTGTGCGTGGAAAGAACGAAAACTTGTAAGTGTCTGTTCTAGCGAATATAGGGGTTAGAGAAGTGGGATGGTGTTGACGAGTTTGTCTGGTTGGTGCCGGCGTTAAGTATGATTAGGGATCCAAACCAAGTTTGTTATGTAATAAGAGAGAAATAAATTCTAACCTAAGCTTTCTTTTCCTTGCATATTTATTAAAAATAAACCTGACGGCTCTTCTCTGTATTATTTCTAGATTTTTTACGTTAAATTTAGTATACGGGTCCCACACTATGCATGCATATTCCAGTTTAGGTCTAATTATTGAAGAATAACAAAGTAGCTTAATGTCAGAAGGAGCATTTTTTAGTTTATGCCTTAAGCAACACAGTTTTCGAAATGCAGCTGAGCAGATATTGTTTATGTGTAAGTTGCACGATAGGTTGCTACTTATGGTTACTCCTAGGTATTTGTAGTTGGATACTTGTTTAAGAGGGAGAGAGCCTAATTTATATGTGTGGCTATGACGTACGGTTTTTCGGGTTATCGGTATATAAACACATTTATCAGCATTCAGAATCATGCCCCTTCGGTCGCACCATTCGAAAACATTGTTCAAAGCTCTGTCCAGGTCACATTGATCTTCCTTATTTGTAACTTATCGGTATAGAACGCAACCGTCAGCGAACAATCTAATATGCACTGGTGGGTTAACAACTTGAACAATATCATTCACATACAAAAGAAAAAGCAGAGGGCCCAAGACACTTCCTTAGGGAACACCGGATGAAACTGGAAGAGAGCCCGAACGTCGTCCACCCACTTCAACAAACTGTTTGCGGTCTTTTAAGTATGCGGTAGTCCATGTCACTAAAATATCAGGAATGCCAATTTCTTTCATTTTAAAAATTAGTTTATCATGAGGAACTTTATCAAATGCCTTGCTAAAATCCAGAAATATTGTATCGATTTGGCCTTTATTATTTATACAGGAAGGAAATGAATTTATTACTATAATTAGCTGTGTTACCGTCGAGAATCCTTTTCTGAACCCGTGCTGGAAGCTTGTTAGTACGCGATTTTTTTCTAAAAACTCATTCATACAGTGTGCAACTATATGTTCTAATAGCTTACAGCATGGGGACGTCAATGATATGGGACGGTAGTTCTGCAAGAGAAGACGGTCTCCTTTTTTATAAACGGGAACAATTCGGGCTGTCCTCCAGTCATCGGGTATGTTACCTATTGACACTGAATCGAGAAAAATTATCACAAGAAATTTAGCCAGAGTTTCGGCATAGCGTCGCAGAAATGCGTTTGGAATGTTGTCAGGGCCACATGATTTTTTGGTTTTTAGGTTCAGCAACATGGAAAAGACACCAGGGTAAGTAATAAAATTCACTTCGGCGGGATAATACACTCGGCTATTGTCGGTACATGTGCTCGGGGCAGAAAATACACTTTGAAAATAACTATTAAAATGCTGAGCAATAGCCTTTGGATCGCATACTGTAGTGTTGTCCACCAAATTTTGTGGGACTGCTTTATTTTTTCACTAATATAATTCCAAAACTTACTTGGCTCGGTTTTTATAAAATTTTGAAGGGATGTGTTCCAGAAATAATCTTTTGAATCACGTAACGCACGTGCTAGGTTGTCCAGTAATTCCTTGAGCACATCAGGATCTTCGCGTTTTTTCTTGTGTCGTTTTACCCTTCGCCTCATTTGAATTATATTGTGTGTCATCCATGGTGTTTCATTTCTTTCTTTTTTGTGCCTGTTTGGTACAAAAGTATTGATGCAATACGAACAGATTTTTTTGAAACGGTCCCAAAGTACGCAGACATCGGCGTCATCGAAATCAACAAGGCAAGTTTCCAGATGTTCAATGAAGGACGCGTCATTGGCACGCGAATAATCTTTAAAGTAACGTGAAGATGAGGGCTTCTTTTTTGTTTGCCGTGCTAGGGGAAATGAAGCACTAACCAAGTGGTGGTCAGACAGGCCTTGTTCCACAGAAACAGTGAAATTCACAATGTCGAGAGGTACGAACAGTAAATGTAACAACGAATTCGTGGAACCGACTTTACGGGTTGGTTCCTGAACTATTTGCGTCAGGTTGTGGGTAAGCATTATTTTAAACAATATATTGGCTTGCTTTGTGGAAGCACCGAGACACTCAAGAAGTTCCCAATCAACACCTGGCAAGTTGAAGTCGCCGATCAATAAAATGTTGCTGTTTGGTGCTGTAAGAGATGATTTTCTAGTTTAGTTAAGAAGTCGGTTCCAGAACTAGGGGGTCTATAAAGAGCATATAAAACAAAGTTTTGTCCCCAACAGGAGAGTTTCACACATAGGCATTCGATATCATGTACGTCATCTTGTAAAACACCTTCAATTTGTTTCTTAATTAGGACAGGCACTCCACCACCCCTAGATTCCCTGTCTTTTCGAAATACAGTGTAAGAAGGAGGGAAAACGTCCTCATTATTTACATCACTGTGAAGCCATGTCTCAGTAATCACTGCAATGTGCGGATCATGGTGTAATAGCGCTATTTCAAGCACGTCTGTCTTATTAACTAAACTACGCGAGTTAATGTCTATTATGCGCAAATGTTTGCTCTGATCTTGCATAACACGTCATGCCTTGTCCTGCTGATCTACTCTCTTATCCGAGTAGAGTATCTTAACGCGTTTATTTTGCGATTTATCCCAGAAACACATATCTTTATCCACTTTTAGTTTGTCATGAAGAAGAGTGACTTTCTTTTTTTGATCCCTCTCTTCTTTCGCGCTATCCCAAAGTAGTTTTCGTGTCAGCAGCGTAGATTGGGAATAATCGTTTTGAATTGATATTCCTGAGCCTTTCAGCTTTGTAACATTTTCTATTATTGTATTTTTTTCTGCAAAATTCTGTAAATAGAGAATAAGAGGGCGGTTGTCGCTCCGACGCCCCAACCTCTGAATGCGCCCGATAGATTGGCAACTGACTCGAAGCTTGTCCTCGAAAACTTCTTTGATTATTTTATCTTCCAGCGTAGCTTCTGTTTCGTCAGGTTCCTCAGTAATACCGTGAATGATTAGGTTGGACCATCTGCTTCGATCTTCGAGATCGATCAGTTTATTGGCTTGAAAACCCATCACATTCTCAATTGATTTCAAGGTTGTTTGTATTTCCTGAGGCTGCTCGGTGAAGGTTGATGTTTCGTTCAGCTTTTTCTCCATTTTTTGTATTAGGCTCTGCAGATCACTTACCATATTTACAGTCTTAACTAGCTCTGCTTTCATTTCACTGATTTCGGCTTGAAGAGACAACTAGCCGTCTAAAATTTGTTCAATAACTTCCTTTTGAGTCGGGCCAGGATTCGTTTCGATGTCGCCACAAAGGATCAACTTGCAAGCAATAAAACATTCATATGCCAAGGCAAGACAACGGTGGGGGCACGGCAAGACCACGATACCTCGGCAATCGCTACGAATGGCGCTAGAATAGCTACCAACCCCCAGAACGTAGAATAGCGTCCTTGTAAGTGACATGTTGGGCCCAGGTCCGCCGTGCCCACTGAAGGTGAATTCCTCTGTCGATTCTTTTATACTCGTGAGCTCCGATGACGTCACGGTGCGATGGATGAATGCAGTCGCTGGAAGGACAGTGTCATCAAATGACGACACCGAGTCCGATGCGTTGTCGATGTGAAGTTGATTTCCATCGTAGCCACAGATGTCATCAAGCCACACGTGTCCAGTTCGTAACGCGGCGGAGCCCAGGATAACCTGCAGAACGTAGAAGAGCGTCCTCGTAAGTGACATGTTGGGCCCAGGTCCGCCTGCCCATTTGCCTCCGTCCATCGAAAAACTGAAATAGCTGGTGAGCTGCGCTCAAATTTCGCATTAAGAAGTAATGTAATGTACGAAGTGGTACAGTCTTTGTCAAAAGTAACCAGGCTGCATAGTTTGCTTCTAGTTCCTACTGTGGAGCCCTTACAGGTTCCCTGAAGATGAAATGGCCGTTAAAGGTAAGGCCCGGGGGTCTTCTTACCTTCCAACAACTTTTGGTCTCTAGGAAAGTCACAAGGGCTCCACTATGCACGCTAGAAGCAAACCATGCAGCCTGGTTACTTCTGACAAAGACGGTGCATGTAATGTACCAAGTGGTAAGGTGCTCCAGGCCCCGCGAGGGATCCGCCGCGCAGAAGAAAGAGTATGGTCGAGAGTGGCTTTGGCGTTGTGGCAAAAGATGCAGCAGGGGTTTTTGTGGAGTTGGTGATAGCGCGAGTGTATATTAGGGGAGGGTAATGGGGTGCTTGGAGCCGCCTCCAAAGTGTCTGATGATAATTGCCTGGAGAGGGATGGGGTGGGCGGCAGGGCCGACGCTCGGCTTTGCAGGTCTGCGTCAGTTTCACTGAATGCAATCATGCGCCCCCGGGAGAACACCAGATGGGAGGGCCGCTGGTGCCCCGTTTATAGAACCTCGGGCTAAAGCGATGGCGGCCTCGTTTCTGGGATTCTCGGAGTGGGCAGGCGCCCGTATCTGCTCCATGTGGCAAGGCGGGTGTACGGTGAGGGAGTTCATTATGCAAATGCGCGGACGTGAACTCTGTCGCGAACAAAATTTGGTGTGGAAGTTTTCGAGTCAAGGCAGTATTATCGGACCACCGTGAGTGTGATGCATAGGGCAATGGCGGCCTCTTCGTACTACACCGAAGTGGCAGGGGGGATATACAAATGGTGACAATAGGTTGGAGGGAGGCGTTCGTGATGGCCACACCCACTTCCTAGCCTGTGCATACGGCATCGACCCAAAAGGCATACGGTTGTGTGTCATAGTGTTTGTGGAGCGCTCGTGCGTGACTTCTGCGTCTGCGTTCACCTAAGAAAGGGTGCATGTTTTTGGGGAGTGGTTTAACAAGTAGTTCCCGGTGAATGGGGGGGGGGGGGAGGGACGCGGGACCTAGAGATGTGTAGGAACCGTGGCTGGGATGCAGATACCGACGATGTGTTGGACGCGTCTGCCGGCGGTGGTTCTCGGGAGACGTCGGTATTGTGGCTGCCGGTGGGCCTCGATAAGCACTGCACTCGTAATGTGTAGCCCTAGCTGGAGGAATTTTTCGGCTCAGGTATTAGGGGTAGGTGTACTGCTGTCTTAAATGCTGTTTGGATCATGACATCCAGGGTGGAGACTTCTCCGGCCTGGAGTTTCATGTAGGGAAGCATGAAGAGAAAGCGGCTGACGGCGAAGGCATGAATGAGACAACATAAATGATGTTCCTTCATGCCCCAGTGGCGTCCAGAGACACGGCGGATTAGGTGAGATATCGAGACCGTGGTCTGCATGAGTTGCCGCATGGTGAAAGTGTTTTTCTGCTCTGAATGTGGAGGCCCAGTAGCCAGTTGGTGTTAGCCTCCGGGATGTGCTGAATTTCCAATGTCATAATGATGGGAGCGGTGGGTTTTTTTCGGGTTCTGGGACGGAGTATGCGGTGGTGGTTGTGGAAACATTTATTGCCAAGCAATGCAGAGGGGGAAAACCATGCCTCCCGTTACGTGGCACGAGGAAACCCTTAGGGGCAGAAATGGTAATAGCGCTACAGCAAGACTTACACAAGAAAGACTGACACAGGACATGCGCATTTTTGTGTACGTCTTGCTGTATCGCTATTACCATTTTTGTCTCAAATAATGCACCATATAGCTCAAATTGATGTTTTTCTTAGCCCTTAAGACGGTACCCTTAAGGACAAAGGACAGTCCTTCGAAGGCTATCCGCTTCAAAGCGTCGGTAATTCTCCGGCGCTGGTCAGCAGCAGCGGAGCTGGTCAGGAGAGTCTGCCAGTATAACTCCGCCTTGTTTGGGGATGGAGGGTATGGGTAGATAGGGCATGTGAGAAGGATATCGATAAAGTCTCCCGCTTTCCCGCAGAGCTTACAGGAGGAAAAGACCTGATCGGGGTAGCAGGCATGGAGGAGAATAGGGTAGGGAGCAGTACGGGCCTGGAGTCGGCGCCAGTGGGAGGTCTGGGTTAGGGACGTTTTATGAGGAGCTCAGACTTCTCCGGAGAGCAGGAGAGTCCAATACTCCGCACATGTGTTTGGGTGTGGGAATGTGCCGACGGTTGAGTATTTTCTACGCCTCTATCACTGCCATGGGAGGTCCATGGCTTGATATCATCTGTATAGAGTGTAGGCCGAAGGTCAGGGAAGGTTCGTACTTTACGCGCAAGTTGAATGAGTGACATTGAAGAGAAAGAGGAAGGGGTCAGATCCTTAGGGGATTCCAACCCTACTAATGTTGCATTTCGGGATGTGTAGGGACGACAGTGAATTTCCGCCGTGCGGGTAGTAAAGAATGCTTAAATATAGGCGTATATACATTCACCTATGTTCAAGGGGGAGAGGGCCTCCATGATCTCTTAATTGTATGGGCGATCAAAGGCCTTGAAGAAATCCAAGGCTAGGAAAGCTTTTGTGCGAGCTGGAATGAGGGGGTTGAAAACGGCCTGTGTGAGTTGCAGCATGGTGTCCTGCGCCGACAGAAGTGAACGGAATCCCACCATGTTGTGCGTGTTGAGGTCTTACTCCGCCATGTGTTGGGTGAATCGGTCGATTGCGACGTGTCCGAAAAGCTTGCCCAGACATGATCTTAGTAAGATGTGACGGAGATTTGCAGGTGTAGGTGGTTTGTGGGGCTTGGTTATCAATAAGACCTAGGCGTGAAGCCATAGTTGGGGGAGACTGCCCTCCGGCCAGCAGTTGTTGCAGTACCCCGTGAGCTGGGCAATCGATTAATCGTCCAAATTTCGGAGCATTATAATGGAGATCCAGTCAACTCTGGGGGTGGAGTTAGAGCGGAAAATCAGGAGACTCCACAGTCGAAAAAAACACCAGCCCGTATCTGGTGTTTACACCAGACCGGAAATTCAGACACGGGTTCTGGTGTGACCCGGCCTGGTGTGACCCGGCCTGGTGTGACCCGGCCTGGTGTGACCCGGCCTGGTGTGACCCGGTCTGGTGTGACCCTGTCTGGTGTGTCCCGGTCTGCTGTTACCGGGTCTGGTGTTACCGGGTCTGGTGTGACCCGGGCTGATGTTTTTGGTGTGACCCGGTCTGGTGTTTCCTGATGAGATTTAATTTGGTGCCGTGCTGACCGGGTTAGGAGCCTTCGGGAACAATTTGCCTGTTTCACGATATGTGCCGCCCGCTGTGGAGCATAACGAGCATACCTGGTACCGAGAAAACAGGTTGAAAAGAAGCGCACGTGGGTGCAGCAGGCAAGGTGTGGCTCCACAAGACGCCAACTTCACACGTGAGGAGGCAAGTGTGAGCTCGACAGCTGCCCTCTTCTGTCTTTGGCACTGTTGCTGATATAAACTGCACAAGTACAGTTAAACCACCAGCTTCTGCAATGCTTGCGCAGTTGTTCACTATCACTGGAGAGCTCAAAGAGAAGAGTTGTGTGTACGCAGAGTGGCCGTGAGAAAAACGCAAATTCAATGTGCTTTGATAGCGATGCAGTGCATTAGGATACACATAACAGCATGCATACACCAGCACTCACTTTTTACACTTACCAATAGAAATTTTAGGGAAAGAAAATGAAACAAAATTTGCACGCATACGCCAATACTCAATTCGTATGATTGCCAAAAGAAATTGCAAGGGAATGTAGAAAAGAAAAAAGAAACAAAATTTATTCTGATTCGCTTAGCTCTTTGAAGCAGCGGGCCTCTTTTGGCGAAGTTTGCAAGTTTTCTGTGATAGCCACAGTCTTATGCTTTTTTCAGCTTTCGTGGCTGCTTCGTCCGTCACTCCCCGACTGCGGGCATAATGCCTGAAGAACACTGAAAGAAAATCATGCATAAGAGTTAAAAACAGCGCAAGCTTTGTTATTATTCTGGCTTCGGCAGAATTGTTGTTGTAGAACCAATTTCCAGGACATACAGTAAGTCTTAGCCTGACAATTAGCTCAGCACTACAAAAACTGCCGCATCTACTTGTAACGCCACGGCTTGTTGTAACAAAGAACAGTATGCTACATGATAAATAAATTCATTCGCCTGATCATATCAAAGGGACACAGAGGACAACCTCATCCAGCTTTAGTTCTTCGTAAAAATTAATTGTATGGCTTTGGGGCCATGTTGATGTTGCAGAGTCATTCATTGCTGCGAAAATTGGGTTAGAAAATGAATCCATAGTACGATTCACACATGAAAAGGGCCAAATCCTGGTGTGAGACCGTCCATGTTTCAACACCTGTAACACAACTAGGGCACAAAGCTGTAGCTCTGACGATGCACAATGCCATTTCTTCGGCTCTTAGTAAGTGTAGAAGCATGTGCAATCTCAACAGAACAGTGCAGCAGTAATGGTGAGCAAATTTAAGCGAAACACCCACACAGCACATCGAAAGAAAGTTGTAAATGAGCCTAGAATTAAGCTTAGAACACTTCTGCCTAATATGAGTAATAGTGCAACAAGGTGTTCTGGGTAAATCTCAGCAGATATGTAAACAAATCACTTTCTCCACTCTAGAAAGGTTGCACAAAGCTATGTTGCCAAATCTTCTGCATGTGCAAAGGCCATGAGTGCCAATACTGCAAGCACGACAGCTGCTGTGACACTTTGCACTGCCGACATCATCAAAATGAGCATGTCGCCTTAATATTCACGCCAAGTGTAAAGCAGAAAAATGTCTAAGGTCATCAGAAAAAAGCGTGTGTCAATTGTAAGAATGCAGGCAGTGCCCAGTGCCCTAGCACATGCATACATGGTATGGTCCTGAACACAAAGCCAAACAACACCAAGTAAGGGCTCAGTTGCATTACTATGCATGCGAAGTGTACAACAGGTCGAACTGCGTACATTTCCTGAGAATATGTTTGTGCTAAACCATCCCATAATTAGTGCCTTTGCTAAGGCAATAAGATGAAACAATAACAAAAAAGGACAGGAAGATACATAAGAATGATACCATCAGCGTTTGCATTAAAGGTGCACTAAAGAGGAATCTGAACTCATACTTTTACCGATGGAACTCGTTCTACACATTCCGAACGTTCTTAGAAACTGCGAATTATTTCCCTGTGCAGTCGGTTTCTCTAGTTTAAATCGAATTAAACACCCGGTTCCTGCCTTTTTTTTAATTCCCCCGCAGACAGTGGGAGGAGTCGACTAATCTTTCAACCAGTCCTGTGGTGGCTTGCCGCTCTGCCATCGGCGGAGCGATACGGAGTGATTGGCGAAAGCAGAGTCCACGCGTATTTTTATTTCTGTGGGCCTAATTTGCAGCTATGTAGTCTCTGAATAGATCTATTTATCCACGGAAATGTAAAAAAAAAGCAAAATAAAAACGAATGCAAAGCCGCCATGTGACTGCCAGCAAGGCACTCCATGCGTTGGCTGACTCCTCCCCGACTGCTGAGAATTAAAAAAAAAGGCGGGGGCCAGACATTAATCACATTTAAATGAGGAAAATCAGCGCCACAGGGCAATAATTCAAAGTTTCTAAGAATGCATGGAAGTTGTAGATCGGGTTCCCGTGGCAAAAAGACGAGTTCTGATTCCTCTTCAGTGCACATTTAAAGGTTTTAAAAATGCGCAGCTCTTAAGAACCTAACTTTTTAGCTCAACATTGTCATGTGACAACAGCTTATTTTAGCATCACAAAACAAGTTATGTTCTTTGGTTGTTGCCACAGATGTGCAGTGCTCATGTCATACACTCATCTAGCAGCTAAGCTCTGTAGGAAGTTCTTAGCTCTACCAAATGCTTCTCATTGTGCCTGTCAAGTAGCTAACTGCACATGAATTCTCATGCACAACCAAAAGCCGTGCAATGAATTGATCCATTCTAATATGAGTCAAATAGTGTTTGATAATTATTACCTTCTCATGAACTATTGCCAAGGTCGAGATAGCCTCCTTTCATATGTTAATTCGATATGACAATATGCACATGTGCTAACCCCAGTAGTATACAATAATTACCCCTTGTCGTCTCCACCTTCAGCGGCGTCAATGGCTTCTGCGGTGCCTTGTCCCCACCCTCTGCCAGGAATATGTTGGACAGCGTTCCTGTGAAGCTGCGCTGAGCCAGCACTTCTGTTGACCACAATGTGGTTGCCGCTCTTTTGACAAACAGTGAATCTTTTGGCAGCGCCATGGGAGTATCGTACGCCTCTTTCGATATTTCGTGGCCATTGGCCAGGTGTACCTGCAGGAAAAAGAAAAATGGCATGCCGAACTGAAAGGGACGTACATAATGTACTAATTATCATTGTTTACCGAGTGCATTCTGACTTAAAACTCAGTGTTAGCACTTGCCACAGCACCAAGGTCAAAATCATTTAAAACTTGAAAATAACTGCAGAACTTAAGCGTGGACATTAACAGTGCGATGGGCATTTAGTGGCACTTCTTAACAGCAGTGGAGTATCAAAGGTAACTGCATGCACTGCTTGCAACTGGCTAATGCTAATCTCAATTCATGTTTGGAATGCTATCGGCAAATAATTTCAAAAAAATGGCTCTACCTTGCTGGGCATAGCCAATTAGCATGTGCGCACAGTAACAAATGCTAAAAAAAGAACAGCACACAAAAAAGCCGTGCTGTTTGTGCTTCACATGATATGGTGCCCCTTGTAGAGTGGAATGGTCACGAAATTTCTATAGCAACCAGATGCCCTTCTCAAGACATGTCATGATGACTAAGCAATGCGAAAGACCACCCTCAAAGACAAGCTACCCTTCCGACACAGAGCTGGCCTCTCATGCTTCACCCTCATGCCTCCCCTTTTGCTGTCATTGTGGGGCACATGGCTGCAACACAGGCTCTTCTACTGCTCAACCTGCACTGACCCCTAACATCTCATTGATGTGCTAGCTGCCAGTGCTCTTTTTAAAAGCAGCACTAAGCATGATCATATGGAAAAATTTTAGTGATCATTAATTCTATATGGGCTACCTTTGTGGACCAAACTGAACCTGTAAAGTAACTTCACGAGCCGCAAGAAATAAACATCTGACTGTTCAAGCCTGACCAAAACTAGTCCCATATACTCAAAATTCAGTGTGCTAAACCAACTGGCCTAATAGACAAATTTTGTAAAGCGTCTAGCTTGTTTACTACGCTTGACAATGCTAAGAAAGAGTGCACAGCTGAAAAGCATACACCAAAATATAAGACACCCACATGCATCATCATCAGCCTGATTGCGCCCACTGCAGGGCAAAGGCCTCTCCCAT
This sequence comes from Amblyomma mixtum, assembly GCF_055824585.1. Classification (NCBI taxonomy): domain Eukaryota; kingdom Metazoa; phylum Arthropoda; class Arachnida; order Ixodida; family Ixodidae; genus Amblyomma; species Amblyomma mixtum. The sequence goes on from NC_143013.1 coordinate 157,578,591, forward strand.
GTCTTTCCAATTGACCCTGTCCTTTTGCCAGTTGCGGCCACCGTATCCCCGCAAACTTCTTGATCTCATCCACCCACCTAACTTTCTGCCGCACCCTGCTACGCTTGCCTTCTCTTGGTATCCACTCCGTTCACCTCACTTCACTTCACTTTATTACCTTAAAGACCCCCAGTTAGGGGGTATTACATAAGGGTGGGTACAAATAGAATTAAATTTTGTGTACAAAGATGTTATTCATTTAATATGGCGGTTATACAATTCAAAAATGAGAATGGACAGGTGGTTGCAGCGACGTCGTGTGGAAGCCCGTTCTAGTGTTTGGCTGAGCGAGGAAAGAATGATGCAGCAAACGTTGTGGTATGAGTCTGTGGACGGGAAACTTGCAGGGGATGACCAAGGCGGAGTGAAATACATGCTGGAGGGCTAATGTAGGGTGGAATACGCAATGAGCTGTAAAAAAACTTCTGAAATAAACACATACTGGTGATGCGACAACGACAGGCAAGGTTTGTTAGGCTCAACTCCGCTTTTAAAGATGACATGCTGATATCATATGAATAACATGAATGAATGAATCTAGTGGCTCGGTTCTGTAGCGATTCTAGTGATGTTAACAAATAGATTTCTCCAAATGGGGGATGCATATTCTAGTTTTGTTCGAACCAGGGACTTGTAGGCAAGAAGCTTAACGTTTGGCGGTGCATGACGCAAATGACGTTTCAGGAAACCAAGGGTTTTGTTAGCTGATGATAGAATGTTAGTGACATGCGCATTCCAGCTTAGATCTTGGCTTAAGGTTACACCCAAGTATTTATAAGAGTTGGTTAATTGTACTGCGACGCCAGAGATTACCTAAGGGAATAAAAGGGCAGATATAACAATTACATGTAGAGGTGAAATTCGTTTCATGAGCGTCTAGTAAATTTTCGCAGCAGGACAAATGTTGCTCGATTTGGATGGTGACCTTTTTTTCTGTTTATTTTTTTTCTTTCATTCTATAATCTGTGTTTCTTGAATAAAAATTTACAGATGCAAGTGAATGCTGGTGCCACGTCTTATTTATGCTGCTATAGCCAGTATAGACAAGTATCAACTTGCTAAACATTCAACACCGGTGAATAAATATATGTGCATGCTACCCCCACTGATGCAACAGCAAGCAGTTCTCAAAGTCACATTTTATAAGACATGAAATTTAGGTGCTTTCACCTTTCCACTGTCTGTCAGAGTACAAACACCCTGGACTGGTCGTGGTTCTGCTGGAGGCGGTCCAGCAGGCACTGCTGGAAGGTGTACTTCTGGAGATGACATCAGAGATGCCTCACCTCCTTCCAAAGCCGGCATGTCTGCACGCAATACGGCACAACACAAGCTTGATATTTACCTAGTAGAGATTAAGCCACAATTCAGACTAGTGCAGTAGGAACAACATTTCATACAATTTACGCTGAAATCAATACCCTCAGCCTCGAAGCATATCAAATAAATAATTAGATTATTCTTTTGTTATGCAGACATGAAATATGGAATCAATTTTATCCATACTTATGGCAAGACAGCTAGCTACCCCTTAGTGCATGCGTTTAATGCATAACAGAGAAAAGCAAAATGCAGTTATTTCTGGTGGTGAACTTCATCATCCTGCCTATGCCCAAACCCGGTTAAAAGCACTACCCACTGACCCCCAATTTAGTATTGGGCCAGCTACAGCTATCCTACAGCCCACAGATTTCCTAATCTCGTCTGCAATGTTTACCTTTTTTTGGAATCTATTTCATAAGTAGTAATGGACCATTCACCACCTGTCCTCCATACCATATACTACCGCACTACTCTCTTCCTGTCTCTTAATGTTACACGCACTGCGCTGTCCTGAGGTTAATTTCAAGCCTTCTCAACATGGCTGCTGCCCGTACCGATGAATTGCCCATTAGCGTCATGAATAGTGATTTAAAAACAACATTCTCGTATGCTTCCTTTGGTTTCAATGACTGTTGGCTACCTTCCTATTTATGCTGTAACGAGCTCCTCATTTATATACCCTTCCCTGTTCGTTCCGTCATTAGGTTATCCTTGCAGCTTGAAAAACGGGCTATAAACTTGCTGCGAACTGAAAAAAATGTGCCCAGTGGTAGGTTAAGGACTCTGCAACAATGTCACTGGCAATTACAGATAGTGGGCATGGTTTATTGGTTTACTGGGATTTACTGGGGCCCAAGGCAACTCAGGCTATGAGGGACGCCGTAGTGGAGGGCTCCGGAAATTTCGACCACCTGGGGCTCTTTAACGTGCACTGACATCGCACAGTACACGGGCCTCTGGAATTTCTCCTCCATCGAAATTCGGCCGCCGCGGCCGGGATCGAACCTGCGTCTTTTGGGTCAGCAGCCGAGCGCCGTAATCACTGAGCCACCGCGGCAGGGAACAGATAATAGACATGATTCCGGAGTGCTGCTGATGACTTTCCATACCTTCCTCAGCTGATAAGCACGCATTGCATACTTCAGATGACAGTAGCGTGGGCCCTTCCAGTGACAGGGTGGGCACTGTTGTGGTAACGGTGTCACCGCCCTTGGAGGGGTGTCTTCAGCGGCATTCTCAACGAGTGCAATGCTAGCCACATTGGTCACTTCAGCAGCTGTTGACAAAAACGTTTGCTGTTTTAGACTTCCCGTTTAGCAAGTTCATTTTTTCTTGTTTAATCATACTTTCTCATCTTTTTGTTTTTGGTCTTTTTAGATAATTTATCTAAGCTCCACTAAGAACATGAACATATGCAGCTAAAGTTCACATTTCCACTGTGATGCAGACGTTAGGATCATTAAAGCCATGGAGTAAGGGGAAACCTGCATTTCTACAACCAATGAGCAATGTAATAAACATGCAAAATTTTTAACACTTGCTTTCCCAAAAAGAAGTCCTTTTTATAATGCACTTGTGTATTTTTAACACACTGGAGCTTACAAGAAAAAAGTAATAACTTACAGGCTGTAGCAAGCGGTATCCAGATTAAGAAGTAGGCATACTGCCATACAAGACTAACCTGGAGCTGAGAGGCATTTCAGAAGCTGCTCCTGCAGCTTCATGTTTAACTGCCACAGCTTCGAATTTTCTTTCTTGAGGACTTCCAGCTCCTCTTTTAGCGCATTGCTTTCTCTGAGTGCCACAATGTCCTCATTGGCACTTCTTTTCGCAGCCATTCTCAACTTCTTCAACTTTTTTGTTGACTAGAATTAAAGCATAGGCATAACCAATATAAATGCAGCAAATGTGTATCATGCACAAGTCATCATGCACTTCGTATATAATCAGCATACTGGCATTTGTTTGACCATTGCAAGGAGATTCACCCACTTGCCACAAGTACATTAGGCGTTTCCTCATCCATAACACGGTACTGTTGGCCGCAAAAGTTTGCAGGATCTGTGATGCGTGGCGGGGCGAAGCAAAACAACATTGCTGCGTGATCTGCCATAACAGAGCATAGTATCCAGACTCATGTGAACCTCAACACCACGCTCTGTGATGGCAGATGACACAGCAATGCAGTTTTGCAGATCCTGCAAGCTTTTGCGCTTGACAGTTCATGCTCCTGATACATGTTAGGAATAATAGCAATGCCAGGAGTGCATATGACTGTATATATGACTGCATTAAGCCTAAGAACCTGCAGCAAGTTCCTGTCCAGAGGTCTCCTTGAAAAGATTCAGCAGTGCTTCGATGTGACTTTGAAGCTGGCATTGTCAATGTCAAGTCCTTCACGGCTCTGAGCTAAAGCCGCTTCTTACTTGGTCGCTCTTTACAACAGCAACTTAAATGGTACATCAGAGCAAACAGCTATATCATACAATTCTTTGCATATGAATTTCCAAGTTTAGATGCATGAACTAAACAAATACCAGAAAAATGCACTACATCACTCATATAAGCACATAGAAGCTTTTCCTACAACTGCACGCTCTGTTTACCATGGCTGTGATTATACATGCGCCCTCATGGCAACATGCTGCTTGCTCTAAGACTTGCACATGTTTCAATAATTCAACACTAGCCAACACTTCCACAAAATATACAAAAGGAGTAAACATATTCAGAATGACCAGGGAGATAGCAAAGGGCCCAGCAGTGGCATTAACGAAAATTGCTTATACATGGGTTGCACCGAAATCATAGCTGTTGCCATGTTTGAGATTAGATGCATACCAGAAACCTGCAAATTTTTCTAATCCATTTTTCATTACCTGCCCCAATCTGCACTGCAGAAGCTCTCCGATAGACTCTGTATTGTGGCACCCATGACATCGCATGAAACCCATGTATACATACTCCCAACATGACAATTCCTGAACGAAACATGCAGTTTCCGACACGCACATTTTCTCGTGGCTCCTGCCGCTTCAGTTTTGCACGCTGTTCCTTATCTGCTAAGAACATGTCCATGTCTTCTTTGGACTCTGAAATAAATTTGTTGAAATAAATTTGAATGAACACTTGTTTCTCGTAGTAACGACCAGGCCACACAACACTCATGCTGATACATCTCAGTGCTCGCACTCATATGCTTGTGTTTTCACCGAGTGTCCAGTGTCCACATAATTACACTCGCACGCTGCAGTGTTTTTCTCAAGCATCCACATAATTAATGTTCAGCCTGGTGGTACTAATCAGCTAACATTTTTAAAAGCACGGAAAAGATGAGAAGACAACATTAGTGCAAGGAATGCAGCATATAAATAGCTGACATTGGTGTGCAGTGTATTTCATAATACTGCAACACCAGATAGGCAAATACTGCAAAGCTTTACAGTGTATGTAAACACACAGAATTAAAAATAAAGCAGGTCTAACCATTTTGCCGTCTTCCCGAAACCACGGCAAATTAATGGGCACGGGATTTCGGTACATCAAACATGCAGTACACTTGGAGCGCACAAGCGATAAAAAGAAAGTGATAGAGCGCGAAAAATGTTCGAGAAACAACGCACACAACGTGTGGTTGGGCTAGTCGGTGCAGATTCGACAACATGAAAGAGAAAACAGCGCTGACACAGGACATGAAAGGGCACCCTTTGTTTTGAATCGTGTGCCCCGAGCAAACACATGTGAGCAGAGAGGCGGCATATGCCTGCCGACATGTTTTGCAGCAATGGCTCATGGCACAGGGATAAAAAAAAAACTTTCATCAGGGTCTTCAGGACCGTTCTGCTTACCTGACATGTGGAGTACTTTGGCGTCGTAATACCCCCCACTGGTTCATTCGTCGCCTTCCCAAAATACGCTGTAAATTTCCCCAGCGCTAAAATCGTCCACATCGGCCGGGCGGAACCCTTTCACATGACGAGATTTCGCGATTTTCTTTACATTGTCTCCAAGAATTTCACGTAGACGTAATACTATAGTGCCTAGAATATATTCTAGGCACTATAGTAATACTCCATTGATTTGTCCGGGCAGCCCCACTCGAGATTAACGCTGCCAAAACTTGGCCAAAACCAACGACGGAGATCCACGCGCGAGCCTCCTTGATGCGCCCACGTCGCCTAGGCTTGCCGGATAGCTCATTATTTAGGCTGCTAGGGGTGGCGCTGTAATCTCATCAGATACGCAAAGAATTCCGTAAGACTTCTACCCGCGCACAAAACAGCATATTACGATATGTTCGCTCTAATTCTTTCTGTGATCTTAGGTTAACAGGTACTGTAAGACATTATCATCACCATTTCCCTTCATTATCTGGAAATGTCTAGAAAGACAGAACAAGGTCTACCTTGGACAGAAAGCTTCACACGCTCCTGTCGGCCACCAACGCCCCGTGTGTCCGCTTCACGATTCGGGTGAAATCAAACCGCAAAATAAGCTATTTAATGTATTGGTCACTTATTCGGCGATTGCTTCTTTGCCGGCTGGTGTTTCGTGATGAAAATGGAGACAGGGCGGACTTTCGTCTCGGGCGCCCATTCCAGCTTGAAAAGCACTTTTTCGGTTGAATTTCTTCCTGGAGTGACATTCTCTCCCTGGCACTGGGAGACTTCGAGATGGGGTGAACTGGAAGAGTAAATTTTTCAGAAACAATTATGCCAGATGTACATGATTTCCGCTGAATGGCATTTTGCAGCTGGATATACATGCGATTCTAGTTGGAATCGACCGGTTTCCAGGTGGATGGGCATGATTTCCAGATAAATAATCACGCTGATAACGGAATCTCAATCCCAGGCAGCCCAAAGCGCCACGTCCAGCGCGAATATTGAGAATAGTGGTCGCAGAATGAACACGTCGACCATATTTATAGGCCGCTGTGTAGGGCACTGCAAAAAATTCACTGCCAGCTTCACACCATCGAGTAATTATAGCAGTATATAGGCTGCAATGAACCAGAATGTATCACATATAGTTCTTGCTGTCACATTCGAAGCTATAGAAATCTCATAAAAAGGAACTGCGCGCATTATGCAACTCAAAATGTGGTGGAAATAATCCAGTTAGACTGAGAAAAGCTTCTTTGGTAAAAAAAAAGCTTCGCGATCATTTTATGCGAACAGCTAAGAATAATAAACCGTACGTATGACAAACCCAGAAACTCAGGCATGATTTAAGTAGAAATATGGCGCTCTCTAACCCCCCCCCCCCCCCGCCAATAAAAAAGATTACGTAGGAAGGCCATGCCGAACTCCACTTTTTCGGCGAAAAATATCCAAGAAGTATACGCATGTGAAATGAGCCCTCGCTCGTTAATTACACGCCCCTCAAATGGTGTATCTTTCTGTGGTCGCTTAATTTTACTGCCCATGATATTTCTTCACTTTTACCAGTTAACAGCAACTGAAACAAAGATCTCAGTAAAGGAAGCCAAAATAAATGGTACAGGTCGCGGAAGCAAAAGGGATGGACATCTCTGATTACAATTAAAGGAAAGCCGCTGTGGTGGTTACAGTAGTATATGCATCTAATTGTGTGCAATGTCTTGATTGTAATGATGCGCAAGACATTGCTGTACATGGATTATTCCGTGGTGTTCTCTTTCGAGCGCTAAATAATTATAATCAAATTTCTTTCTCGTGCTATTTCGGTTTCAACAGCCTATAGCGATGGCTGTGACGCCAACGTGTGTTTATAGCTAACAAGGCAAGAGCGGGGCCTAAAGCTGGTCCTTCATAGTGCAGATATTGCGCTTACTGATACTGATAACTGTTGCTATTCTGTGCATGTGCTGTTTGTGTCAGTTGTCTTACACCGTGGTCTGCACTGTGCTTATGGTTCACAGGTCACGGGAGACATGAAAAAACTGCGATACGTTGATTAGCCGTTTTACTTCGCTACAATGCAGTCTGCTTCGAGAATCGGAATGACAACGAATGTAGAAGCAGAGATTATATTGCAGTTTTTTCATGTCTCGCGCTTCTTGACCTATAAGCCACTTTGACGGTACAGTCATCGTTCGGCTGTTAAAAACCGAAACCGAAACAGCATGACAAAACATTTCCCTGCTCACAGATCTACAGTATCTACCGCGAAGAAAGAAGAACTGTGAAAAACGGTCATTTACGCTTGTATTAATGAAAAAAAGGTATTGTTTTGAGAGTTCAGTGTTGCAAAGCGGCGGCGTGATGGTTACGTAACTGTGGAGGCCGAGACCGCGCGCCAATAGCGCAGTCTATTTTTCCATGGTGCGCTCCTTAGTGCCTCGCCGTCGTTGAGTGCGCCTTTTTGGTACTCGGTTCGAAGGCTTTCTTTTACCAGCAGGCCGTGCACTTAATCGGAGCATGTCTCCTAAAAAACGGTAACTTGCTTATTTTGAGCCCGGTGCCTAGTCAGCGAAAGGTCCGCGGCAAACCGTGTGGAGCCAGCGGCAAAGGGAACCGTCGAATGAAGTTTCACAGGTGAGCCGTTGCGCATGGCACGTTTCCAAATAGGCCCGCTACCCCCCAATTTCTCCCCGTACTCCTTGGGCTGTACCTTGGGCTTCTACGAAAAAAAATTAAAAATCGATGAGCAGAGGCAAGTAAGCCTGTTCCTAGCGTGTCGTGGGGCCCGCACCGAATCGAGGCGAGTGCATATTTGAGGGATGGGGGCGGATTTAACAGGCAGTGGTGAAAAGGTGAGACGTGTTTCCGAAGTGAATGCAAACAACCATGGAAGAATCGTCTGCCAGCTTTTTCCGGTTACAAATTTCTCCCATGCACTGCCTTCTGCATAGCAAATGCCCTGTATTCGTGCATCGTTTATTCGCTAATCTATTTGTGCTGCGACATTGCGTATTGCACCGTAAGATCAGCGCGTGCTGTGTATGAACGCGTCCTGAGCGCAGAAAATGACAATTACGAAAGGTACGAGTGTTTTCTCGAGTGTATGCACGGCAGTCGGCTGTGTGCGCGAAATAGTTTAACACGTTGGTCGTTATATGTTTTTTTTTTGCTGCATCACGAAGGCAACTAAGGCTGAGCTTGCACAGTTTAGCAAACGATTGATGTATTTGCCTCAAAGCGTGTAAAAGCTGCCAGTGGGCTAGCACATACATGAAACCGTGCGCGCAGCGCGTCTCAACACGTCCCACTGCGTACGCATAGGAAGCATCCGACCGTTTACATTATTGTGGTTGTACTTCATGCGAGTACACGCTACGAAGCAGAACAGAGTCGACGTCTGGTTGGTCTTGCGATGGTGCAATACAATCAGCGGTGTTGCAGTGGAAATAAATTAGTGTTAGAAGCGAATTAACACAGCGACTGCCGTGATGCAAGCAAGCAGGGGGAGAAATTTGGAACCGGAAGTAGCTGTAGCAGACGACTTTTCCATGAGCCTCTGCGCTGACTCTGGAAACGCACCTCACCCATTGAAAGGGGATAATCTATCCCCCTCCACAAGCCTGAAATTTTGCATAGGAAAAGTTTGCTTATCCCAATTTTCCGAAGAAAAAAAAAATCTCCAAGCAGTACACAGTTCAAGTGGTTTGCCCTCCCCCCCTTACACACACACACACACACACACACACACACACACACACACACACACACACACACACACACACACACACACACACACACACACACACACACACACACACACACACACACACACACACACACACACACACACACACACACACACACACACACACACACACACACACACACACACACACACACACACACACACACACACACACACACACACACACACACACACACACACACACACACACACACACACACACACACACACACACACACACACACACACACACACACACACACACACACACACACACACACACACACACACACACACACACACACACACACACACACACACACACACACACACACACACACACACACACACACACACACACACACACACACACACACACACACACACACACACACACACACACACACACACACACACACACACACACACACACACACACACACACACACACACACACACACACACACACACACACACACACACACACACACACACACACACACACACACACACACACACACACACACACACACACACACACACACACACACACACACACACACACACACACACACACACACACACACACACACACACACACACACACACACACACACACACACACACACACACACACACACACACACACACACACACACACACACACACACACACACACACACACACACACACACACACACACACACACACACACACACACACACACACACACACACACACACACACACACACACACACACACACACACACACACACACACACACACACACACACACACACACACACACACACACACACACACACACACACACACACACACACACACACACACACACACACACACACACACACACACACACACACACACACACACACACACACACACACACACACACACACACACACACACACACACACACACACACACACACACACACACACACACACACACACACACACACACACACACACACACACACACACACACACACACACACACACACACACACACACACACACACACACACACACACACACACACACACACACACACACACACACACACACACACACACACACACACACACACACACACACACACACACACACACACACACACACACACACACACACACACACACACACACACACACACACACACACACACACACACACACACACACACACACACACACACACACACACACACACACACACACACACACACACACACACACACACACACACACACACACACACACACACACACACACACACACACACACACACACACACACACACACACACACACACACACACACACACACACACACACACACACACACACACACACACACACACACACACACACACACACACACACACACACACACACACACACACACACACACACACACACACACACACACACACACACACACACACACACACACACACACACACACACACACACACACACACACACACACACACACACACACACACACACACACACACACACACACACACACACACACACACACACACACACACACACACACACACACACACACACACACACACACACACACACACACACACACACACACACACACACACACACACACACACACACACACACACACACACACACACACACACACACACACACACACACACACACACACACACACACACACACACTGATGTACTACCCTACTGCCTTTTGCCCCAGAAATAATCTAAATTTTCGTGTAAATGTTGAGGTGTTCAGAGGCAATTCTTGAATTCAAGCGAAGCCACATAGATATGTGCACGTAGACTTGCTGTGGTGACTATGTGTTTAGGTGCTTGGCAGTTGAGCCCGAAAATGCATGTTTGGTTTCTTGTGTGCCCTTTTGATAGTTTAAGGTTAGCTGCCTGTGAACCAGGCAGATGCGGTATTATGAGAAAATGTATTATTTTATTTGCCTATGTTTCCTGCCCACTCAGTTGTGCTAATGCTTGTTCTATGCATGGGCTCATGCCGCTGTTGAGCAACTCTCTTTTTAAAAATATTAGCATCTCTTGTTGTTGTCTGCCTTGTGTGACTGTTGTGAAATCATACTCAACGAAACTGGCAATGCCGAACTATAAGGCGGCTTGTCGCACTTTCACTCTTGGTCCTACCTTTTTAACACTTTCCCATATAAAATTTAAAGGAGTGTAGATACCAAATTTTGGTTGCCTATGTTTTCTTGTTTGTAATGGTGCGTTAGACATTACTATACATGGAACACCATGTTGTATCTGGCTACAGCTGCCAAATAATAATCAAATTTCATCTCTCACCTGATTCGGCTTCTGTTACAAAAGCAGTGTGATGGCTACGGTGTCAGGTCAGTATAGGTCACATGAGGCATGAAGACAGCTGCAATATAATCGCTGCTGCTTCACTCATTGCGATTCTACTGCTGTGGTGGCTCAGTTGTTGTGGTTCTCGACTGTTGACTTGAAAAGCGGGGGTTAAGTCCCAGCCACTATGATCACATTTCAGTGGAGTTGAAATGCTAGAGTCTCATGTGATGCGCGATGTCAGTACACATTCGAGAACCCCAGGTGTGGGTGAAATTATCCGGAGCCCTCCACTTTGGGATCCCTCATAGCCGGGGTCGCTTTAGGACGCCACAACTCCCATGAACCATGCACCAAACCCATTGCCATTCCAGCTCTTGCGGCAAGCTGTCTTTAGCATCACAGTGAATTAAAATTATGAAGCTGTGATTATGTTGCACTTTTTATTTGTGTCTCACGTGACTTATACTGACCTTTCACGTTGTAGCCATTACTTGACTGTTGAAGCTGAAACAGGTGAGATACGAAATTCGATTATAAATTATTTAGTGATTGTAGGTCAATGTCACATGGTGGTCCATGTATACTATCTCTTATGGATCATTATAAAGAAAAAACATAAACCTGTGATGAAAATATTAAAATGTGAAGGGAATCTGAATGATGTTCATGCGGAATGATACCAACTCGGGGTATACATGAACAGGTTGCAGTCATTCACTTCGATACTGATGTTTTTTTCTTCTGTTGCTGATGTAGCTTTTCCAATGTTTTTGTAGCAAGCTGAAGATGAGGTGCATGACAACGCCTCTACAAGTCATCCCAACTTGGATGATGAGCCTTCAACCCTGCATCTTGATGACAGCATTTCTGATGCACAACTGCCAAGGCTTGATGAGGACACCAATGGGCTTGACAACCATGTGCTAGAGGACCCCGATGAAGACTTGTCGGAATTTATCAGAGTGAACTCCGAGTCGAGACTTCCACACAGAACACTACCCACCTGCAGGCGATGCTGCTTGTATTAACATTATTAACATTTGTTGTTGCTGCTGGCCTTCCTTGGACACAAGTGGACAGCTTGTTAAAGCTGTTGAATGCATTTCTTGGCCAGAACGTCTTTCCATCGACAAAATATGGCTTTAGGAAGTTATGGGATTTGCACAAATCAAGGATGGTGGAAGTCCATACATACTGCCCAACGTGTGAGTGCCTGACATCAAGCTGCGGCCTAGATTTCCAGCACTGCACTAATTGTGCAGCCACAATGACTATGGCACAGCTGGTGAAAAAAAGGAAGCTTTTTCATAACTGTCGACCTCAAGCATCAGCTACAGTGTCTCTTAAAGAAGTTTGGGGATATAGTTGGCGCAAACCTCCAGAAACTGACAGCTGAAACTCATCAGGGAGCTTATAAGGATATCACAGATGGCCAACTGTACAGAAAGGTCCGCCGTGAAAGGAACATTAATTGGAGTGACCTGACTGTTACCGCTAACAGCGATGGATCACCAGTATTTAATTCGAGCAAAGGGTCAGTCTGGCCAATTCAAGTAGCGCTTAATGAGCTCCCTCTTCCCTATCGTTGAAAGAACATCCTCATTGGCGTCATTTGGTTTGCCAAAGGTCACCCACCTACTCGCCTCTACTTGAAGACATTTGTTGAGAAATTCCACACTATGGGCAGCTTCAGGTGGTCATTTGCCAGCAAAGTTGTGCAGTCAACAGTGAATGTGTTGTGCTTTTGTGTTGACTCGCCAGCTCGCGCTTCACTGCTGAATGCTAAGCAATACAACGGATACTATGGCTGTTCTTGGTGCCTTCAAAAAGAAACGCTTGTTGATGGTAAGAATTGTTTCAGTCGTATTACAAGCTTTGCCTCTTCTGCTTTCTGCACACTGTACAGCTCTAAGAACATAATTTTGTTGCTTAAATGCATTCACATGCAACAAGCAACATACTCGTATCCCATGTGGTTGGTATCAACTGTTACCAGGTATAAAAATACTGGTTCATATCAGTTTGAACAAGGTTGTGTTCTAATACAAAAACAACTTGGTGTTGCAGCAACTTGGTGATGGAGGGCCATGATGATGACGTGACAATCTGTGCTTCCCCATAAAAGCAGTGAAAGAAATTTCACTTGGGAAGGATTATCACCCATATGGGGGAGAGAGAGACTCGAAGATGGTATGGCAGAGAAAAGGATGGCAAAGTTGCTTGATTGTGACAGCTGTAACTCTGCTGCTTAGTCTTTTAAAGAAATTTTTCTATTCACATATTCCAGAGATGGAGCCTGACAAGTGCCAGGGTATAGCAGTTTTCGACCATAGGGATCACAGGTCTTCTAAAACTCCTCATAAGTATTCTGAAACAAAAGGCTGTTGACAAAGGAAGGACACTTTGCGCGTTGGTGAGCAGTCACATTTAGCTTTGTGTTTACTGTGAGAAATATGTGCAGATATGCACAGGGCACTTATTTCTAGCTACGAGTAGATTGGGTGCTGTTAATTATGTGAGCAAATGTCTGTGCTGTCTGTTTAAACTCTTGTGATAAGTTTATTGTCTGGTGATCCAAGACGTACGAGGTGTGAAGACTGGAATCACAGTTGTCACCTGTGGTGCACATGTATGGATTCAGAATGGAAAAAATTGTCACTTGGAAGTTCTATCTTACACAAGCACTCTTGTAAACTTTTGTACCTCTTCCTGCAGAAGCTATGCACATTAAAGGTCAGGAAAATTGACTGTGCAGGTCAGATTCCGTAGTGATCCTAATAATCCAGAGTTTTTCATTAGCATCTCCCGTAGCCTAGGTCTACCTCTTGGAAGTTGGGTTCTGCAGTGAAAAATAGGGCATGCAAGCTCCACATGTTGACCTATTGCCCATTTACATATTCTGAGTGTAACATGAAAAGCCTAATTTTGTAAAATGGGCTTGTGCATTGATTAAAGGTAGATGTGGTACCATTGCATGTAGTTTAAGTTATTGTAGCATTTCATAACCATCACTTACTGTGCATTCGTACTCTCCTGTCTGTTCTTTAGCATGTATTTCTTTGTTTATTATGCATAGTACTATGACAAATTTATCTGTCATTTCTTTTTTCAGGCACCCTGAAATATATCATGGAGGGGCGAGATATGGTCGAGCGATGCCATGACACTGTGTACAGTACAATGAAACTTGCAGCCAGGCGAGACCGTCCTGTGGATGGTATGAAGGGCTTGTCAGCCGCGCAACCCTCAGCACATTGGACCTGTCGTGGGGCTTTCCACCGGACTACATGCACTGCGTACTGGAAGGTGTCACATCGCACCAAATGGAACTTTGGCTGTGTTCACCAGGAAGTGCCTGCCACATTGGGAATCATGTCAGGGAGTTGAATGATCGCCTGTTGAAAATTCGGCCACCAATTTCACCAGATTGCCAAGACTGGTAACTGAGCGCTCGTTTTGGAAAGCTACAGAGTGGAGATATTGCCTTCTTTATTACAGTGCACCTTGCCTCTTCAATATGCTCCTGCAGAGATATTTGACGCATTTCTGCCTTCTTGCACAGAGTTTATTTTTACTCTTACAAGCAAGTGTTGAAGAGACAGATATTTTTTGTGCCGAAAGGCTTCTTGTGCAGTTTCTTCAGCAGATGCCAATTCTCTATGGTGAACACACCCTGACATTCAATGTGCACCAACTTGTGCACCTTGCAAAATCTGTGCGCATGACTGGGCCACTGTGGGCAACCTCTACCTTCCCATTTGAAGGAGGGAATGGTGACATTCTCAAGCTTGTTTCTGCAGCGAAAGGTGTTCCACATCAAATAGCAGAGCGCTTCATCATGCGAGAGGTGCAGAAGTCCCTGAAGCGTCTGGAGCTACTGCCACCCTACCTGAACAAGCAGCAAAAGCTGATCTCGGGGAAGCAAGGCAATAAGCTCCAGTTAGGAGTATTAGGTTCGCCATCGCAGCCTGGCAGTCTTGAACGCCGTATTCTGGATTTGATCAGCCAGGCCATTGGTGCTGTGCCCAGTATGAGTGAATACCTCAGAGCACGTATTAAAGGGTTCACTGTACATAGTGCCAATTACAACAGGTCCGAGAAAACGTGCTCTGAATATATGCTAACAGATGATGGCAAGTTCTTGCGAGTGATCAAAATCTTTTTAGTGGAATACAGTATCTTCTTACTCTGCCAAGAACTAATTACCGAGGAAAGCTTTATGCCTTTCATGTTCACTGCTGAACACCCTCCGACTGATGTTGGGTTGTGCCTAATTTGTGAGCAGAAAGTTATTTCACCTTGTGTGCTTGTGGCACAGAGCGACCAGTCACATATTGAGAAGGTGCCCAATCTCTATGAAAGTGATTAGGAACAAATGCCAGGGACAAATTTAAATTGGCTTATAGCCAATCCCTGCGATGCTGCGTATGACCAGAAGTTTTCTATGTTGTCCGTCTAGAGCCCAATTATGCATGCTGAAGGACACTGTTCCCACATTGTTTTTTTTTGCACAGTCCATTTTATTTGTTTGTAGTCTTATGTTTTAAAGCATTGGGTCGATGCTTCATTGAAAGGGGAGAAATTCTGTTAACCTTTGTAGTGTTTCTTTATTCTTCAGTGTTGCCGGTGCGCCGCTTTATTGCTTTGGCTGTGATGCAAGACGCGACCAGATTTATCTCGATTGATCGCACCCAGGCGGAGCCGCTTCTACGTTATTCCAGAATGTTCTAGTAACTTTGCACGCTTTATCTCGAAAGTTCGCTATCAGCTTTAAATTCAGCATGGCCAAGAGCGGCAGGCATTCTGTCCGACCGCAGAGTTCGCCTGTTGCTACGCCGCCGCGGAGTCATTCAGTTCTTTGCTTGTGCAAGTCAGCACAAAAAGATTTTCGGTTAGAAGCAATTTTCGCTGTCTTCTTGCTCTCTGTACTGCAGTCACCACTCTGTGACAATATTTGCCTCAGTTGTATGGAAGGTGTGCACCTTTTGCTGCATATGTCATTTGAAGTTTATTTCCTTGTGCTGTTCTTGATTATTGTGAAACATCTCTGCATCTCTGTGTTGCACTGTTATAGGTCATTGTATATAGAAGAAGCATTCTGTCTAATGTCCAATGTGTAGTCCTGTTTGTAATTACTAAAGTTGAGTGTGGCTTGTAATCGCATTTTTCGTATGCCATGTTTTGGTTTGTTATGTAAGATTGTTAGTTTGTTATCTGAGGTTTGTTAAAATAGCGCTTCATTTCTAGTGTAAATAAAGAATTATGATGTTTGATATATAATTTTCACACATGTTTATGAAAACATGTTAGGAGGTTACCTTAATTATCATTCTACTCAACATTGTTTCTTAGAGGCGATTAGATCTAGAAGGGCGACGTTCTGCTGCATACGTTCAGCTTGAATTGGTATGTTGAGGCATTTGAATCAGCACATAACATCCAGTGAAGCAAAGTAAGGGAATGCTTAAGCATGAAACACTTCTGCCCTTCGCTTTACCTGAAAAATGGTTGGTATAGTTCTATAGTGCACTTTGTGATCAGTGCGACGCGCGTTAGACAAGAAGTCCAGATTAGGATGGATGCACTCTGCCAATATTTGTCTTTGCTGTGTATGCCCCCAAACTGAAGTAAACTAAATTAGGTACTGCAGTGTATTGTATACGTTTACAACAGCACACTAACTTCCTGTGTGTGTCAGCCAGAATGTGGTTAATTGGTGTCCAAACCTTAATGCCTATTCAAAGTGTTTTGCATGCCAAAATTAACCAATCCACTCTTAAGTGCAATTGACGACCAAAACAGTGTGCACACCACAACCCATGCAGTCTGGTGTATGCACTACAGCACACTAACACTGCACGCTGTGGGTACCAAAATACACCAATCAAGTGTGGTGTGCACGCTACAACACGCCAACCCGTTGTGGTGTGCCCGTTGCAGCACGCCAACCCAGTCTGGTGTGCACACTGCAATACACCAGCCCAGTCTGGCGTGCACGCTGCAACACACCAACCCAGTCCGGTGTGCACACTACAACACACCAGCCCAGTCTGGTGTGCGCACTACGACACACCAAACCGGGCTGGTGTGCACACTAAGACACACCAAACCGGGCTGGTGTGCACGTTACAACACACCAAAACGATCTGGTGTGCACACTACAACACACCAGCCCGGTCTGGTGTTAACATCAGAACACACTACAGAAGCTGGTGTTCACACTAGGAAACACCAGAACACACCAAGCCATCCTGGTGTATTTTTCAACTGGGTCGCTCTGTCTTCTGCATGCATGGTCTCCGCATTAAGGTTGAACTTTTGGCTGCCTGTATAGGGGGCAGGGGGTCTCAGGTGCCAGAGTTGCGTGTTCCTAAGTATATCGATAAGTGCATCGGCAGAACGGTCGGTCTTGCATATAAGGTGTGACTATTTTAGATTGCATGGGCTCAATTAAATGACTAAGGAGTTGCCAGCTGGAGCCGGCGGCATGGCAATGCCCATCTCAACTGCTCTCCTATTAATGTAGATTTCCTCTGCGCGCTAGACTGCTGGAGGAACGTCTTGGGAGCCTACCTTCACGGATGACGTGTGCTGACTCAAGTACGAAAATCGCCATCCTTTTTTCAAGCCCGACAATCAACTGTGCCCAGCAGCGAACAAAGACGAACTTTTTTTAAAATCGTGTTTGCAACAAAGTGCACTGGGCGTCAAAGATCTGCGGCTACAAATGCTGCGAAGCGGCACCTCACCAGCGGGGCCTGGAACCGGAGACTTGTCAATTCCCATCTCAACTGTTCTGCTATTGATGTAGGTTGGTTTTCGTCATCATTCTCTTACCGCCAAGCTTTCTTGCTTCCGTTTCCACCCGACACGCTGTATTTGATTGCGTCATCACAGCGAAGTTATGTGCGGTCGCGAAATGTTCATGGTAGGCGGCAATGATCTCTGTTTCGTAATCCTACACTTTATGTTTTCCTTTTGCTACTGAGTTGCGGAGATGTTGAATTGAACCCAGGGCCCTCTCAACAGCTGACTCAATTATCTCGAAGGCCAAAAAATACGACGCCGAAATTAACATCAATAGCAGCAAAACAAACCCAGATTAATGATTTGAAAGAGAGTCTATGTTCTCTTGAAAAGCAGCTTACAAAAATGGATATAATTAGCAAAGCAATAGATTTCAGTAGAACAGGGCCATGCCCTTACGAAAATGGCAGATATGGGCCAGATATATTTTATATATGGCTGAATATACTCATATATGGGATAATATACAGTTAAATAGGTCCATATATGGTCGTATATACGGCTAGATATGACAATGGGAAACCTGATATGCCGTCATATACTGCTATATATGGGCGTGTAAGACCACAAATACGGGCAGATACGGCCATAAGGTACCTTATATAGTGTCATATACTGTTATATATAGTCGTATTTGCGTCCTTATATACATGTTCTTTCTTTATATGGGGACCTTGAAATCCTTATATGGAAACAATCTCGTAGATATGGAACATATCCTACCTCCTATATGGGATGCCTGTGCCATGTACTTCCGAACTTAAATAATTAAGTTTGTGTCAAACATGATATCATTGGTTAATTAAGATGATGAAACACACCGCACAACAAGGTACTAAGCTTTGTATGATTGAGGCTTCAATCAAGTTAGACTGCTATTACATAGCGGTGTTTAATTAAGGTGAATTAAAGTACAGTGCTATAAATCACCTTAAACTTTGCCATGATTTAAATGCACTAATACATGCATATACGTGCTTTCTATCTTGGGTGGACTTCGAACCTTCCTGACGAACTGAACCTTCCTGACTGGGTGTAAATAAGCGGATTACAAGTCCAGCGAGTTGGCTGCGATCGGAATCATAGTTTTTAGGAATATTGATAGATTATAGAGTCCCGAACGTACAAGCGCTTGGGGATGGAACTCAGCCCCTTCTCAAACGTGGTGAATACTCAAACCGTCAAGCCGGTGTTGCGGTATACGTTCCTTCTTTGGGCGCTGTTCCCCATAACTATGTCGTTCTGAAGGACTGGGAAACCTGCATTGTTTGCGGTAATGCCAGGCAATAAACGTTTGCAAAACGGCTGCAGCATACAGCCATTTCTTGTCCAGGAGCGTAAATAACACATCGCTCCTTGCGGCACAGGGATGAAGATTAAAACGCTCTAGTATAATTGTCAGAGCAAAAAATACAAAATGTTTGGAAATTCATCTATCTAGAGTTGCCAGCAAAACGTTTACAATGCAGACGAGAAAAACTCCACAGTTACACGCAAATCTTTTACCCATCGCCTTTTCCGCGCCGCCGAGTCTCCGTGGTGTACTGACCAAGCTCGCCATTCTACTCTGACTGTTGTGCCACAGCTGAACAGTTTGTAAAAAATCTTCTGGAAATAGTTCTTGATGCTATGCGCATTGGTCCGTTTCTTTTCGCCTCAACTTTTTCTTCCCTTCATAATCCACCCTCCCCTGCCGGCCGATATTCAGATGCCAGTTCTGATACCGGCCGTCACGGGGAAGCAAGACATCCTTTATTTGCGTAATAAATGAGTCGCTGCTGTGTCCACGGTCAGCCACCACTCACGGCAAAATGTTCCTTACCCTACTGAGCGAGAGATGGCGTTGCCGAGGCGGTGAAAAAGCGGACCCTCGAGACCCCCCAGAGCAGCAGAAAAGCGACACATTGTCGCCTTCGGCGGTGCTCAGAAGATAGCTGGAATGTGGGCAGTCCAGGTCCGTGTCACTTTCCCTCTTTCTTTCTCTCCGAAAGGCACGCCGAGGGAACCAGAGCTTTGCAGAGGGGCGTTGCAAGCGCGAGTGAAAAACACCATAGCACCGTCTCCCGCGACTCCCCACAATTGACGGGACAGACCTGTCACCCCTCCCATTGAGAAGTTGCGCGTAACGCCCTTTCTCTTGAAAAAAGCCAGTTCCGCACATGCTTTGCACGTGTTGGACTGCCTGGAAATCTGATTGCGCTGACGCTTGCTCTTTCCTTCGTGCTAGAACGCTAACGAGATTAAGAGGATTAGGAAAATGTACAAGGGCGATAGAAAATAATGTGAACAGCATGTTGCCTACGCACTGCGAAATTGGAATTCATGTCTGTAGCGTACTTGCGTTCGAATCAGGCGCCGCGCTGTTCGCATTTCTTTCTATCGCGACAGTACCCTCTCAGGTGCAGGTTCCAAGAAATAGTGGTCAGCGTTTTTTTTTTCTGCGCCGAACCTGAAAAAAAAGCGAACTGAGAGTGCATCAGATCCACTTCGTGGAGCAGATTGTTGACGAAACCGCCGTTACCGTTGCGGAGAAATGTGTGTCGCAAGTAAATGGCAAGTTCATTTAAGAAGTGGAATTCGAGCAGGCACATTTATAGCAGGCACATTTTCGCAAAATACTTAATTTTGTTGGGTAGCTGAGCAGTTCGATGTACGCAACTTTTTTGGCCAAATAGTTGGAATTTCTTTTACGTTTTTCGCTGAATAATAACGACTATGTGTTTATTCGGACGTAAAATAAAGATAGGCAAGGCTGAAAAGAAAAACGAAAACACGCGCGAAATGCGCTTACCAGCTGCTCGCTGACGGCTAACAGAAAAAATGCTCTAGTTTGGTCAATCACTACGCAGTGGTTGGTACATTTAATTTAATGCCGATTGCAGCGCATGTGCATTACCAAAACAATTTATTTGCAGAGCCATCTCTATTCAAATGCTCACTCATGTGCAAGCTAATATCTTTACTACTTTTACTTTGAGACATTTTTTACATCTAGCAAAATAACTTCGGAAATTGAGCCGGGCGTCACACAAAGGAACAATAGTGGTAAAATAAAACATACACTCGCCAAAAGATGTTTTTTCTTAAAAAAAAAACATCTTTTGCCGAGTGTATGTTTTATTTTACCACTATGCCTCTCCCTTGCCAGACAGGATTCTGTCGAACCCTTGATTACAAAGGAACAATGAGGCGATCACTGACCTTGCCTCACACGCATCTGCCTAACGCAGCTGTTGATGTCAGCCTCCAAAATATTTGTTTGCGTTACCTGACCGGCGGAGGGCTTTACTGGCAAAAAAAGATAGTTTCGTTAGCGCAAGCTCTACGACTAAACACTGCATGCTTAGTGAATTACAATGAAAATTCGTCAGAAATAATATACACGCGCAACATACCAAACCAATTTAGCCAGAGAAAACCGCCTACTTCAGCTTGCGCACAAAAGTTATCCAGGCTTGCCGTCCCTCGTTCTCAATCATTTCACAGACAACAATTCGTGGAAAACCATTCTTGAATGGAAAAAAGTGTATGAACGCGTTTTTTTTTGTACATTGGAAGATTTCACTATACACTCTTCCCTTCGACATGCTTGCATTGTTTTTTTTGTCTTGCTATTAATGTTTTTGTTATCGCTCGCTGCGAGCAATGGAAAAGTTCTTCAAGATTTTTCTACACATCGAAAAGATTCACAATTTCCTCCAAAATTTCTTCGGAAGTAGATTACAAATTTCGAATGTTGAATTTTTTTTCCAGGAATATGGGACATATCTCCAGGAAATCTATAGAATTCCACGGGCTGCTCTTGGCCGTTGATGTTGTGAGAACTATTGTGGCAGCACCCGACACAACAATACGTCTCTCCACTCTCTCAACGTCGCGGCATTCCAGTCATGACTCACAACGAGCGTCAAACCCTCTTTTGTGCACCCACGAGTAGGAAGGCACGTGCTCACAATGAAAGAAAGAGTGTCAGCAGCGCGAGCAGCACAGGTACCAGTCGAGGCATTGCTGACTCCATGCGCTCCGCCTGCGACGTCGTGGTGGTAGTGGTTTATTTTAAAAAAAAAGTGAAGCAAAAGAGTGTTGCTGGCCGCGGCAATTGCTATCTAATATCTTAAGCACCCGAGCTGCAGCCGGCGGAAACGAAAGGGAAAGGGAGAGGATAGTGAGGAGAAGTATAGAGGGGAGCGACAGCAAGAAAGGACAGGGGAGAGCTTTGTACACTATTTACAAAATACAAAAGGAATCAAGTTCGCACCGCTCGCGCGCTAATGTCCAAGCATTGTCCGAAAATAAGTGCGCGCGAGCGGCCACTGCGCACAATCACTTACACACGAAGTAAACTGTATGTACATAGCCGCGCGCACGTAGCGGACCTGTCTCGGACTAATCGCGCGCGCGGCACACTGCACTAGCGGCCGGGGTGGGGCGCCCGGCCGCGTATACCGTCCGAGGTAGCACCCACGGAGCGTTCGTGTCACGCGTGCACTACCTGGCGTAGAGCAAGCGGGGAGTCAAGTCCGCCTGGTCGATGAACGCGCAGAGGCTCACCATTGTTCTGTCACGGGTGCGCGCACTGCCGCGCGGCCACAGGAGCGCTTCGAGACTGTCCGGGATGATTCCCAGCGCCCTGTAGGCCGCCAGCATCTCACGACGCGGCACTGCAGAAGCGGTGCAGCGAAGGAGCATGTCCTCCAATGTCTCCACTGCGCCGCAGTCAGCGCACGCGTCGCTCGACGAAAGTCCGTGGCGCACCCGTCTTTTCCCCGGGCCACACGCAGCCGACGCGCACTCGGATGATCACCGCCCGCTGGAGGAGCGACAGTGAGCGCGCGCCGACGAGATAAATGCGCTCTCCTCGCGCGATGCGAGGGTCCGGGTGTTGCTGACGGAGGTGGTCGTGGATCACCGCACGCACATCTTCCAGGGCGAGCGGTTCGTCCCTGGGAGGAAGCTGATGTGCGGCGGTGGCGAGCTCGTCGGCTTGCTCGTTGCCACGGATGCCGCAGTGACCGGGCACCCACTGCACGCGAATACTGCATCTGCGCTCCGCGAGGCGCTCAATATAGCACAACACAAGAAATATAGCACAATGGAACGTAAAAACATACAGAACTTTCTATGGTAATCAAACATTAGAAAATAAACTACCACGACTTCTTAACAAACTCGCACAAAACGATATTGATCTCCAAAACACAACACGCCACAAACTGTTCGAGTATTTGTTACACTACACCTAACCTTTTTTTTTTTCTCTCTGTGATTTGTTTCCCTAATTCTTCTTTCTTTCACCATCATTGTAAGTTTTATTTCCAGCCAGGACAATGCTGTTGATTTTATGCTGACTACTGTAACCTGATAAGAGCTCTGCTATATGTATTTTTTTCCTTTGTTATCTGTATTTCCTGTATTTTCTTTTTTTTGCGTGTGTGTGAAAAAAAAACCAAACCACTGCATTGCTGTCAAAGTGGGGGCCCGTGGCCTTGTCAAGCTGTCAAACGGCAGCTTTTACTACGGGTCCCCGCCATCACTTGTACCATGGTGGCAAAATAAAATTTGAATTTGAATTTGAATGCGCTCGCGTAACGCGCACAGCAACGGGGTGCCACGGGCGAGAGTCTGCAGGCGGCTGAGGGCGGCACGGGAATCACACAGCAGAGCACACCTGGGTGGCGGCGGAGTAAGGGTGAGCACCAGGTCCAAGCCCAGGCGAAGACCCAGTAGCTCCGCCGTGGTCGAAGAGCCCAGGTAAGCCACTCTTTGCTGGCGGTGCAGCTGCAGGGCAGGGATGGTGGCCGCTGCGGCGAGCGAGCAGTTTTCGCTCACCACGGAGCCGTCAGTGAACACAAGCAGATGGTCGCGCAGTTGCTCGTAGATGACGGCTCCGGCTAGCTGCTGCACTGCACATAGTGGTGTGCTGCGTTTTCCCGCGATGCCGACGATCTCTCGCTGTACCTCCGTCGTGAGGGGCCAGGGGGAGCAGAGGCCGTAGGGGGGAGTGGCGCGCGTCAGCTGGTCATATTCCTGCAGTGCCGCGCCCATTCTTGAGCGCGGGTAGTGACGAAGGCGCTGTAGGAGTTCCGCGCCGTCTGGTGCGCGGTGAAGGCGGTTAATGTGGTGCAGCGAGCGCTGCGTGGCCTGTAGCTGCAGCGGCCACGCGCCCGCCTCGGCCAGTGTCGCCTCGCATTGCGAGTTTCCGGGTAGACCGAGGCAGGTCCGCAGCGCGTTGCGATGCTGCACCTCCAGTGCCTTCCATGATGGTTTGCGCACCGTGACGAGGGGCAGCGCGTAGAGTATCGCCCCTAAGGCTGCGGCGTTGTAGAGGCGCAGCGCAGCCTGCTGAGAAATCCCCTGGCCCCGGGCGGCGAGCTTGTGCACAGCGGCTGCAGTCCTCTTCATCTGCTGGCAGGCCCTGTTCGCCGCGGGGCGGAAGGAGAGGCGCTGGTCGATTTCCAGGCCGGGGTACCGCACGGAGCTCTTCCACGGCAGTGGCGTCCCAGCCAACGTCAGCGGCGCCAGGCGGGCGCATCTGCGAGCTCCGCAGGCCATGGCTGCAGTCTTCTCCGAGCAAAGCGCCAGGCCCAGGCCTCGCAACCGGTCGCCGATAGCGTCAAGGGACCCCTGGAGACAGTCTCTCACGCGGGAAGCCTCGCCCGGAGGTCCCAAGCACCACAGAGCGATGTCGTCGGCGTATATGGAGATGTACACGCGGTGCCGGTTGCCTGAGCGCGGCACCGCCGACATCGCCACATTGAAGAGGAACGGGGACAACACCGACCCCTGCGGCACGCCTAGATCCACCGGGCGGGGCTGAGATAGAGCCGCTCCCACGCGCACGCGAATAGTGCGCGCGTTGAGGAGCCCCTGCACATAACGCAACAGACGTCCGGCCACGCCCGCCTCTTCCAGCCTCGCGAGAATTACCGCACGGTGGACGCTGTCAAACGCACTCGACACGTCGAGCAGCAAGAGCAGTGCTACCTGCCGCGCCGCCACGGCGTGCTCGAGTGCGGAGACAACGTCCGCGATTGAATCTGCCGCGCACTGCATCCCGCGAAACCCTGTCTGACGCTCGTCGAACAAGTCCGCCTCAGCGGCCCGCGCATGCAGGCATTGGAGCGCCATATGCTCCATCAGCTTGCATGCCGCCGACGTTAGCGCCACTGGCCGGTATCCGCTGAGCTCCGTGGGTGGGAGGCCTGGCTTCGGTATCGGGCAGACGACCGCTGTGCGCCACTCCTCAGGTAGCACCCCGCGTTCCCACACCAGGTTGAGCTGCCGCAGGAGGACTTGATGTTGTTCCGCGTCCAGGTTGCGCAGCATCTGGTACGTAACCCCGTCTGACCCGGGCGATGAGCGGCGGGTGCAGTGGTGCAGCGCGTCGTTCAGTTCCGCCGCTGTGAAGAGCGCGTTGCACGGGCCGTCATCCGGGGCGGGGGAAGAGTACCTGGCGTCAAAACTGGGGCCCGAGGTCGTCACTGCACTGCTCGCGGGACGCTGTGGCGCAAATCGGTCAGCGAACTGCTCAGCCTGGCTGCTCTCGCCATCTCGAGCGGCCAGGGGCTGAGGGTTCGCCTGAGGTGTAGTGATGCGCCGCAGGGTGGTGAAGACCCGCCGCGAACTGCGATCCTTCTCCATCGTGTTGCAGAGAGAAGCCCACTGCCGTCGATAGAGCTTGTTGGAGTGACGCCTTGCGGCTGCGTCCAGCCGATTGTAGACCGTCCAGTCTTCTGGCTTGTCCGTCCGTCGCGCCCTGCGCTCCGCCTTGTCCCTTTTGTCGCGCAGATCGAGCAGCTTATTGTCGGGTGTTGGCTGACCTGCCCGCACCTCTGCGCGACGCGTGGCTGCAAGGGCGCTCCGGACAAGACTGGTGAAGTAATCGGCGCTGGACGCAGTGGCGGCGTCCACCTCTTGGCGGAAGCGGCCCCAATTCACGATTGCGTACGTACGCATGGGGCGCGCCTCTTTAGCAGTGGGCTCTATGGTGACGGTGAAGTGATCCGAGCCCCAGAGTGATGGTGCACGACGCCAGGTCGCCTCGATGCCGCTGGACGCGAACGCAACGTCGATGCAGGAGCCTGACGATCGACGCCGTCGGAAGGTGGGCTGGCCAGTGTTGAGGGGAGTGAGTCCCAGCTGCGTTGCTGTGTCATGCAGGTCGTCGCCGCGCCGGTCGTTGCGCGCACTGCCCCACGCACAATGATGGGCATTGAAGTCACCAACTATGAGCTGGCGCGGGGCACAACACGACGACACTGCACGAAAACACAGCGCGTTCCACGCCACAGCTGGGCGCACATAAACACTGGCCACTGATGTGTCAACACCCCCGACGCGCATTGTCACTGCCACGCACTCCTGAACGTCACTCGTCGCCGCCGCCGTGCCGACGAGCGCGTGCTGGACGTCGCGTCGCACATAAATGGAGGCCCGCGATTTTCCGGGTCGATGGGCTGGGTCGCCGCAGGGGATTGATGTACATAACTCCTGCTCACTCTTCGTTGGTGAATGGTAACCGATGTAGCCGGGCACCGCCTTTGGGGCTCCCCATCCCGCAGCTGGACGTAAGTTTCCTGCAGCGCGATCACCTCGGGTTGTTCGGATGTTATGCGTGAGCGGAGCTCAGCGTATCGCGCTGCAAGGGAGCGGACGTTCCATTGCAGGACTATGGGAATGCGGGGTACTGCCCGGCGACTAGCCATGTCGTTGGCTGTTTAGTGCAGGAGGGCCTGTCGCTTCCTCACAGATGCGGCGACCCTCGGAGCCCTCTGGCAGGAGCACGCTTAGTGCTCGCAGCGCGGCCTTCAGGCGCTCGATTAAGGCGTCGCGTGCGTCCAGAGGGGAGCCACCGGAGGTAGTCGGTGCGGGCCTCAGTGGTGCGGTGCGGGAACCGGCCTGCTGCTTGGGAAGCTGCTCCCGCTGCTTCTGAGGCCGGAGCTGCTGAGAAGGCTGCTGCTGCTGCTTGCTGTGGCCCGCAACCTGCGCATAGCTGCGCTTGCTTGGTTGCTGCTGTGCAGCCTGGGGAGCCGTTTCTTCACGTACAACCGCGCGCACGGCCCGTCGTGAGAGAGGCACCTCTGACGAAGCCAAAATCGTGGCGACATGCCTCTCTCGTTGCCAGTGGGGGCATGAAGGGTCCGTGGCAGGGTGTCGACCACCGCAGTTTGAGCAGCGCGATTTTCCGCTGGTGCACGCTCCAGTGTCGTGTGGTGCACCGCAGCGGGCACAGCGGGCAGCAGCTCTGCAGGCCTCGGTCGCATGGCCCAGGCTGGAACAGCGGGAACACTGCAGTGGGCGCGGGCGGCAGGGCCGGACAGCGAGGCGCCGCCTGTAAATGATCACATGCGGCGGCGGGATCGGCGCTGCAAATCGATGAAGCAGCGTGCTTCCCGACAGCGACGCCGACGTCACTGCCACCGCCGACTCCACTGCTGCAAGCAGCTGGTCCGCTGAGCGGCGCGCGTCCACGCCGAACACGAGCCCACTGGACTGGTTGCGAGGAGCTGGCTCCTTGGCGCACACAGCCAGGCCACGGATGACAGTCGTGGCCAGAAGCGAGCCGAAGGTAACTGCGCAGCCGGTGTCCACCGCCACGACGTTCCGCCGCGTGTTAACGCGAACCGCCAGCACGCCAGGGCGCGGGCCCATCTCCTCAACGATCTCCCAGCCCTGTTCCCTGCTTATGGCCACGCCGCGTTCCGCTGGCCGGAACAGGACTGTCCAGTGGAGCTCCTCATGGACCGCCACAGCAGCAGCAGCTCTCTGCAGGGCAGCCTTTCGCCTTCGCTGTGCTCGGGTTGAAGCCTGGCGCCAGGGGATCAGGCTGGCGGTCTCCAGTGAGCATGAGGATGCCAGGGGGGCGTGGCGTTCGTTGCTGTCAGGCACGCTGGTAGCGTGCGCCGCGCTCCGTCTGAGAGCCGCAGCTGCGGCCTCTGGGTCACGTGCTGGGTTTGCTGGCTTCTGCGCCGCGTCAGCCGATGTTGTCACCGGCAGCTGGTCCCTCAGGGTGGGGGCTTGCGTTCCGGCGAGAGCAGGGGGAAAGCAGCCAGCACTAGCAGACACGCCATTGTCGGCTGTCACCTCCCTGGCTCTTTGTCCTGTGGTCGACGAACCGCTGGAAGACGTGCGTGCGGTGATCTACGACCACCTCCGTCAGCAACACCCGGACCCTCGCATCGCGCGAGGAGAGCGCATTTCTCTCGTCGGCGCGCGCTCACTGTCGCGCCTCCAGCGGGCGATGATCATCCGAGTGCGCGTCGGCTGCGTGTGGCCCGGGGAAAGACGGGTGCGCCACGGACTTTCGTCAAGCGACGCGTGCGCGGAATGCGGCGCTGTGGAGACATTGGAGCACATGCTCCTTCGCTGTACCGCTTCTGCAGTGCCTCGTCGCGAGATGCTCGCGGCATACAGGGCGCTGGGAATCATCCCGGACAGTCTCGAAGCGCTCCTGTGGCCGCGCGGCAGTGCGCGCACCCGTGACAGAACAATGGTGAGCCTCTGTGCGTTCATCGAGCAGGCGGACTTGACTCCCCGCTTGCTCTACGCCAGGTAGTGCACACGTGACACGAACGCTCCGTGGGTGCTACCTCGGACGGTATACGCGGCCGGGCGCCCCACCCCGGCCGCTAGTGCAGTGTGCCGCGCGCGCGATTAATCCGAGACAGGACGCTACGTGCGCGCGGCTATGTACATACAGTTTACTTCTTGTGTAAGTGATTGTGCGCAGTGGCCGCTCGCGCGCACTTATTTTCGGACAATGCTTGGACATTAGCGCGCGAGCGGCGCGAACTTGATTACTTTTGTGTTTTGTAAATAGTGTACAAAGGTCTACCCTGTCCTTTCTTGCTGTCGCTCCCCTCTATACTTCTCCTCACTATCCTCTTCCTTTCCCTTTCGTTTCCGCCGGCTGCAGCTCGGGTGCTTAAGATATTAGATAGCAATTGCCGCGGCCGGCAACACTCTTTTGCTTCACTTTTCATTTTTTAAATAAACCACTACCACCACCACCGGGCTGGCAATGGCGGCTCCCACGTGTTGGTCCGCGCGCGCCGCCATCGCAGCAGCACGTGGCGGAAGGGCCAAGGTGCGTAGCGTTGCCTTCGCCGTCTCCGGAGTCAGGGCAGCGCGCTGTGTTGCGCGTTGCACGCACTCTATCCACCTCTCTAGCAGCGGAGATGAATCGATAGACCGGTCGCGGCGTGCGCTCTGCGAACGAGGTCCGTCCGGCACAGTCCTAGGCTTGCGCAGTACGCGGCCGCGGGCCTCCTGGTGGGGCTCCAGGGCCGGGGGGCCACGGGAGGTGGTTATCCTAGGTCCAGGTCCGTTGCCTGCGGGTCGTACGTGCAGACGATGCGGGCCCAACACGGTTGATGCACGGCGTAGTTTGCCCGGCCGAAGTCGAAGGAGCGTCAAAAAACACGTCCGACTCGGTCAAAGGTCAGAACCGGTCTCCGCCGGCGACGTGCCCACACAGAAGTTCGGAAATCGCCAGCCGGCATAAAAAAAGTGCAATATAATCGCTGTTTTACATTCGTTACAAGTCCGGATAGTGAAGCTGGCTGACTGGCTTCAGCATTGTAGTGAATTAAAACGAGGAAGCAGCGATTATATCGCCGTTTTTCATGCCTAACTAAAACTACACAAGCACGCTCAGAAAAACGACATCGTACGCATGTAAAAAAAAACTGCCCTAACCCGCTGAACCACACAGATGTATGAAAAACCGTAGTCTGAAACTACACATGCCCGCTCCAAGAACGCTCCCAAAAACCACTGCCTATTACTCAGCGCGTTCCTTCTCTTTACACAAAGAAACAAAGCAACTCCTAGGACTCCTACCAGTGATGGCACATTGAAAACACCCCAGACTATCTAAATCCGCTCCCAGTTTACACTCATGAATTTAGTTTCAAAATAGACTCTGTCCCAGTGGACCCTCATGTGCATGCGCAAGCATGCATGATCTCCGTGGAAAGCGATTAAATTTTATCTTCGATATATAAATACAGCAGTAGGTCGAGCCACCCATAATTAGTGAAGTTTGTTTTCGCTTTCGGAGGGAATATCTTGGCGCTCTCCTAGCTGACTGCAAACTGAACGAGAGAGCGACGTCCAACTCCCCCCCTCCCTCTTCCCTGTTACCCAGGTGACGTCACTCGTGCCGCCAAACTGCAGCTCATAGAGCCTATACCTAACTTCGACACCACAGCCGTCATTCGGCTATTAAAACCCCATTCGAACCACCATGTCAGAAAAAAAATGCAATGTAAATTATTTACTGGTCACATGTTAACAGCCCACTTTGTTCCGTCTACAGCAAGGCGAGCGAACAGCGCATGTGAACAAAACAAAATATTTTGCCTGTCTACCTTCAGCTGTTGTGCCGAACTAGCCTGATTCCTGTGTCTGGGTGAAGGGTTTACCGAAGTATATATTTTTAAACTGGCTGCAAGTGAATACCTCGCTGCAATGTTGAAAAGAAGGCGTTATGCGTGTTCGCGTTTGATTCCGGCTCGATTGTACAGCCGATCCTACTTATAATGAACCTGACGCTCACGCTCATTCTGTTTGCTTCTTATTATGATGACTCCCCATATTACCGCAAAAAATACTAAATCAGAGAAAGGTAGCTTTTGTCTCTTGACTTGAAGTACATTGTGCACGCAACCAGACCATATCACGGCGCTTTCCGAGCTCTCCAGCGCCGTCATGAGCTGCTTCGATGAGTCCCTTGCTTTCGACGAATAAGCGCTAGTCCGCATTGTTCGCGTATGTGGTCTCGGCTTTTGTGGAGAGCGAATACACAAGTTACGGCGAATGAAAATGGTCACAAGTGAAGTTTTGGAAACTGTAACCATTAGCGGAGGATTGCTGATATCGCAGGACGAATAGAAAGATCGGGAAGCGCCGGTGTCACCCGGCATGCCGAGCATTGCTTTAGGGAGCTGTCAACAGTCGACCACTGGCGCCGCTCGTGGATAAAAAATGAGATCCTTTTCGTTGATGTGATCAATCGTCGAACATGCTTCTGGATAAAGCAGTTCAGCACCGAGTATTTGTGGTATGGAAGAAAGCGGATCTACCACGACCGAGAAGCACCAGTTCTCCAGGTATCAAGTGTTTCGTCGCAATCATCCGGTCTTCTTGCAGCGATCATGCTGTGTAAACAAGTATAGTTACCATCCGCGCATCAGAAAGAGAATATTTAACATAGCTTGCATTTTAGGATATACAAACGATCACAGGTATGCAGACAACGGTGGTACTGCAGTGCAGTCGACATTTGTGTATTCCCGCTGAAATTTCACGCGCGCGCTATAAATGCTGAATGACGAGTCATTAACTTGAAGCCCTAAATTAGCGACCACGCAAGCAGTGTGCTAAACAAAGAGGAGAAAAAACAACTGTTGAAAGTGAAAAGAGCAGATGTTGAAATCAAGAGGGCCGAAGAAGTTGCAGGACGCGGCTCTGAGGCAAGATAACGGCCACCGCCAACGACAGGGGCGGTCTCTGTTCGCATTTCGTGAGGATTTGCAACCGTCGAATGTCGGCCGCACGCCGAAGAGCCTCTGAGTGCTCAACTTTCCGCTAAGATATCTTTTTCTGATTTTCGGCAAAGCTCCGTCGACTCGAGTGGCGATCGGTTCGACGGGATTTCAAGCAGCCGTGTAGCACGCATTGGGCATCGCAAGGAAAATACTAGCGATAACGTCAAAGGGAAGGATTAGAGCATTACGAAACAAACTGGTGTCATCCATATCTTAGCACTAACAAAATGCGGAAAAATGAGCTTAGGGGGGTCAAGTAACGAGCCGAACAAAGGTCAGCGTTTAGAGTGGCAGAGTGGACTCCAAGGGCAGCCAGTCACGTACAGTCAAAGCTTATGGAATGTCTGATGAACAGACGTGATGAAAAACAAGGGTACCTGACCCTGCCCGGCTCATTTGAACAACAGATAATCAGTGGTCGACGGGAGGGTTCTTTTTCTTTTAGAATTCATCAAGGATGACGATCCCCGTCTTCAGCTTTGGTGTGAAAAGCGACCCTCAGAGCAGGAAATTCGGTTCTTATAGCCGTAAAACTGGAACTGCAGCCTTCTGCTTCTCCTTAAAAAAACTACAACAACATGTTGTTGTGTGCTGCAATGGAGTACAGCTCACACAATCCCCCCCCCCAAAAAAAAAAAAAATTCCGACCCAATCCGTGCAATTATGCATGCAAAACAGTATATATCAGCGATCTAATTTTTCCAATGAAGTTTGCTGATTAACTGCTGTTTCTTGGTAGAAAGCATTTGTTGCTGAGTTTTGTGTGTTAATGAATAAGAGCACTAGATGAAGCTGAAAAGTGTTTTGTTTCATTCTAGGCAAGAGAAATCGAAGAAACATCACGAGAAGCACCTGGTAATCACACCAGGGAAAAGTTTAGCGACCTTGGTCACTCTAGTCAGGTCGTAATCGCGTCGATTTAACCGGACATTGAAGATACCTTAGAACGCCGTCGGTTTTTGAAAAATTCAGGCAAAGATAACGCCCTAACACAATGACTGCCTGTGTTTTCACAAAAACATGCACTTTAGCTTCAACAAGTAATTGGAATTTTAAGAGGTTTGTGTCGTGTCCGGTCGCTGTGTTCAATGCAGCGAAAGACGCACACGGTACTTTAAGACTGTTTATTTAAAGCTGATGAGGGTGCGACCAGCGTCGACCGAGGCAGGAGCCGAACGGGCCGCCCGAAGGAAGGAGGGAGCGGAGAAGCGTCCACGGGAGGGAGTGGCTTCCCAAAACAGGAGGAGGATGCGGGGGCGCACCGTGGGGGGCATCGGCGACAGCGCGCGAAGAGGGGGCAAGTGGCCGTTCGGATGGGACACTGCAGGGGTAACACACACACAAAAGCAATATGGGGACACAGCACTTCCTTCCCCCTTAGAAAGTTGCCTGGTAGCGTGCAGGGGGTCGGCGCTCACGCGTGGAGGCGCGCTGGCTTTGTACGCTCGGGGGAGAAACACTTGTAGCCTGGCTGTTGTTCGCTGTGTCTCCTAGGTCTGTCCTGGGCGAAGTCTCTTCTTCCGGGAAGAGGTGCCAGGCTATGTGGGAAGATGGTGCACGTGTTCTCTCCGCTGGCGGACAGCTCTCAGACGGCGTCGTAAATCTACGCAGCTGGTTGAGATGTCGGCGTGCCACTGTGCCATGTATGTTGACGAGACAAGAGCGCAGACCTATGCGTCTGACAATTGTAGCTTCCTCCCAGCGTGGCTTTTTGAGAAACTGTCGGGCGAGGACGCGCTGCCCCTCATTAAGCGTACCGCAGCGCGGAATTGCTTTTTCTTCCCGGAACGTCTCTGCCTTTGGCTCGGGGAGGATGGCTGTGAGCTGGGTTCGCATTTCACGCTCGAACATAATTTTCGAGGGGGTCTCGCCTGTTGTGCTCTGAACCGTCGTGTGCTGCTTGAAGAGAAAGCGAGCAAGGCGGCGCTGCAGCGAGCCTGTCTGATCTCTTTCAAGGGTGCGTTTTAGCTCGGCTACGTAGCGCTCGGCTTGTCCGTTTGTCGCTGGGTGGTAGGGGGCCGATGTAACTGAGGAGATCCCGTTGTCGCGATAAAACTTGAGAATCTCCGCAGACACAAACGGTGTTCCGTTGTCCGATACTACCTTGCGTGGCAGGCCGAACGTTGCAAATAGTGATCGGAGGTTGTCAATGACTGCTGCTGAAGTCGTCTGTCCCATTTGCCTTATCTCAAGCCACTTTGTGTAGGCGTCTACGACCACAAGGAAAGTGCAGCCCTCAATTGGTCCTGCAAAATCAATGTGCAATGTGTGCCATGGTGTGTCTGGCTTTTCCCATTCTGGGACAGGAGCTTTCGGCGGGACGCTTCGGCTGCTCTGGCAAGGCTTGCATTCTCGCACCACTGTTTCGATGTCGTTGTCAATGCCAGGCCACCACATGTAGCTTCTGGCACACTTTTTCATTGCAACGATGCCTCGATGTCCAGCGTGGATGAGAGACATAGCCTGTGCGCGTTGTTCACTCGGAATCACAACTCGGGACCCAAATATGATGCAGCCGCGATGAGTGCTCAACTCAGTAGCTCGCCTGCGGTAAGCGTCGAAGTTGTCCCTTTTGAGTTTATGCACGTTGCCTTGTTGAACAGCTGTGTAAACTAGCCGGAGAGCTGCGCACTGCTGCGTATATGCTGCAACTGTGCCTGCTGTAAGCGGAGGTTCTGGCAGTGCTTCGAACATCAGAACGTCTCCTGGTGGAAAGGGTTCGTCAACAGTTGCGTCTAGTGGCAGGCGGCTCAGCGCAACGGCGTTTTGATGTTTATTCCCATTGCGGTAGACCAGATCGTAGTCGTACGCTGAGAGTTTGATGCACCAACGTGTCATTCGCGGAGACAAAGTTGGTGGCATAGGCCTTTGTGGTCCCAGAATGCCCAATAGCGGTCGGTGATCGGTTATAAAGGTCATCTTTCGGCCGGCAATGTACTGATGAAAGTGTGTCGCCGCGTAGACGATGGCTAGCCCTTCTTTGTCAAGTTGCGCGTAGTTGCGTTCTGCTTGCGACAACGTACGTGAGGCGAAGGCGATGGGGGCCTCCCTTCCTTGGTCGTCAGTTTGCGACAGAACCGCGCCGACTCCGTACGGAGATGCGTCGCAAGCCAAAAGCAGAGGCTTCCTTTCGTCGTAGTGGCGGAGGATTGTACATCTTCGAATGAGGTCTGTCAGGGCATCGAATGACTGCTGATGGCGTGGCGACCATGCCCATGTCACATCTTTCCGAAGGCGTTGGTATAGGTCGTTGGCCACGGTAGGTCTTTGTTCCAAGAACCGGTCGTAGAACGTAAAGAGTCCGAGAAAAGCCTGTAGCTCCTGCTTGTTTGTTGGTGCTCGTGCTTCTGTGATCGCTAGCACTTTGTCCTCGGTAGGGTGAATGCCTTCCGCATCAATTTGGTGTCCCAGAAATTGCACCTCTGGCACCGCAAAACAGCATTTCGATTTGCTTATGCACAAATTAGCGTTTGCTAGCCTTTCGAGCACGAGCTCTAGGCGCGCTGCATGCTCTTCAGAAGAAGTGCCATTGATGATGACATCGTCAAGGTAGACACAAACTCCAGGAATGCTCTGAAGCACTGTCTCCATGAATTTTTGAAATATGGCCGGGGCTGCAGCTACGCCAAAAGGCAGTCGCTTGACTTTGTATAAGCCTTTCAGAGTGTTAATGGCCAATAATTCAGCAGTAGATTCGCTCACCTTGAGCTGCTGATACGCCTGGGTGAGGTCCAATGTGCTGAAGACTCTTGCGCCACGTAGTACACTGAATACTTCTTCAGGTGTCGGTAGCGCATACGAAGACGCTTTAGTCGCAAGATTGACGGTGCTCCGGTAGTCTCCGCAGAGGCGTATGGTTCCGTTCTTCTTGCGAACTACGACTAGTGGTGTGGCCCATTCTGAATGCTGCGTCGGCTCGATGACACCTTGCTGCTCCAGTTTGTCCAACTCCTTTTCAACTGAAGCTCGGAGAGCAAACGGCACCGGCCTGGCCTTCAGAAATTAGGTTGCGCGTTGTCCAACAACTCCAATGTGACCGGGGGGCCCTTCGTTTCCTGGAATCTCTTCCGAGAATACTCTTTGGTATTTCTCTTGCAGTTGCTCAACCATGTTCTGGTTCGGCGTCTAGCGTATGCCGCATATCATCACGCCTAATGGAGAAAACCAGTTTCTCCCTAGAAGGCTTGATCCTGAGCCCTTCACAACAAGCAGAGGTAGCGTATGGGTCTGGCCGTTGTAATTAACCTGCACGTTGGCAGAGCCCAATAGTGGCAGATTCTGTCCTGACCACGTTCGCAGGTGCGTGCCGTCTTGTTGCAGGGCTGGTGCGTCAGATGGCCATGAAGTTCGGAACGTGTCCTCACTGATCAGAGCACAGGCCGCGGCGGAGTCCACCTCGAACTTAATCAGCTGGTGATGTACGCTTACTTCTGTAAAAATCTTCGGTCGCGTGCCGAGATTCATGGTGTTCAGGTCGTACAGCACAGAAGGTGTTGCTGATGTTGTTCCATGGAGATCAGATAGCGGCGTATTCTCTGAGGCATTGACGCTGTGATTAGGCTGGGAAGGTGACTTTATCTTGGCAAGTCTCCGTTTCATAATGCATGCTCTCTCGATATGCCCTCGCTTGTGGCAAAAATTACACGTGGCTGACTGGAATCGACATCCCTGGGGGTTGTGTTGGTCGTCACACCGCCAGCAGCGTTGTGCCTTTTTAACCGAGTTTGCAACAACAGAAAGTTTGCACACCTCGCTGCTTGTTTGGTGTACCGGCTCGGTGTTCCGGCGAATCACTCTCTGCTGGTGACCGGCGCTCTCCGCTCGAACGGCGATGTCGTAAGCTTTGCTGAATGTGAGGTCCTTCTCAGCGTACAGGCGCTGCTGCAGTGACTCATCACTCAGTCCGCACACAAATCTGTCGCGTAACATCACGTCCAAGGGAAGCATGGTGGTGTTAGCAGAAGAAGCTGCGTCTCCCTCCTGCCCGGTAGCTGTTGTCGACAGCGTTCCAAAATTGCAGTCGGCAGCGAGCTTCTTGAGCGCGGCTACGTAGGCGCTCAAAGTTTCTCCTCCCAGTTGATCTCGTCGTTGGAAGCGAGCCCGGCTGTAGACCTCTGATGGCCTTGGGTCGTAGTGCTTTTGCAGTGCTGATACGATGTCGTCGTAAGACACTGCCGCTGGTGTACTTGGCTGAATAAGGGCGCAGACAGTGTCGTAGGTCTGCTCCCCGCACAGCGTCAGCAGGTTGGCCCTCTTCAAGGCTGGGTCTGTGGTGTTGTTAGCTTCAAAGTAGAACTGAAGGCGTCCAACCCACGATGACCACGATGAGCCGTTGAATTCTGGTATTTGATTGGGAAACCCTCGCGTAGCCATGGCTTGTCAATAGCGTTGCGTAGCGCGGGTCGAATCCACTTTCTCGTCGCCACTGTCGTGTCCGGTCGCTGTGTTCAATGCAGCGAAAGACGCACACGGTACTTTAAGACTTTGTTTATTTAAAGCTGATGAGGGTACGACCAGCGTCGACCGAGGCAGGAGCCGAACTGGCCGCCCGAAGAAAGAAGGGAGCGCAGAAGCGTTCACGGGAGGGAGTGGCTTCCCAAAACAGGAGGAGGATGCGGGGGCGCACCGTGGGGGGCATCGGCGACAGCGCGCGAAGAGGGGGCAAGTGGCCGTTCGGACGGGACACTGCAGGGGTAACACACACACAAAAGCAATATGGGGACACAACAGTTTGTTAAGAAATTAACGGTGATAATTCCACCACACTATACGGCCACCTGGCCGAATAACGTGCATACAGAAACAGCTGTGGTGTACCGCTAATCATTTTTTAAAATATAAATTGTGAAACCGCACCTTCACAACATCATTTATGTGTGCAAAAAACTCATGAAACCTATTTGACCAAAACGGAAATTGCCGTTTGACTAGCCGCATATTTGATAGAGAAGGCGTGCCGTTACCTTTGATAACCATCTGAAACGTTCCCGTAATCCACCCTGTCCTAAAGCGACAAGCATGTAAAATGTCTTGATTATGTGCCACAACGGGCCGCTAGTAAGGCATTCAAGAAGAGAAGACCGCTC
This sequence comes from Amblyomma mixtum, assembly GCF_055824585.1. Taxonomy (NCBI): domain Eukaryota; kingdom Metazoa; phylum Arthropoda; class Arachnida; order Ixodida; family Ixodidae; genus Amblyomma; species Amblyomma mixtum. The sequence goes on from NC_143013.1 coordinate 157,616,383, forward strand.
ACGCATGGGGTGCCGAATCTGCGGAACAAGCAGATGCTAAATCTGCGAGCGAATGCAAACGTCAAGCTGCGCATCGTATCAATCTCTAAGACAGGTGATTGGGACCTTTGTGATTTATCTGACGTGATTCACTGCGCAGTGTCCAGCACAAGGAGCAGAGAGCTAGCTATTTTTGAAATTCGCTTTAACAATCACTTCGAATATAACAGGTCTCAATCAAGCCTGTCTTTGGTTTATGTAGATAGGACGAAATATTTATTCGGTTCAGATTACATAATACGTCCTACAGAGTGATCCGAAAACACGACGCAGCAGGGGTATCGTTAGTTATATTTATGTTGATAAAGATAAACCCGATATAAAACCCCAACTCGAGGGACATTTCCAAGGCGTGCACGCGAAGCGCCTGCGCGCCCAGCACGCGCCGCGACGGGCGTCGAAAAGTGGCATGAACCTCCATGCTCCTGGTGCTGGCTCGTACCCCCTCGCGAGCCGACTGAAAAAAATGTCAAGCCGTGAAGAAAAGATGGTTGGGAAACAGCAAGGATCCAGAAAATTAAGAGCTTCCAGCCATGAAGAAAAGAGTCCCCGAGAGCCCCGCGGTCCTCCCATTGTTGTAAACCGGACCCCGCTTCTGACGCGCGCGCGAGCGCCCATGCGCAGGTGCCGATATCTGACATGCACAGATATCTGCGCCCCGCTCGGGCGTCGCGCCTTGCGCATGTGCAGACAGGCTCAAGCGTATGCCCGTGCGCGTAGGCGTTCGCGTGTACGCCTCGGAAGTGTCCATCGAGGTGAGGCTTAAGGTTGTTTCAGGCTGCTTACATTTAACAAAATTTCACTAATTGTTCTTTGGAGCTTCTTGAACGCGCTAGTAGCTTTCTACACTAGTCCGCTTTTCCCTGTCTCACACGGCCGTCTTGGCTCTCTCCAGTCTCCGAATGGGGGCCTTTGAATGGGGAACTTGGGGGGCGGGTGACCGAAAGGGCAGGAAGGTAGTAGCGAAGCTGCTTCTCTTCCTAGAAATCTCCTAAAAGTTTTTTCTTTGTCAGCGTTCAAGCAGGAGGAAAAAAGCACGCGCTGTGTACTCGTGTTGAAAATGAGGCCTGCAAGGTACACAATAGTTAACCCCACCTGTACCGAGCAGTCAGAGTGGGGGACGAAGGAGACGACAATGCGATCGGTTCTGGAAACACGTGACACTCCTTTCATAGCCTCGGGGATAGTCATGGCATGTCGCGACATGCTTCTGAACGCACATTTTTTTTCTAGACGTTGACTGTGCCTACACTTCGTGCTGCGCGTGCGGTTGTGTCCGAGACGATGTTCTAGGGCCATCGCTGGAGTGGAATATGGATTACGCGTCTGCCGTGACATGCCTAACAGGTGCTGCGTGCCCAATTGCCGGACTAACTACAAATCGTGTCCCAAAAACCACGTTTTCAAGTTTCACCGGGATGAAGAAGAACAGAACACTTGGATTAGGGCAATACTACGAGAGAACTTCGCTGTATCACCGCACTCCAGGGTAAGATGTTCGAAACTTCTTCAGACAATAGTTACTTTTGCAAAATACGATAAGCTTAAGCGCATGTATTCTAAAAAATTTTTTTTTAAAACTAAGCAGCTGGTTAGCGCTGCAGGTAGCGAATGCAGCCTTTCAAGAAAACTCTCTTTCCGAGTTACAGCTGCTATTTAAACTAAAATTACACTTCCTTCTAGGTTTGCGACCTTCACTTCATTGAGGCTGACACCGTGCGAGAGGCCTCCGACATCGACGAGGTTACAGGGCGCACCACCACTGCACCACTTTCGCATCTGCGCCTTCGCCCAGGCGCAATCCCATCAATCTTTGCCAGTCTTATACTTCTAAGCCAAGCACCTCAAGGGATCGTATTCATTTAAAACATGATCTTAGAACAAATACATGTATCTCCAATAAAAGTACACATACGCAGTTGTGAAGCTAATCGAGAGTGTTTAATTCTTCATTATCGCTGTGCTTCATAAAACTTGGTGAAAGAAAGGTAAAGTTTTAAAACAAAGGCAAATTCATTTCAAGTAATGCAAGAAAAACGTCGACTGAGAAAGCGCATTGCGATAGAGGTACTGACATCAGTGCTTAAACAATCTTTGCACAGATGGTTTGCGGCTAGTGCCTCAAAATAAATTCCGCGTAAAGTGTCTTCTATACATTCCAGTATTTTAAGTAAAGAAAAAACGTGGACTAATAAATGGAAGCTTATTGCTGCTAGTTGATTCCAGTCGCGATTCCTTAAGCTCCGCCGTAAGTGGAGGCGACTCTGGGCCTCTTTTTGTGACGTCACGGGAGGAGCACTCAGGCCTTGTCAAACTTCTTTAGAGGGTGTTGTTATGGCCCGGTCAGTTGTCGGTAGTCGGAGGGAAAGGGCTCTTTTAACTGGAACTTGCAGTGCGCACCCCCCTGCGAAGCTGTGTGCGTCACCGTCTGTTTTTGAGTTCACTTGAGGTCCCCGTGTTCTCGCCGGCAGAGACCTCTTTTTTATTTCTTGTTTTTGCGGTTCTCTTTTTCTGCGCTTCTCCAGTTCTTCATGTTTTTTTTTTACCGTGCTATTTCCAACAGAGCAAGCACAGCGATGTTGGTGCGCGGCTCATCTTGATTGGTCGGTGCAAGGAGCAGCAGTTGCTAGTGGCGCTGTTAAGGAAGGCATTGGTGGCGCCACCCTTGACTGTCGGTCTGTTGCACAAAGCTAGATGCCGGACTCTGCAGTGTGCTCCGCACCTTCCTGCCGGGCGAGCAATTTCCGGTTATACCCGTTGTTGCATCCACTTGTTTTCACCTTGAAATCATGGTACAGCGCCACACTTGTGCCTTTTGAGGAAGAAGACACTTTTGACGTCGTTAAAATGACCTGCGCCAACCATGCATGGGATGATGAGCCATCGGAAGGATCTAGGGTGCAAGTGATCGGGAAAGACCAAGGTTTCTGTGAACCTGCAATCATCAATATTTCAGGTAAGCGTGAACAACCATTTACTGTTTTTCACGTATTGCTTTGTTGTTTACCTTTGTTTATTGTCAGTGCTGTCGGCAGTTTTCGTTGATAGGGCTACAAATTAAGCTAAATGGTATCATAATGCATGGTTTATTTGTGAGCTGGGCGATGTGCAGTCGGAGAGTAATCCCTCATTTTTCAGTAGCAAATTTTTTACCGCCACCGAGTTGCGTTCCTGCCAGCGGTAGTTGAAGTGCATGACATGAATTGTGTAACGCAAAAAACATGAAGGTCTAACCTCGCTAAGCACATTGCGATGCTAGTTAGTGATGTATTTTCTAAGTAACGAGACGTAGACAATAACCTGTCATGGATTCTGTCATATGCACATATCAGGAACTGAACCCTTTTCATTGTCGTAATAGTGCTAATTCTATTTTAACACGGGATCAGCATTGCGGCGTTCTGCGTACCTAATTAGGCTACAACGACCTCATTACATTTGCCACAAGGCTTGCGCTCTACAGTTAAGCAGGAGCAGTGGAATTAAGAGCTGGTACGCGTTTTATTTCGGGTGCTTAGTGCGAACGAACGTGTTTTGAGAAACAACTGGCGTATACCTGTTTTCGGTCGCGTTTGTGCCAGGAAACTTTAATGGTAAAGCCCGAAAAAAAAAGCATGCGACTAAGCTTTTTAATATCCCAGAATGCATTTTACGGTAGGCTGTCTCAGATTCAGTGCATCATTCTTCGACTTGTGCTACTGTGGCCATGTGCACAAGTTCTGCGCAGATTTATATCATGATCGCTCTAAGTTATCTCCAACGCAGCCTACACAACGGCCCTGCCGACCAAGAAGGGGCGGGAGCTCTCCGGAAAACTGCTGTTGCTGGCCGTGGGCACTAAACTCAGCGCAATGACGAGCGAGAAAGCAAAGCATCGACGATGAGAAGCACACGGAACTATAGAACCACAAGAGCATTAAATGGACCCCAATAAAATTTCCTGCGCAATTTCTGTGTGGTAATTGTGTTACTTTGGTGAGAGGTATATACCTATGCTATATGATTATCAGAAGCTTTAGAGGAGCATAAAATCGAGTGATTTTTCAATTTAAAGCAGTACTTAGAGATATATTGGGTGGCATTTTTTAACGTTTACAGATGTGCGAGAGATATGTCGGTGTGGTCAGTGAAGGTGGACCGTACAGCAAGACGGGCATTATGTACGTAATAGAGCTCAATAATCAGAAAAATGATTAATTATAGTTAACTAATCAGCTTTTGTAATTTTGATTTTGGGGCGTAAGTCTGTATCGCGAAACTGAAGGCCGTCAAAGATAACCTTAGCTTTTAAATTTTTGTAATCGTTAATGTGGCTCGAAATACTGAACATACACACTTGCAAGCTCGGTGAATTGCCTTGTCCGCTTCGCATATTCATAAACGCGTCGCTGCGCGTCGTATCATCGCCGAATTCAAAGAAACGTTTTCTGGATCATAAAGTACACAAACGGCGTCCGTTTTTGATGCATAAAAAAAGTGACCGACAGTTTTATGCATTTTCAGTGCGGGTAAACCAACTCAGCGAGCTTTGAAACGCGTAAAATTTCGCGCTCGATATTTCAAACCGCTATACCGATTTTACAAAAAAGTTAGAAACTGGGCTCGCCTTTTACGAGGACGGCCTTTTATTTCACAACATAATATTGCCCCTTAGAATCAAAATGAAATGTTCATTAGTTAATGGTAGTTAATTAATCGTCTATTAAATCAGGTTTATCGCTTACATAATGTTAACCATCCTGTATAACCCCCTACACAGCACCAAAGTGTCTCTCAAAGTTTTAAAATAAAAATCTACATCAAAAATCCAAGCTGTATTACATATCTGAAGTAGTAGCGGTAAGGACGTACTGCACAGTCGCTTACGTCTGCATGTGGCGGTAACAGCATATGTATGAGAGCATTCTGCAATGATTGTGATTAATTTCATTACATCTTTTGTTTGGCCGCCCTCCATCACTGGTTGGAGACGCCACGCCCCAGGTTCACTCTTTATTGGCTAATGTGATAGAAGGCCGCGTCGCTGTTGCAGGCAATCACTGAGAGCGAGCAGTACACAACTCGAATGAGAATACTTATACTGGCTGTGATGCTGGTGTGGTTCCAAAGTAGCAGTCTGCAAACATTGGAGAAGGGGAGCGTAGGTGCTTGCAGAGATTGAAGATGAAGCGCGCCGCAAGTCGTTGGATTTCTTCAGTTTTTTTTTGTACCGTCTCCTTCGGTAGATCTCGCCGTATGAGGGCAGATATACATAGGCTGTCATTTATTATATATTTCCATATGAAAGCATATAAGGTTTTAATAAGGGAGTAATCAATCATTTTCATTCCGCCAAGTAGTCACACGGCTACAAAGGAATCTGCACAGCTTCCACAGAAACTTTTGCACTTTCGTAAAAAGATTCGTCCTGGTCTGGGGACATGATGTACGACTGTGCTTGGATGGATGCGAATAAGTAATTAATAGCTTATTGGAAGTCTGCTCTGCATTTGGGAAAATTTACCCCTCAACATTTAACCAAAAGTATGTAAGATTATGTGCAGATCTGTCAGTATATGTTCGTATATCGAACTAGCTACATATATAAGCTCCAGCCAAATATGGACATTTAGAGATTTATCTATATATAGCCATATATGGGCCATATAAGTATATTCATCCATATATGACTGTTCGCAGATATGGCTATATACGGATTTGGCCGTATCTCAAATCAAAATCAAATCAAATCAATCAAATCAATTTATTTAGCATTTCTTTCAATACAGAAATAAATGCAAGGATAAGAACAAAAAGCTGCTTCTCGAGCAGCTTAACAACGGTTCTTACCCCTTGTTTTCTCTTGGCAACGGATAACAGCAGAAATAATAGAAAGCTGCGATTAAAATTGTACGAAGATAAGAGCATGTAGTATACATAGAAACTGTAAACACAAAATATATAGTAAACACAAAATACATAATATACATAGTAATTCCAAACAAAAATGCTGCATATTAGTAAAAAGTAATAATACTGGTTCAATGTAACTGATAGACATGGATTCAATCAGACGAATACTAATACTTAATCACCAATATTTTGCACACTGAAGAACATCTAACGGCGAAATTGATATATGGCTATACAGGACTAAACACATTTCCTGCTACATTTGCAGGCATAGAAGCACAGACCACAGTTTTACCACAGACAGTGTAATGCAGCCATCATTAAAAATACGTGCACAAAAGGCTGCAATAATAAAACAAGATTTCAAAACATTGACGTTACCTCCCTAAATTGTGAGTGAACAAACACTTAAGGTGTTGTTTCGATAGTGTGTGGATGTCCGTGTTTGAATTATGATAGTTGTTAAGTAAAGTAGGCATAATGTATTGTAGTCTGTTGTGACCATGATTCGTGCGGGAAAACGGCACCAACCATACTTCTCTTGTTCTTATATTGTACGGCACCTCGGGTGGTTTTGTTAAATTGCATAATCGTAGAAAAGGCATCCGATTAAATTTCAGGGAATATTTGTATTTTAATAGGGCATTCAGCTCGTACATATGTGTCACAGGAACAACACCAAGTAAGGGGAACAGGTCACTTCTGTGAGCGTTATGGAACATCTGCTATGTGACGGAGAGCTCTTTTTTGTAAAAGAAGGAGTTTGTTGATGTTCGTTAGTGATGTAGTTCCCCATACAAGATTACAATAGTTTAGGGGAGGATTGAAAATAGCATTATAAAGTAGCAGCTTTATTTTGAGTGGAAGAACTTGTCTAAATCGGCAAAGTATCCCGCAAGCCCTGGCCAGACATTTAATCACACAGCCTACATGGATATCCCAGATCAAGTTCTCGTGAAAGGTGACACCGAGCGTTTTCACTTCCTTTGTTATTTCTATCTTCTCAGATCCTAAATAGAGATTAAGATTACGGTCAACAAATTTTTGTGATGGCGAGAAAATGACAGCCTTTGTTTTTTTATTGTTTATTGCTAAAGAATTAATTTTGCTCCATTCTGACAATTTATTCAGGGTAATATTTCCAAATTTTTCGAGTTCCGTCGTATCGTCACATTGAATGAAAAAGCTCGTGTCATCTGCATAAATTACCAAAGAGGATTCTGGGGATACCCGTGTTATATCATTAATGTATATATTGAAGAGTACCGGTCCGAGGACACTGCCCTGTGGTACTCCGCATGCTATGCTTCGTAATGTGGACTGCTCTTCTCCGATAGAAACGCATTGTTTTCTGTTTTCTAAATAAGATCTTAGGAGAGCAAGGACAATGCCACGAAAACCGTAGTGCTCTAATTTAGCGAAAAGAGTTTGATGATTAATTCTGTCGAAAGCCTTTGAAAAGTCAACGTAAACACCTAATGTTATTTTTCTTTCTTCGAATCCTTTGATAATGAAATCTTTTTGGGTTAGAAGAGCCAGTTCCGTAGACATATTTTGGCGGAAACCAAACTGGCGCTCCGACAAAACATTATGCTTATTACAAAATGACATAATCCTTTTACAGATGACTTTTTCAAATCCCTTTGAGATAACTGGCAGCACCGAAACTGGGCGGTAGTTCGAAAGCTCATTTTTGTTTCCAGATTTGTACAGGACAGTCACTTTAGCCCTCTGCATGTTCAATGGAAAGACACCAGTGGCTAGACACACATTGAAAATATGGGCCATAACGTCTACCAGGAGGTCGACAACAAACTTAATAGGCCTGATTTCCAGCCCGTCTATATCTCGTGCTTTGCTGTTTTTGCAGGACATAAAAACTGAGTGAATTTCCTGTGGTGTAATAGGTTCAAAAAAGCAGAGTTTGCATTAGGTGCACCTAAAAAGAGTTTTGCATGTTCATTATAGTTGCTATTTGCAAGAGTTGTGAAGTATTCGTTAAAATGAGATGCTAATTGCGTACCAGTTAATTGCGGACGTTGATTGTGATTTTCAGACTATCATTCTGTTTTGTGCCTGGTTTCAATAAATGATTTATTTCACGCCATATGAGGTCACTGCGGCCAGATGCCTCATTAAAAACATGTTCGTAGTAATCTTTCTTAGATTTCCGCAAGAACTTCGTCACTTTATTTCTGTATTTTTTAAAAGCAGAAAAGTCTGCAGGATTTCGAGCACCGAAATGAAAGTACATTTCATCTTTTTCGCGTATCATTTCGAGGCACTCATCTGTGAGCCATGGCTTGCGAATTTTTTTTGAACTCTTTACTCTTTTCGCATGAAAACAACTATCGTAAACATTCTTAAGGACAGTCATAAACGTGTCATATGCTAGATTTCCATCTGTGCATTCATATACAGAGGTCCAGTTTGTGCATTCCACCCGACTTCGAAAAAGATTGAGTTTTCAGGTTAATATTTCGTGTAAGAAAAGACATTGGGGGATTGGCACAGTTTTTCAAAACACCATTTTGTTTGCAGATCAGATAAATTGGCAAATGATCACTTAGCTGTGCAGCAACGACACCTGATTTGGCGCACTCCGTTGTTTTGTTTGTGATAAGCAAGTCAAGAAGACTTTCAGAACAGGAGGTGATGCGTGTGGGTTCTGTTATGACGTTACTGCAGTGAAAGGAACCTAGAAGTGTTTGAAACTCATGGGAGCTGGAAGTATCTTCAAGAAAATTTATGTTACAGTCGCCACCAATAATGAGATTCAATTGATTGGAACATGTAAAGCTTAATAACTTATCTAGAAACGTGAAAAAGAGGTCAGGTTTACCGTCCGGTGGGCGGTATATAACGGAAAAAACTGTGTTTTGGCTTTGTAGTGTTAACACTTCATAATCAGCTGTCATAGCAGAGAATTCGGAGAGCATATTGCAAGTAAGGTATATAAAGCCCATATATAAAAATTCCATATATGGGCTCCATCAGATATGGTCATATAAGGATCGGATATATCTGGCTATATAAGGACCATATATACATATATTTCCATATATAAGTTCAATCCATATATGAATATATACGGAATTGGGCATATCAGGCTATATATGCCATATATATCCATATATAAGTTCAATCATGATATGGATATATAGGGATAGGACACTAAGAGGCACTGAAAATCCCATCACAGCTGCCCAAGAGAATATTAGGCAGCCGCGATAGCCTCCTTTTGCGCTATGCTACCCGATACGAGATTAAAATTCCAGAGCAATTTACTCATACTCTAGCACTGGGATACGTTATGTCCCAGACGGATGCAGCTGTCTTACTAAAGGCAGAGAAGCTTTCAGTGTGGGTCATGTGTGCTGCGGCGTGAACACATGCACAGGATCACTTGCTACCATTCAAGTCCTCTGTGTACACAAATGCAGGTGCGATAGAAAACCCACATCACAAATTTGGCTAGTCTGGTCGGCCAAGCATGGGCCAGCTGATAGCACGAAGCAGCAGATGCGACACGTACCATCATCATCAGCCTGACTACGCCCACTGCAGGGCAAAGGACTCACCCATGTCTCCACATTAACCCTGTCCTTTGCTAGGTGTGGCCACCATATCCCCGCAAACTTCTTAATCTCATCCGCCCATCTAACTTTCTGCCAACCCCTGCTATGCTTGCATTCTTTTGGAATCCACTCCATTACCCTTAAGGACCAGCGGTTATCTTGTATTCGCATTACAAGCCCCACCCACGCCCATTTCTTCCGCTTAATTTCAAGTAGCATGTCATTAACCAGCGTTTGTTCCCTCACCCACTCCGCCCCCTTTTGGTCTCTTAATGTTAGACATCAATTTTCTTTCCATAGCTCACTTTGCTGTCCTTATCGTTTGGCACGTGTTTTTTTTCTTTCTAATAAGGCATAAATATTATACACGGATTACCACATGGTATCCTCATATGACCGCTAAATAATTTATAATCAAATTTCTTTCTCCTGTTGTACTTGTTTCGGTTTCAACAGCTCAATGATAGCTGTGACGTCAACGCGAGGTTATTGGTCGCGTGAGGCATGAAAAACTGCAATACAATTGGTACTTCTGCCTCTTAAGGAATGCTGGCGTCAGCGCTGTAGCGAATTAAAATGATGAAGTAGCGATTATAAGTGCAGTTTTTCCACGCCTCACGTGACCAATAACCTCTCTTTGATCCAAATTGTCAAATTGTCAAAACAATTTGAGTCAAATTGTTCACCGGAACAGGATGGCAGAAAAATTTGATTATAAATTATTTAGCGGTCGCACGCGAATACCAGATGGTGATTCATGCATAGTAGTGTCTTCCACGTCATTATATAGAAGAAAACATGCCACCAAGATTAGGTGTCTATACTCTTTTAAGCTGAACTCTTTTCATTAGCCTCCACGTTTCCGTTCCAAAAGTGAGAAACATGCAGGCTAAAGAAAAGATTTCAGCTTAAGTACCAAAGTGGCTCTATCACATGATGAAGCGGAAAAACTCTCGACACTTGAACAGTGAACAAATAGGAAGTCCAACAAAATTCTAGATTCTTGTAAGGCTATCAAGCATTTCTGAATATTGTAAACTGCACTTTCACACATACAGTACGCATGTATGCCAAGCTCACATTCAGTAGCCCTGTTTTCCGGCTGTAATTATCACGGTCTGAGCTGAGTTAGAGATTTAAAACCAGCCAAAAGATGCAACAGAGGAAAAGAGAAGAAAACAGGTTGGACTATCAATTGAATTTTTTTGTAAAGGAAAAGAAGCCTCGCATGAAGATGCGCACACACATGACCCACACCAGCGAAAGGCAGGACAACGACTAACTGTCACTGATATACAAGCACGTCATCTAAAAGAGAAAATTCTTTCCGTTGAAGATTGACTAATGGCTTCGCTACTCATGCAGCCGTTGCCTTGGAGATCAGCATCAAATACCTTACAGATTTGTTTACCACTTCTATACAGCACTGAAGTGTCACAGAAATCAGGCGTGCACACTGATGGGTCATCGTATAATTTACACTCACGACATTGGCACTGTAGTGCCAGATTAGAAGCTGCCTTCCCCCTAACGAGTTAGTGCTCACTCAGGAACACATTATAGACACCTGCACATATCCCTGAAGTAGTTTCTTGCACAAGCTCTGATTTCACATTCTCACAGGTATAATGAATTAATAGTGCCAATTGCAGAAAAAGTACACTTTTTCCTTTAACATCAAATAAGGTATTGGAGAGGTACCTGAGAATATTTAAGTCAATGTCAGATTTATTTGCGCCATTGGTTATAATCATGAAACAATCAAGTTTATTCTTCGTACATATTATAGGCTTAATTATCCTTAAATTTCACTGCAACTTCGGGATTTTGGGCAAATGGAGCTAGGGCACCTGTGTGCATTTTGCAGTTTGTACCATTTCAGCTCCGAGCCAAAGTATGAAAAAGCGAATGCCAAAATAGAGGCGAAAAACTTCAGAGCAATTTGTTTTCATCTCTCCGTTCTGCTATTCAAGGCTCGACTACGCTGGCTCGGCATAAGTACGAACGCAGCTGGATCATACGGAGCTTCGTACCTTAAATACACAATTTATAAAAATACAAGTGAAATACAAGTGAAAGAGGAGGAAGCTCAATCCTAACGCATACAGCTGAATCGCAGTCTACGTAGTTAAACTGCTCGAGCGCTGTTACTTCAATTACAGCGTAGCATGCGGCGAGAATGTAAAGCCCGGGCCGAAGATCTATTGGCGGGCACATATTCCATTCTTGGCGAGAGATGAATAGGGCAGTATGGCGGCAGTACGGCGCCGATATCGTGCACCCCGCGATCGGATCAGCTGTGCATATTTCCATGGCATACTGACCATGACCGTGTGACCACTGACACTACACGCGCATTCATGCCCGTGTGCCGCCAGTAAACAGCCTTTCAGCGCTGCGTGCTGCCGCGATAGGCACTGCGTCTTCGCGTCTCTGTACTAGCTGTTTCGACGTGGCCAGTTGTGCGCAAAGGCTTTGAAATAATGTACAGGTTCGAAGAAAATTAACTTACCCCCAAGATGCGAGATGTCACCCGGGTAGTGGTCTCCCACCAGCTGCTAAGCCATGGAGGAAATGAGCCCCGCCGTCAGCAGAGCGTTTCCAGTGAAGGCGCGCAAAGGACGACGCGCTATCCGTCGAGGCCGCTGACGCACACTATACACACAGGTTTACTCAGCAGCTTAACACGTTTTCGTACATCGCACCAGTGAATTTCACTGCTCTCGGCATATCACATATCGGAAGAGTGACAAATGCTCATGCCATCGATGGTTCATGCCCTCGGCACCACAAAGGAGGACCACGACAAACGTAACGCTGACCGCCATGCAGTCCCCAGACGCTGCGTTCGTTGGCTTGCGCTTCGGCCAGTTCCGGCTTCCTTCGGCCCGTTTAGAAATGCATCGCCTCCAGGCATTCCTCTAGGTCGTCTCTTTCGGGCTGTGTGCTCAGTGCGATAGCAAAGGACTGAAACCAAATGAAACATTTGTTACAAAAATAATTAAGTTCTTGTGCACATATGAGCATTAAAAACTTGAGAAATTTGTGACGCGTGAACGCATGAATATGCGTGTCGGTACATGCGTGCGTGCGTGCGTGAGTGGGCACGGCCTAGCGCGTCAAATCCAAAGCCTATCCGACATGTTGCATGGTTTCTGAGATCACCAGCGTGAGCTTCGCTTGTTTTCTAGTGCTGCTGCTGGGCGCTCTTGCGCGCCGCTGTTACTGTGCTGGAATCGCAAAAGAAGGATTACTGGTGTGTGCTGCCGGTGGGCGCGCTCTCATCCAAGAGTGGTAGCAGGTCCCAATTAAGCTATCCGTCGGGGCATATGTGTTATGGATGTCTGGTCGACAACGATAATGAGGTCAGAAGTGCGGTGCTGTCGTTTGATGAGTCGAACCTTTCGGCCTATTGCACTGCTAACTTCGTTGCAAAAATGCCTGGCTCATAAGCAGCGACAGTGGCCATTGTTTCTGTGGTGTGTTTTGATTACAAGACGGCGCCCTTCTGCAGTGTGGCTTCCTTGGAAACTTAGTCGGCGGTGTGCCTGCAACGCCTGTCGCTGTCAGCTCAAACTGACCGCCTGCGAGCGCTGCCTTCTTTTGCGATGTGAACGGTGACGGGACACTTACTGCCTGTGGCCGGAGCTTATAGCAAAAGCGAAGAGTGTTTTGTGTGAAGGTTCGACGAAGTGCGTGTGTCAGTCTGGACCGTTAGCAAGTCATGCGAGATGCGACATGCAAAAGTGGTCCAGCAGTCGCTTCAGCAGAAAGGAGTGCGAAGGTTTTTTACGTTACTGCAATCGAGAACTGCTCATGCAAATATTTCAACTCGTCTCTTGCCTAAACAGCATAGTAAAGAAGCTAAAGCAACAAAACTGCTGTTTCCATGCTGTATATTGATTCCGCACTCGTGCTAGAGGCGGGAATTATGAAGCAGTTATTGGCGGAGTTACAGCCTATGAAGCACGTGCAGCTTCATGCAATTGCAGGTTAGGATATGCGCCTTACTTGGTATTGACTTTGTGACCAGACATAGACATCTGTCAACTAAAAGAAATTTTCTTGCTATTGGATTCTGCACCATTATGTATGCTTCTGGACACTGAATACCGGGCGCGTCACCTCTCTTGAAAGCACTCAGATTTGTGTACTTATCAGTACGTATTAGATGAGAAAATTTTATCAGCCTGTCTTCTTTATTTTATAATTAGCTATACGGCATGTTGCAAAAAAAATCTTTGAAGGAAAAGTATTTCAGTTTAAAGTAGAACAGTTCAACAAAGTTGTTTTGGGCATTCTGGTAACTTCAAGATGGTATCTGATGGTTGCATACAGATGCGCAAGTCAAACCTCAAAGGACATCAAACTTAACAGTACCGCTGAGCTTATCCTTTCATGCTTTTTACGTGTGTGTAGATCACCTGGGGAAGTTCAGGGTTTCATAGTTCTGCTACAGCTTTTATATTCCTTTCTACACATGAAACATGACTGAACTCGATTACATTCCGCAAGCAAATACCTGACACCTTGCAAGCGTTCCTTACTGTTCACAGTTGTCTCAGTGCATTATATCCACTCATGTGCAGCACACTGTTGTGTTGGTCTTGGTCTCCGAATGTGACTCTCAGCAATATGATGGAATCATTGTCCATGCAGATGGTCTTTGTGGTAGTGCAAATTTCAAAACAGATTGAAGAAGAATGAAGAGTGTGATACTTCGTCATGCATCATGCAATGCTGGTGCTAATCAGGCAACATGTGTGGTATATATACTTCGCACATTTGAGATTCATTGGATTCGTTCTGGAGCCATACTGGGAATTAATCGATCTGCAATTTGTCACTGAAATTGAGAGAGGGCACTAATTTCTCAACTTTTGACACCAACTGTGAATTTAAAACTGTCTTTTCATGTAGGCTTACATGGCCTTTTTAAGTGTTTGTAAATTTATGCTAATGACTTTAAGTTTTGGAAATAGCCTCGTAACATTCCTGTTACAGCTCACAATTCGCTTTCTACACGTCATGTTTGTTTGAACCTGATTATATCCCCAAGCTTGTTTGTTGCACCTAACAAACACTGTTGCCCTTTCAGAGTTATTCCATTGATTGACTCCTTTCGAGTGCAAGCAACAAATGGTTGTGTTGCTTCTGATTTCGAAATATGGCTGTCTGCATGACGGGCAACAACATAAGTGCTCTGGATGGCTTTCATCATGCATCTATAAGATATCTGTAACTTTCAGAATTGGTTAAAGGAAGAACTGAAGGATGCTGTAAGAGTCAGTAGCAGCTTGTTTTTTACGTTATTTTACAATGAGCTTGCAATGTTGACAAGTTCTTGTTCAGTGTGCATGTTGTCATGTACAGGTACCTGCAGTATCGAAGGGAACGACCATTTTGCACTAAAAGATAATTTTTTCGTTATTTGTTTGCTGAAGTTAAAAATGATTAATGGGTACTTACGCCAAGACGAAAATTATAAAACAGCAAAACGTGCGCTTATTGCACAATATTGAGAAGTAATCAATAACTGAATGCTCTAACTTTGTTTGCTTTCACACTAAATGAGCCTCTACAGTCTCGACAAGTTGCTACTAAGCAAGCAAACGCACACATGGCCACACGCAGCCTCACTGAGCTTGCTCAGTTTGCACATAAGCACGCACAGCTTCGGCAAGCCCCCTCTCAGCACGCAGATGTCCACGCACAGAGAGTTGTCAACGAGAGTTCACGATTTTTTCCACGCAAAGAGTGTGCATGGATGTCTATCAGCGCACACTACGCGCACATATACACAGAGGACGCACAGACTGCGCACAGGTCAACGCACAATTTCTGCGCATTCGTGAGCAAAATGAACCTGATCGGACAAGAATCACAGTTCTCGTGCAAACTCACGCAGAGTTTCACCAATAGGGTCCTGCGCAAATTTGACTTTTTAGGGCATTGAATCGGGCGTTCATGCGGGCATCAAGACGGACATCAAGCGCAGCTTCCGGGTTCAGTGCCGCGTTCGATGCCGCGGGCTCGCTCTCCATTGCCTCGGTAGCGGGTTGCGAGGGGGGAGTGATAGGCTGTTTTGATTGCGATTCTAGGAGCGCAATTTTCTCTAGCAGCATCTCAATTTTGCCCTCAAGAGCTGCTATTTTGGTTTCCTCGTCACTGCATGCCGCAGGGGGGCAGGAGGGAGGGGAGGGAGAGGCAGCCCTGTCCGTACCGCTCACCTGCGTTCCACATTTCACAGCGTTGACCCAGGCGCCGGGCTTGTTGTGTGGTGGCCCTGTCGGCAGCTTTACAGTAGAGTTACTGTATATGCTACCAAAGGTAGCAGAGTTGGGCTCAGGTCCAGCATCTTGCCTGTCAAGCAACCGAAGTTGTGCGCCGAAGCCGCACTCCGTTTCTGCATGCGACATGCATCACCGATCGACCGCGGGCGCTTTTCCGAGGTTCTTAAACCACTTTTTCGATTGATCGCAAACAAAAAGCATCTAAAAAGCTGACCGCGTAACCCAGTCAAAAAATATAGCCAAGAAAAAACGGTGTTCTTTCTAGCGCGCGCCGTGAGCTGTGGCAGCAAGCGATTCCCACAGTCACCTTCCCCGAACTATTTACCTGATAACCTAAGGGCAGACTCAGTATTCTAAATACGCCGTGCAAATGTAGTCAAGGGTTCGACGGCATACCGTCTGGTAAGAAATCATGGCTTGATGAGATTCACTGGTCACTGACCATTGTCAAACAAAAATAAAAATGACGTTTCGGGAGCGGTACGGCTCCCTTGTTCACAATGAGCAACCGGCTCGTCGTCCCGGGCTTTTTGTAGCGGTTAGTATCGTTTTCAGACATTTAGCGTAGATAGGGTGCAATGTGCCATCATTCTTATTTATTGTGTGAGGCGCAGTCTGGATTATTAGTGACTCGAGATTTCGGCGGGCTGATACATTCTTTTATCTTGTCACTATATCTGCTTCGTCCCAGTTAATTTCATGGCCAGTCTCTTGCGCATGCTCCGCGATTGCGTTCGTTGTCGCTTTTCCTCTTCGTACGTCGTACTGATGTTCGTTCAGGCGTCTCGTGAGATCTTTTGTTTCGCCTATGTAAACTGATGAACAGTCGGCGCAGGCGATTTTGTAAACTACGCCGGGAAACTGCACGAGGGAGCTGATCTTTCACGTTTACCAGCTCATTTCTTATCTTGCTCGTTGGTACATGTGCAACATGGACGCCGTGCTTGTGCTGTGCTTGCTCATTGTGAACAAGGGAGCCGTAGCGCTCCCGAAACGTCATATTTATGTTTGTTTGACCATGGTTAGTGACCAATGAATCCCATCACGCCGTGCAAATGCAGGATTCATTCATCTTGGCGGACACATTTATTCACCAGACCTGCGTTAAAAAACCTGTTTGTAGTCTCCTTTACTAAATACGAAACCCTGCAAAAAGTTATGAGCCGGAACTATAAAAACGACAGTATAAAAATCCAAAATACAGTTTACTCGAAACTGGATGAACGTAACCATCTGAAGTAAACAATCAGATGACTAAACATGCTTCCCTCGATTAAAAATTGTTTGCCATTCAGATTTTATGCCAACAGGGATAAATACGCAACGCAGAGCTCTATTTTAGCGTTTCCACAGTGTGCACGAAAAAGCGCAGAGCCGCAAGTACAGCCTGTTTTCGGTAAAGAAACCTCAATGCATCTTTTAGTAAAAATAACAAAAACAAAAAAGGCGTGAGCTACGCCCCACAGCAGCGAACTTAAACAACCGTTGGATAGTGGATCCGCTTCGAACTTGGCCGGCTGTCAATCCATTTCGCTGCCGGCCTACGTCATCAGCGCACGTGTTTCTTGTCCGATGGGCAAAACATGCACCGTACCGAGGAGGGTCTCAGAGGCAGAAGAAATGCTGCAGGGCGTCGCGAATCGGGGAACAGAGGTGGCGGGGGAGCACTCGACACCGGTAAAACCGGTTCAGAACCGAAAGTGGACGATTTTGCCCATCGAGCGTCGTCTTCTCCGCAGTACGCGGTTGCTTGGACACAACGTCATGGCGCTCTGCCAATGTAGTCGCGAACGACGTTTTGAAAACAAGTGTGCAACTCTGCTACCTTCGGTAGCATATACAGTAACTCTACTTTACAGTGTCACCGTGTGGTGGCGGTTGCGTCGACGGCCGCTTGCCGGCTCCTCCGTTGGGTGTGGCCAGCTTTTCAATATTGTTGTCCCGGCTTGGTAACTCACCGGGGCGGCCAAGATGGCGGCTCTTCTTCTTGGCCGCTACTTTCTTTTTTTCGCCCCCCTTCGGGGCGCCCATCTTGTGCTTGCGTAATTTCGCCGCACACTCCCGCGAGTTTGTGGCGTGTGCACCGCCACAAACCGAGCACCGCGGCACACACTCGTGAGGGGCACGCATCCCCTCTTGAAGCGGGGCTTGTTGCCCACAGAGACCGCACGTGTCCGGCTGCGTGTTCGGACAAGCGTCCACTCGGAGGCCAACGGCCCTACACAGGCCGCACGCCCGGATCGTCCGGTAGTAGTTTTGAACAGGGATGAGCATGTTACATAGTGAACAAAGCGCGGTTTCTCCCTCCCGGCGAAGGTGTCTGAGCTTTGTTAGAGGTGACAATTTACCCGCGCAGTGACTACCTTCCACGGTTCTGTGTAACGGGTGGTGTAGGAATGTGTGTTTTTATCGAGATCTGATAATTCATGAAAAAAACTTGAGATTTTCTTTCACCTCCCGTTTGAAAGCCAGACTTAACTCATAGTAGTAAAGATTAAACGCGCGTAGTATGTTCGCTTTCGAAAATAGCTCTGAAGTATGGGAATGATACGGTACAATAAACAGTGCTCGAACATTTTTTTTTGCAGTATATGTATTCTTTCGAGATTTGAACGTGTCATGGTACCCCATACCAATTCACAATAATACAAAGAAGAAAAAAAGAGAGTATTGTAAATAAGAAGCTTTACATTGAAAGGTAAGATAGCTCTGTGTCGCGCCGTCATACCAACAACACGAGATAGCTTCCCTGAAACAGATTCAATGTGCGCATCCCAAAGCATATTCTGTGTGAAGATAACTCCAAGTAT